>NC_080038.1:37986951-38324094 GCF_030020395.1 Manis pentadactyla
TAGGTATAAGGATATTCTATAGTTTTGTTTAGAAGAGCAGAAATCTGAAAACATTTAAGTTGAGCAGTAAGAAATTGGTTAAATTAATTAAACAATCACAGGAAGTAATACAAAGTTACCAAAGGCATATGGAAAAAGAGCATTTAAAGCATGATGAAATTATGTTATTATTTATTTTAAAAGGGCTACCAGTGAGTGTGGTAAATATAGATGCTTGCACAAAGAAAATACAGGCAGCAATGGTAACAGAGGTTGGTTGTTTTGTGGGGATCCATCTTGGATGATTTTCATTTTCTTCTTGGCCTTTTCTGTAATTTACAGATTTTCCCAATAAATATGTGTTATTTCTGCAATTTGCATTATTTAAAAAAATGTCCCTACCTCTCCAGAAAAAATTTCCTTAAACTGTAAATCACCAAGAAGGAATGTGATTTCTCCTTTCATTGACATCAGTGGCCTTTCTTCTTAAAAATTTTTGAGGAAACTGGGTTATTAATTAATTTGGTTTCCAACTCTTCACTTTATCCTAAGTTATCTGAAAAAGAGGCCTTGTTAGATCACAAAAGCTATTCCAAATAATGTAGAAAGCTGGAAAAGAACCCGAAGAGGTAAGATGCAATTAAAGACACAATTACAAAGACAGTTTAAAACAGACACAACTAAGATCACAGGAATAAAAAGTAGCTCCAACTCCAAAAGATGAGGTCAGGATTCCAGTTTTGATATAAAAGAATCATTGGAAATGTCTGAGAGGTAATAATCCAAAAGGGGAGATTACCTAGGCTGGAGTAGGACACCATCAGCATGGTATAATTCTGATAAATGTTCATCAGGAGGCGGCCAGGGTGAAAAATGGCCTAGGTAAGAGATGACTGTCATAAGGTCAAGTGCTTAAACTTCCGACTGGAAGTGGAAATTAGTAGACTAACATTTAAGGTGACATTAACCGGAGATTATGGAAACCTAATTGACATTGGAAAGGTCAGACCTACGGAAGATGCTTTCTGATGGTGCCCTCTCCCTCACAAAACAACAGAGATCAGGGCCAATTTTTCATAATGAATAGAATGAACTATTCACTTTGTGTCTAAGATTGCTCGAGCTGTGTGTCTCTCATTTGGTGAGCTGGGTCAAGCTTAATTTTTTTAACAAAGGAAAATTTTAAATACAGTCAAGTCCTTCAATTCCAATTATAAAAGAGGGAAAACACTAATTATTTTTTGTGATATTGCTTTTCCAGGTAGGCTGTCAACAAAACAGAAGTAAGCAAAGTGTGCCTCTGAAGACCTCCTTCCCATTCTTGCCTCCCATCTCCCCATTTCTCTTGCAACCTGCCTTGAGGGTCACGATAACCCTATTTGTTGTAATCAGCTGATCAACTCTTAACCTGTTCCTGAATTTCTACCCATTCCTTGGGTTCCCTGGCTTTATGGTTGCCCTTCTGCACCTATGGGGCACACAACTGTGTACCTTACCTTTACAGCAAAAATTTTCAATGGCTCCCTACTTCCAGCCACAGAAAAAACAAACTTCTCACTTTGCTTTTCAATGTCTCACTGTTTGATCCTGACCTCCTTCTACTAATTTTATTATACATATCTCCCTATCCTGTTATTCTACCCTTACTGGGCTTTCTACCTTCCTATAAATAGAAATATCAGGTGTTAACTGGAGCCTATGGCCTATGATTTATATTATTCCTCCCATCCCTAAAGCCTCTCTTCTTGTCAACCCATGCAAACCTTGGCTGTTCAAATTCCACTCCCTTAATGAGACCTTCTCTGACTGTTTGGGTCTTCAATGATTTCTTCTATCTAACTTAGCCCTCGGTTCCCACAGTACAGAATTCAATTCTATACTCTTTTTAATTGTTCCTTATTGCTTGTATGTGCAGGCCCTGTGTCTCCAGCTGCATTTCAATTTTCCTAAGGGTAAGAACTTGGTCTTACCCTTTTTCTGTACCTCTGTTCAGCAAATAACCCCATACTGGCTTCAGAAGCACTGCCTGATGGGACTTAGTTTTCCACAATACCCTTGTTTACTGAGTTAACACAGGCAGCTGATGAAGGATCCATTTTGTGAACATGAAAGTAAAAAACAGAAATAGCGCTTTCAAAGTATTAGCGATTTTTACCTTCCACCCAGATCCATTTGGTCAGATTCTTGTTCCAATTGCACTTCCTCCTAAAGCAGGGGGCTCATTCCTCAGGACAGTAATTTTATTCAGAAGAAGTGGCTGTGAGGCCTGGGGACAGCCCTTTGCCCTCCCTTGGTCTGCTTATCTTTGGACACAAAAGCAGGTGTTCTCACTAGAAGGTAAAACTCTAAAGCTTCCATCTTTGATCATCAATGATTCTATTAAACCAAAACATTTTTTCTGAGATTTAGATGTTCAAAATCAGGCAAGACTTTTATACCATTATGCCCCCTGTCTTAAGGGAAACAATGACTTTTATACAAAGACATTACTAAAAGCTAAACCTAACAAACTTGGGGCCCTTGCAAAATGGTAATGCTGCATGCTTAACCTGAGCAAATCTCCAAAGCATTCTGTTGTAGGATTTAAAACACTCATTTTGAACCTAGCATCTCAATTTGGTTTATTTTTGGACTTAGTAGTATTTAATCTTATATGTTTCTAGATCCTCTCAGTTAAGAACTGCCCATTGACTTGTAAGATAGAGTTAACATTTACTGAGCATTTCAGAATCTAGCCCCAAGACCACCACTCCACTTTATAAGTGAGGATCTGGAGGCTGGACAAGTAGGTAACTAGCCCAAGCTACAGTTAGGGACACAGGTAGGATTAGAACCCAAGCCTGAGGCCCCCAGAGTCCTTGCATTTAACTTCTACATTATCCTGCTCCCTCCAGAAGGCCAAAAGTTAGCCCTATTCTTTCAATAGGTTCCTGGTTCTGGAGCTTATCTTCTCTGGGTCCAAAGCCTGACAAGACCCATGACCCTGATCAAGGGATTCTATGAATTTAGTTCAATTTCTGGGGGCCAGGTAGGCTCAGTTCCTTGCTAATCACCAGAGATAGGGAGATAAATCATACAAAGTCCCAGATTTGAGCAGCCTATGGTGAGGTGAGGATTCACAGATGCTTAAACAGGTAATTTAAATTAAACATGGTAAATGAGATGTAGTAACAGAGACTCACATGGAGCACTGCAAAGACTATAAGCATAATGGCCATCAAATAGAAGTATATAAGTGTAATGGCCATCCTATCAAAGATGAACTAGAAGTTAATGGTGGTTCTGATACAAGGGTCCCATGCAACTGTACACATTTCATTTGTCCCAGACACTGACTGACATCTGCGATTATAGTGTGAACTTGTTACCACCTGTAATAACTTAACATTCACTAATTTTAAGTGTTATTTAAACTGTGGAAATTCTAATTCAATATACATCAGTCAAGTGCATATGCATATATAGTTTGAATCTTGATTGGAATCCAGAAACAAACAAACATATTAGAATTTGGTGATAACATACCAGCTGCTGTCATTATTAATATTAATATCGGAGAAATAATATGTGACATCAAATATTATATGGACTGTACTATGTCAATGGAACATGGAAATGCTACTGAGGTTCATAATGTTAGAGAAGTAAGTTAGAAGCTCAATTATCTCTTCAAGTTCATAGGACGAATTTGACCCAGAGACCACTGTGTATTTATTGTCAAAAATACAGGAATCATTGAAACAGTTGATTTTCAGTTACAAACTGTAGCATTTTAAAACTGATGACATACATATTAGCTACATTACTAAAATGCTCTTAATGAGTGTGTTTTTGCAGCCACATGTGAACAAATGATATCAAAACAAAGTCCAAGTTATTGTTACAGAGGAAATGGCTGCTCTGATAATGCGCAAAGGTTAAGAGCCTGGAACTAGCTGCTCCTATAATGATATTTTTATCAGGAGCAGAAGAATGGAGCAATGAATGCTAAATGGCATTGACAGTGACGTGATCTTAGTACTGACATCTGCCGGGCACCAAATGAATTACAAGTGTTCATGTAGAAATGCGTTCTACATCTAGAATTCCTCGCGTATTTATCTCTTAAATATGTATTAAAAGTAACTAGAGTTTAAGCTTTTTCTTTAAATGTTGCTCCTGGGTTTTTAATATCATCTGTGTTAGTAAATCATATACAACCCAAGAAAGTAGGGCTGGGGAGCAGTATCCTTACTGTGGGGTAATATTCTATGAATATGTGTGCATGTGTGTTAGTTCATGTGTATGCACAGCAACTAACCATTTCCTCAACCCACAGTTTGACAGTGGAGTCAGCTGGCACGCTGGTACTTCAGACCCATTAGCAGTTAGTGGGCATCTTGTCAGTCTGATTCACAATAGCAACCAGATGCCAAGCTCCAGTCCAAGCACTTTACATGCATTTTGTCTTTTAATCATCTTGACCTCTTTTTCAAGTCGATACCATTATTATCCCTATTTTCCAGATGCGAAAACTAAGGCATGGAAAGGTTACTAATTTTGCTTAAGGCACAGCTAGTTAGTGGTGGAACCAGGGTAAATGTCATGCTCTTAACCTCTGCTAAACCACTGGCCCTATATGACAGGGAGCCTACACCTCATCACCCAGCCAGAAGAGAAGGGAATTGTTGCTGTTGGTAATGGCCCAGCCAAGCCTTAACCTGCCTTGGTGCCAGGATCCATGCTACTCAAGCTGTGCAAGCGAAGCTCAGGCTGGAGGAAGACCCCCACAAAGCAGGGACCTTCGCAGCTGGCTCCCCCTATTACCCACCTTGATTTTGTTATTCGCCATTATACTATTGGTTTTGCTTTTGCTTGCATTTTTGCCAAGGGTTAAGCTAACCTTTGCTAAGCAGTATGGAAAAGATGAGAACATACGTTTCCCAGAAGCTTTTCAGGACAGTGCTCCTAAAGAATGGAACACGCAGGGGCCAGATGGCAATCTTGGTATAGAATACCAAAACCTGCAGGTAGCTAGTCAAACATTGACTGCCCCATCTCCACCTAAGTGGGAATGACCCCCTTTTTTGTAATGCTAGTGAAATTAGTGATGGAGAGTTTTATAGAAAGAGTTATGAGAAAATATTGAATAGAATAACTCTGTCTGACACTTAATCAATCTTCTCATGTTTTCTTCTATTTGCTACTTCTACAACTTTTCTTCTTCCTTCCTAATTACAGCCATTTACTAAAATTCGTGCCTTATATGTGAAATTACCAAATAACATAATTTTCCAATAAGTAAAGATACCTCAAGACAAGTGCTAGGCCTGGAAGCCACAGGGCATAAATCTGCAAAGAAGTGAAAAACTAACCTTTTCAAAAAACATTACTTCTCTCTCACTTACCAGCTTTACATTTCCCTGTATGGCCCCGGAAGATAACTGGTTAGCCAGAGACGGGTAAGATTCCTCAAGGGAGGAACAACCTAAGACAGGCACAGTTGCAGGGGGGCCATCAGGAGAGAAAATGGGGGTCAACAGATGTGAGGCTTAGAACCTCACCCCCCTAGTTCTGAGAGAAATTGTCTACACCCATGGATGTTTTGTTGCCCTTGTCTGGCTTGGATTAATACTTAGTCTACAGGCACAAACCTGATCATCTATACTTGCCTTCTTACAGTTCTAAATCATGCTTTCTATCTTTATCTTGCATCTACCTATGATAGAATAAATATTATGAGGAGATAAAATGTACCCATTGCATTAGAAATATAGATGATGATACCTGCCTAGCTAACTGAAGTAGTGAGTGACCTGTATTTCACCCTGAGCTGATAGACTCCATAGTCACTGCTACATACTGCATGCTCCTGCGGTCACATGCACTACTTAGAAACTGCATTGCATAGAAACATAAAACATGATAGAGTACATGTTGCTAGGAAAAGTTTCGGTCAAGGAACAGAAAACGATGACCTGTCTAACACTTGACCAACCATGAATAGACCAGAAAGAAGAAGAAAGAAAAAAGCTTGCCTATACCTATTAATCAACTGCCTATACCAATTAATCAACAGAACAATAAAAAATAATCATATCCTTGTGCAAAATGGTATAAATAAAGCTGTCATCAGCACTTTGTCGAGAAACCACCTCCATCTGACTTGGTGTGCTCTCCGTGCACCGACTCCGTCTCAACCTTTTGGGCTTCACACTCCCCCCACCCCACCCCGCTGGAGCTGGACTCCAGCACCTTGGTGACTGCTGAGGATGTACAAGGACCTAGAGACTATGGCTCTAGTGGCACCTGGCTTTGCCCACATAGTGCACCAAAGCAGCTCCCTTCCACCAATGTACCCCAGGTATTAGAGCCAAGCAGAAGGTACAGGGTTTTGTCACTCAACCCTCACAGAGCTGCCGTGAAAAATCAGGCTCCTGACGCCTTGTCCAGCATGTAGATGGCACTTGAAATGCTAGCTCTTTTCATTATTTATTATTAAATAATGAATGCTAATAAATAAATAAAATATCACTGACATATGTCATTGATTATAATTGAGGCAGGAGTCAGATGGCTGAAATGAGGACTGGGTCAGAATAACAGCCAGGCTGGAATGGTGCTGAAATACAGATCTAGGGCTTCCAAAATTTCTCTTGATGAGGTGCACAGTGGGTCCCAGAGTCTGGGTGAGCCTGAGCTCCTTAGGTCTCTGGCTGGAGAGAGGCAAGGGAGGCGGGTATGGCAGGATGAGGCCAGAACTAGGCAGGTCCCATGCCGGCACATGCACCTCGCAACCTGTTGCTGCCTTATAAATGCCTCACAGCAAGAAAACCTACTGGTTGGTGAAGAGGGAAAAGTGGTATAATCACTTCCCATGGATTGAAACTCCCTAAACCCTAAACAAGGATCTATTTTCCAAAAGGTACAAATGGAAGCCATAATGACCGGCACGGAGAGTCCTTCCTGTGCATTCTTTCTAACCTCAGCAACAGCCCTCTCTGGCCAGCAAAGGCAGACTTTAGGAGTCTCATTTTATAGGGGAGGTGAGGCAGCTGAAGAACAGAGCACCAATGGAACTTTTAAAGTGACACAGTAGGTAAGTGTAGAAAATGGGGTTCACAGTCTATTTGATGCTAAACTATATGTTGCCTTAACACTGCTCCTCTGTATCCTCTCTTTGACTGAGATATGCACATTTCCAAACACTTCTGTGCAATTATTGTTTTTTTACAACATTCAGGTGGGTTACAGGAGCCCAGGAATGTTCTCCTTTCTTCATCAAAGGCAAGGAAGACACTTTGGCATTAACCCATGGGCCACTTCTGCCTACTGTGTCCCTCAACTCATGACCCCCTAGGGAACCACCCCTGACGCTTCTTGCCCAGGCCAGACCACCCCCAACCCCAGCCTGCAGCAGGCTGGCCAGATGTTGGTCACAACTTGGAAGTCTGGCTCCGTCCCTTCCAGGACCTCAGCCAAGTACCTGCCACCCTCAGAGGGCCACATCTCTTTTCTCAAGCCTGGTAAAAATGTTCTTTTTTCTGCTTCAGGTTTCCCTTTTTTTGAGCTTGTATTTTGAGGACTGAGCAAGAGCCACTCCAGAATTGCAAAGACAGTTTCCATGGTTCCACCAGCCCAAACACTAAAACCAAGGTGCAGGACAGAAGCAATGTGCTGTTGCTCAGCTGCATATGGAAAATGCTGTTACTCTGCCAAGTCTCCAGACATGGCCTGCTCCTTTGGTGAAGCCAGCTCAGTAGATAATGCATTTATATACCATGCACATTTCTGAAAAAGCTATTTTACAATTGCCTTGCAATTTTCCAAATGGCAAAAAAGAAAGTTATATATTAACCAGCGGCACCCCCAAGACATGTCTGTTTATCCCAAAGGCAGTGATTACAATTTGCTGACAGCTTTAAAAACTATTAGAGAATTATCAGGATGTCCTAAGTTATTCATTAACAAAGTTTAAAGACCAGAGGCAAAATCAGACACTTTTAGACATAAACCCTCGTGGAGGTCACCTGCTAATTCTGAAATTCTGATTTTACCACTTTCCTCATTCTTACTGTGATTTGGCAGGGAATGCTAAAGGGTCGGTAGTAAATGGATGTGAATTTCAGATCTGAGCGATTGCTGTTTTATCAGTGTAAAGTTATAGTTCGTCAATTCAGCACCCTTATTGAGTGCTAACTGGGCCAGGCAGGACTCTGGAGCTGGGGGTTGCGGGTTCTCTGGTGGCGGGAGAACACCTCCCCGGACTTCAGAGGCTTACAGCCTAGAGGAGGAGCAAGTGAACGATTAAAAACTCATGGAAAAGAAAAGATGGCAGAGGAGAGCTAAACAGGCATTTAATGTGACCTGGGAGGGATTCAGGAGGTCTGCCCTAGGAAAGATACCTTGGCTAAGATGTGAAGTAAACTTAAGTATTGTTCATTCTGTCCGCTTCTTTGTCTCTCTCATCAAACTACAGAGAATCACTGAAATATCTGCCTTGCCGGGGAGGAGGTAAGCACCCTCCATTCCAGCTCTGGTCTCTTGGTTTGTGTCATTTCATTTACTTTAGGGGCTTCAACTAAAACTTCTCTGTCACACACATCTGAAAGCCCAACTTCTTCCCTGCATTTGTGACTGTTAGACATCCCTCCCCAGGGGTCCTCCCAGTATCTCCAACTCTAGGTATCTCATCTTTCCCCCAAACTTGCTCTTCCTCTTCTTCACATTCCTTTTTTTGCTAATACCATCACCATATTCCTATCACTTGACACGTCACTCCGTAAATGACAAATCCTCAGTGACCGTTCATTGACGACAGAAAGATCTAAGCCTTTTGAGGATGACATACATGGCTCACCACAATTCATCCCAACTAACTTTTGTATAGCTTGGTCTCCCATCAGACCCCAAACTGTCCACACTGAAGTTCTTAAGGTTTCCTAAGCCTGCTACTGTGTTCTTTCACATATTTATGAGCTTATATAAACTGTTCCTTAGATTAAGATGCTTTCTACATCTAGTCTCCTGGTGACTTCCTATTCATCCTTTAAGACCTACTGCAAAGGTCACCTCCTCTGTGAAGTCTGCCCAGATTTTTCTCAGGCAGAGTTCTTCATTTTCTACAATCACCTTCCCCAGAACTTTGTGCATGTACCACTAAAGCATCTATCCTAGGTCATTAGTATTAATTGTTCATGACTGCCTCCCACATGAGCCTGTGAGTGCCCAGGGACAAGAGTCCTGGATAATTCAGCCTTTATTTCCTTTGGGATAGGATGTGGGATAGGAAGTAAATGTTTACTGACTGAATGAATAATGAATACATGAATGGACTCTTCTTGTGGTACGTACCACTTTCTACCTTGGATTATCTTTGAGTATCTCATCTCCCCTCCTGGACTCACATATCTTCTAGGGCAGGAATGATGTGATCCATTTTGGCACCCTCTACCATGGTCTACCCTAATGCCTATTGTTTAAAAAAAATGAGTAAAATTCTTGCAGGACCTTGTGTCATATGTCAGACTTTACAAAGCTTTTTTCACATATATTGTTTCACTTGCCTTTCACAATGCCCCTGTAATCTAGCCACAATTACTTGGTATTTTCCTCATGTAGCAAATAAAACAATTGTGTAAGGCCTTGGAAGCCTGCTTTCTTGGTTTTTAGAAAATGCCTATTTCATGCAATGTTCTTGATAAAAGGAAGATGTACTCATCAGACCCTTGTCTTGAGAGTGTGGGGATGACTGTAGAGGCTCACCACTGCTTGTAAAAAGGACTTAAACCCTTATCTACTCTTCCTGTATGAGTCTAACGTGAATAATTTAAGTAAGCTTGAAGGTTTGACGTATGAATCAGACAGAGCAAAATAAAGGTGGGAATAAAAGAATCTGAACCCTTTGGGCAAAAAAAAGACTTTGGGGTCCTGGAAAGAGAACCTTCAGCTGCCATAAGATGGGGAGCTGTGCAAGGCAGCATCGAGAAGTACTTAGCAATATTTTCTAAAGCACCGAGGTAGATATGCTTTTAAGTCCAAGTACCTGTAGGGGAGAAGATGTCAAAAACACTGAAAGAAAACAGGATCTATATAGCTTGGTCCACCTCAGCATGCCCTTGTGCTTATGCATCTATTTACCTGCAGCATGGGGCACAGAGCCTGGCATGAGTGAGCTCAGGCTCATATAGACAGAAGTGGCAGCCTGAGATCTGACCCAAAGGTGAGGCGGACCAGAGTGGAGAGAGCAGCACAAAACCAGGCTCAGCACCCAGCATGCAACACCTTGGTTCCTTCACCAGGAAGAGCAGAACCTGAGGGCCTCTGTCCTGCCTGCCTCTCAGAGAGGCAGACACACCCCTGCTCCTGAGATCTGCTTAGTGCCAGTTTTAGCCAATGCCTTCATGGGTTTGGGAGGTGTCTTAATTATTGCTGAAGCACCAAGAGGGCCTGGGAGCTTGGCCAAAGCATCTCCAGGGCTCTGTTAGGCAGGCTGTTCTGTAAGCATTGTTTATTCCCATTGACCCCATCCATCCTTCTGGCTTCTTTCTGTCTGTGTGTCCTCCTGTACACACAGACCCCCTTGCATCTAAGAAGGTAGTCTCTGTCCCTATCCCTGCCAAAAATGGGCTGGGCCAGAGAGCCAATTTCTCCACTCTAGCCCCACTGAGCACCTTGTCCACCCTGCACTGGTGGGTGGGTGGAGGTGGGGCAGGGACAGGGATGGGGCTGGTGATGCAAGGAGAAGAGGTATTTGCCAAGAAGACTCTGCAGTGCCAGATAGACCCATGACCATCACAGAACCACAGAGAATCAGAGTCAGGAGTGTCTTTGGCACTCGATTGCTCTGGAGCCCAATCCCTTCTTTCTGAACCACAGACTGTTCAAGGTCGTTTTCCTGGTGCCGGGATAACAATGCCTTGTGAAGCACACCTGCTCCAAACGAGCGAGGGTGCAGTGTCCAGGTGAGCCTCTACAGTCATCCCCACACTCTCAAGACAAGGAACTGATTAGTACATCTGCCTTTTATCAAGAACACTGCATGAAATAGGCATTTTCTAAAAACCAAGAAAGCAGGCTTCCAAGGCCTTACACAATTGTTTTATTTGCTACATGACGAAAACACCAAGTAATTGTGGCAACCTTTGCTTGGGGCACGTGACTGACCTTTGTGTTACCCCTAGTAGGAATCTTGCCTGCCTGCCCTCTTTCACCTGCTTCAAAAATTTTAGCAAGCGCAGGCTTGGCAGCCTTCCAGAGGAGTTCAAAGTCTGGCCCCAACCTTCAACAAATTTCCAGTCCCCGGCTTCTGTCCAGGGGCGCACTAAATCCTTCCCCCGAGTAAGGGTTCCCGGCGCGGCGTTCGGGACCCGCTGGGTCCCGGCCCAGAGCACGACTAGTCTAGGGGCTCCTGGGGACAGCCCCCGCCCCGCGCGACTCCCCCGGGCGACCACCTGTCCGAGCGCTGGAGGAGGGAGGGCGCGCAGTCGCGACTGACCTGAGATGCCGCCCCCCACCACGACCACGTCGCAAATGCTGCTCATGGTGCTCGCCCTGCTCCAGGCCGCCCCGGTGCCCGCCGACCGGATCTCTGAGTCCCAGCCCCCTCCCGCCGCGCTGCCCCCACGCGCCAGCGCCTCGGCCGAGCAGCTATATTGCCTGCCCAGGGCAGGGCGCGGAGCCCCGCCCGCCGACGCGCCCGCCGGGAGGAGCGCCGGGCCACCGCCCCCGACCGCAGCTCAGCGCTCAGACCCGGGGCGGGCGCAGGCCGGGAGATCACCGGGGCCTCCCCGGGACCGCCAACCCTTGGCCTTCTGCACAGGATTTTCCAACCAGCCTCCCTAGTGCACTATTGAGCTTGGGGGCTCGGAGGATAGCAGATTGGGTGTCCTCCTCCAGCGCCCCGGTTAGTCCACGGAACACAGCAAGACAGATAACTGAGCGCTTTCCAGGGAGAAGGCACCGCACAAAGCACGTGACATGCAGGTAAACGTCACAACAACCCATTTTACAGGTGAAGAAGGCGAGATAAAGTAGTGGGAGGGTGAAAGTAAGATAAAAAGCCAGAAAGGAAAACAAAGCCAGAAAGATTCTGAGACCAACTTTGATCTATCACGCAGTATTGCCATTATCTTGGCACATATGTGAATGTTATTCCCAGGCCCTCATCCTCTTTCTAAATACCCTCTTTCCCCACTCCCTCTGCCCTATACCCACAGTTAACTCAGGAAGACTCCTCCCTAGGACTGCAAAGCACAGCCCCCAAAGACAATCTTAAATGGCCTCCCTTCTGCAAATGGACAAAACAGCCAACAGCGCCTTGAGCAACCCCGTGAGTCAGCACTGGGCGCTGGTGAGACAGGAACCCAGAAAGGGAGTTGGCAGGGGCTCAGCTTTGGATGGATGCGTGGAATTCAGCGCTCCGCTGAAACAGCAGGGGCAGCTATTCGGGGCTTAGGGATGTGGGCCTGAGGACCTTGGCATTGCCAAGCAGAGGGGGTGTTTCAATAAGCTGCCAGGTTTAGTTTAAGCAGAGGTGATCTGTGTAAAACAGAGGTGTATTCCTTCAGAGATCTAGGAAAGCCACCTCTGAGAACTAAAGTGCAAAGACGCAATGCAGGGTGGCTTTGCAAGAAATAATTGTGACACAAATCACTATGTTGTACACCTGAAACCAATGAAACATTGAATACCAACTATACTTCAACTTTTTAAAAAAGAGAGAGGGAATTGTGTGAAGTGCATTTGATCAGGCTAGGGGAGCTGTGGGGCTGGGAGGGGGTGTGGGAGACTGGCTCCAGGTCTGGTGATTTGATAACAGCCTGAAGCAAACCTCCACCTCTTCCCACCCCAGTCCATGTATCCACCTGCTACCAAGGTATCCTGAGCTCCTGAGGCCCTCAGACTGGAAGAGGGTTTACGCATGTCTGTGACTGAGAAGTCACTGGTGGCAGAGAAGGTCTTGGTACAGCCCTGACTCGAATTCTAGAAATTTCACTCCTCCTGCTTTTACAAAACAGCCCTGAGCCTGAAACTTGAACCCAGATCCCCACTGCCTCACCCTGCCTACAGCCTATGCTGGCCTCCTCTTTGCCAAGCCCTATCTGTCTACCTTCTCTCACAGGGCCCTGAAGCTGCAGACTTCTTAGCTGTGGACATTCTGTCCTCTCACCTAGCCTGCAAGTGAATCACATGTCCAGTGAGGTTGGGTGGGACAGGCAGAGAGGATACTTGCAGGATCTGCTTGAGATCTCTTTTGTATGGCTCCAAAACTGCAAAGTCAGTCAGGGGCCTAGGCATCTGAACTTTGAGTCCAGTATGGGCTGCCCATCTCTTCTTGATGTCCAACTGGAATGACAGTTCCACAGTGTCTGTGGAGAGAATTCACTGGCAAACAGCATTTTCCCCAGAGGTATTCAGTTTACTTATGTTCTATGAGGTCAGAAGTGGGTTGCATTTGAACTCAGGAGCCTTCAGGGGGTCCCTGAGGCCACCCTTGTCCCTGTATCCAGGCAGTCTCCCAGGTCTGTTCAGGGTCCTCAGTCTCCTAGGAAGGGCAACTCTCAAAGTCTGTCCTTTTTCTCTGCATCATGTGGTCAGACGAACTGTCTAAAAGCAGTGCTTCTCCAACTTGAACATGTGTACAAATCACCCAACTCTGGGGTGGGGTCTGAGAAGCTGCAATTCTAGCAAGCTCCAGGTGATGCCAGTGGTGCTGATCCATGAGCCACATACCTTGAGCTCATTCTTCTCTAGTACAGGCCTCTGGTCTCCCTCAGTTCCAGAAACAGCTCCATGCTCCAGATCCTCTGACCTATCTCAAGGCAGTCCTAAAGAGAAGATTTCTGATCATTATACAAGGAGTTTTGGAACACCTGCTATGCTGAACCCTGGTGAAGAGATGGACATGACGGAGGCTGCCTCTTCCCTCTTGGGGCTCACATTCCATCAGGGGAGACATCCAGAAAGAGTAATCACAAGTAGCATTCTGAATGTTGCTCTGAAACACAGCAGGGCCAGATAACCTAGCCCAGACAATCACAGTGGACTTCCAGGAGGAAATGACTTTTCTGCAGGAACTTGAAGGATGAACATGGGTAATCAACTATTGAGGAACATGAGCACACCAGGCATAATTGGGAAGCAAACATGAGGTTAACATATTGGAGAAACTGGACACAGTCCAGTGTGCAAAGAGCATCATTGACCACCTTAGGACTGATTACAAACACCGCAAAACCAATAGTAAGGAATACAGTAATAACATTGAAAAATTAACAATGAATAAAATGATAGGAAGCATCATTTATTTTTGTGGGTCTTTGTGTCTTCTCTTCCCAAGTAGATCTTACTTTCCTGCAGGAACAGATCATGCATTATCTTTCATTCATCCATTCGAGAATGATTTATTGAGCAGCAGCTCCGTGTCAAGCACTGTGCTCATCACTGGGAATATGCCCTTATAAATAAGAAATGATGCTAATCCTAGGAAAACCAAATATGAAAACAGCCACAGTAAGCCTAATTCATGTTCCAGTAGAGAAATGCTCAATACCTCTAACCAAGGAGCAGAGGAATGTTGCCTGCCCCAAGCAGTGTTTATTTGTCTTTCTAACTTGATGAAATCCATGTTTCTTTCATCAGTTAAAATGAACGTAACTTCTCCTTCCTTTTTTTTATTAGAAGGATGCCAAAGAGATAAAATGTCCTTATTACTTTTTTTCTTGCTTACCAGCTTTTCATTAACGGATATTTCAGTGAGTCTCTTATGATACCACAGGAGGTTTCAATAAAGAGGCAGGCAGTGCAGAACAGAGTTCACCAGATATTATCTAAGTTATACATTTCGCTTTTTTTTTTCAATGCTGGAAGCTTAATAAGGGATAGAAAATTTGTTTTAAAATTAGATTCTTTAGAGTTTACCAGTCTCTTTTTCCCAACTTTGCTGTTAAACTTTTTCAAAATAGCCATTGAGGGGTGAAATGATGAAAAGCCCAGCCATGGCAGCTAGGACAGGTCTTTCTTTATCAATGTTAGATTGGTATTTTACCAAGTTACCAATTGTTAAAAGTTATGAGGCTTCTGGCTCTGCCCAGCGAAGCATCCACCATCAACTTGGATCCTAATCTGAGAGTGTCCAAATCCCCTCCTTGGGGATGAGAAGACAGTGGAGACCTCTCAGTGGGCCAAGACCTTGTTTTTGGCCTCAAGAATCACAAGGGAAATCACAACCTCTATCAATCCAAGTGTTGGGGAGCACCCAGCTTCATTCCAAGTCAAAGCCCTTCCTAGGACATTGAGCTAGAGACTCAAGATCCATCTCGAAAGTCCATAGGCTGCTTTAAGATGCCAAAGGAATGACCTGCTCCAGGTCCAGTAGACCAGTCAGGAACTGGGTGAAAGTAGAGTTGGCAGAAAACAAGCCAAATGACAGGTAGACATGAATGTCTTGAAAGGCTGACAGCCACGTGGGTGGGCTGAGCTAGCTCACAGAGAGAAGGTTGAAATGGAAGACAAATGACTTCCTGCCCAAAGAACCAAAATTTGGCTCTTTCCTCTGTGACCTAATTGCCATAGCACAGGCAGGTCAGGGGCAAAGGTGCACAGCACAGAGTTGTGGGTCCCAGAACGCCAGGCTTCCAGGCTTGAGAAAGACAGAGGTCTAACTTAGCCGTGCTGCAGGGCATGCTGAAGAAAAAAAAACCTTTTTGCAACATATGTGCTAAACAACCTGTACCCAAAGTGATTTTTTTTTACAGTGACTGATATCGAGACTAAGAGTATTTCTACAAAACACAATAAGTGTTCCTAAATAAGAGGTGACATATCCAAACAGATGACATGACAAGGACTGTTTGAGGGTACAGAGGAAGAGCACACAGTGTGCATTGACTTGAACTCTCCTAAGTAATAGAAATCCAGTTTATGTGAAATGATTGAAATAAAGGTGTTTAAGAAGAAGAATGATTCTTCACTACAGATTTGTGACTATTAGAGGTTTAAACTGAACAGCTGTAGAAATAAGTGGAGAAAATGGGCAATAGGCAGCAAAAACCTGAAATGTGTTACAAAAGGTAGAAAACCTGAGCATATGTCTGACATACCATATAATGTAATAATACTGAATATAATAATACAAATATATATTATATATACATGTTAATACATTGTAAATAAATTGTATATTATAATAGAATTATTCATATATAATAATATATACTAAATATGTATAACATGGTACATAATTAGGGAAGCTCCCACTGGGATACGTTTGTCTGTGGTGGTACAGGCAAGATTGTGTATCGGCGGCTGAGTAAAGACAGTGGCCCAGGGCCTCTTCAGAAGAGATATGAAATCATCATGTTTTTAAAGCCAGGCACCCACATCTAACAAAGGAAGAAAAATATCCTATGAAAGGTGGAAAACTAGAGTAACTACAGGAAGTTACTGTTCCTCAGGAACATAGGGGTATCCGGATGAGATTGAGGTAATTTTCTCCAGGGATAGAGAGCAGCCTTCTGCCTAGAGCATGTGTCTGTCTAACCCCTCAGGATTGAGGAGTCTGTGCTGCAGATCAATCCAGATCCAAAAGACTGTGTCACCATCTGGATTAACTGGGAACCAAACTCTGAGAGAGAGGTTCGGGACTCAATCACAGCTCAACTTCTTCAACCTCCTGCTTCTTTCAAGTCAATGCACACTGTGTGCTCTTCCTCTGTACCCTCAAACAGTCCTTGTCATGTCATCTGTTTGGATATGTCACCTCTTATTTAGGAACACTTATTGTGTTCCAAAAGATAAACTGAGGCAGATTAAAATGGTCAGGAATTTATTTGAGCAAAAATCAGTTCAAATGGGGCAGCGCTAAACTGAAAGTAGTTGGGAGCACTCTGCCAATAGGAGGCCCCCTTTCCCACAAGGCTTTTATAGAGCAGACACGGAAGCCAAGCAAGAGAATTATTTGATTGGCTCTAGCTGAAGTGGTTGCCTTATCTGGGAAAGCCTAGTTGGTTGTTCTGAAATCTCTATTTCTTGGCTGCAAGTGCATCAAGCAGGCCAGCAAGGCATCAAAGCCCCCGCAGTCTAATGGCCTCCTTGTTGAAGTACTTTAACAGAGGTTAGTGAACAGATTTATTAGGGAGTGCTTTCAGGATCCATGCCTGCAGGAGGCAAAGAAAAGAAGCAGGAGGTTAAAGAAGTTGAGCTGTGATTGAGTCCCGATGGAAGCCTCAGCCAACCATGTGGGGACCCCTGGGACTGGAATGGCCTCTGCAGTTGTTGCGCCTTGGAACAGGAACCAGGCCTTTCTATTGGTGCCTCTATCCCTCACTGGATATGGGCTGCGTGGGAGTGGTGATGTGGCCCTTAAAAGCTGAAGCTGTCCCAAAGGGGGCTGACCAGTGGTTTTACTGAGATCTATTAAATTTATAAAAATAACTTGGGAAGAACCAATCTTTATGATGTTGACTCTTTTTATCCAGGAACATAAAACTATTTTTCCACTCATTCAAGTATAATCAAGTGTATTTCCAAACTGTTTTGTAATTTTCCTTACAGAGTTTTTGGGTGTAAGCTGTTAACTTTATGCCTAGGATTTTCTTTCACTTAATTTTTTCTATCATGAATAAGGTTTTTGTTTCATTGTATTTTGAATATGATATTTTTTTAATGGAGAACTTTAGGTTTTATATATTTATCTTATAATCCATTACTTTATTAAACGATTTTGTCATTTGCTGTGGTTTTTCCATTGATTTGGGTTTTACACAAAGTATATGCAAATAGGGACAATTTACATTAGAACAGCTAGGAAAATCCTGGAAAGGAAGAGAAAAAATAAAGGGAAGCAGAGGGCTGGACTTACTAGGTATCAAAGCATACTAAAAAGTCTGTATGAATAAAAGAGAGCGACATTAATTCATGAGTCAACAGACCAATGGAATGAAACTGCATAACCTGATTCACTTGCATGTGGAAACTTACCATGTGACAAAAGGCAAATCTCAGACAAGGTGAGGAAAGAAGGAAGGTTGTTTTTCTCTATAACAATGCAATTTTTTTTGGTATCATTAATCTACAATTACATGAGGAACATTATGTTTACTAGACTCCCCCCATCACTAAGTCCCCCCCACAAACCCCATTACAGACACTGCCCATCAGCGTAGTAAGATGCTGTAGAAACACTACTTGTCTCTCTGTGTTGCACAGCCCTCCCTGTGCCACCCCCACATTATACATGCTAATCATAATGCCCCCTTTCTTTTTTCCCCGCCCCTTATCCCTCCCTTCCCACCCATCCTCCCCAGTCCAATTCCCTTTGGTAACTGTTAGTCCATACTTGGGTTCTGTAACTCTGCTGCTATTTGTTCCTTCAGGTTTTTCTTTGTTCTTATATTCCACATATGAGTGAAATCATTTGGTACTTGTCTTTCTCTGCCTGGCTTATTTCACTGAGCATTATACCCGCTAGCTCCATCCATGTTGTTGCAAATGGTAGGATTTGTTTTCTTCTTATGGCTGCATAAAATTCCATTGTGTATATGTACCACCTCTTCTTTATATTTTCATCTACTGATGGACACTTAGGTTGCTTCCATTTCTTGGCTATTGTAAACAGTGCTGCGATAAACATAGGGTTGCACCTGTCTTTTTCAAACTGGCTGCTGCATTCTTACAGTAAATTCCTAGAAGTGGAATTCCTGGGTCAAATGGGATTTCTATTTTGTGTTTTTTGAGGAACCTCCATACTGCTATCCACAATGGTTGAACTAGTTTACATTTCCACCAGCAGTGTACGCGGGTTCCCCTTTCTCCACAACCTTGCCAACATTTGTTGTTGTTTGTCTTTTGGATGGTGGCAATCCTTACTGGTGTGAGGTGATATCTCATTGTGGTTTTAATTTGCATTTATCTGATGATTAGCAATGTGGAGCATATTTTCATGTGTTCTTTGGTCATCTGAATTTCTTCTTTGGAGAAGTGTCTGTTCAGCTCCTCTGACCATTTTTTAACTGGATTATTTTCTTTTTGTTTGTAGAGGTGCATGAGCTCTTTATATATTTTGGATGTCAACCCTTTATCGGATCTGTCATTTATGAATATATTCTCCCATACTGTAGGATGCCTTTTGGTTCTATTGGTGGTGTCCTTTGCTGTACAGAAGCTTTTTAGCTTGATATAGTCCCACTTGTTCATTTTTGCCTTTGTTTCCCTTGCCCGGGGAGATATGTTCATGAAGAAGTCACTCATGTTTATGTCCATGAGATTTTTGCCTATGTTTTTTTCGAAGAGTTTTATGGTTTCATGACTTACATTCAGGTCTTTGATCCATTTCCAGTTTACTTTTGTGTATGGGGTTAGACAATGATCCAGTTTCATTCTCTTACATGTAGCTGTCCAGTTTTGCCAACACCAGCTGTTGAAGAGGCTGTCATTTCCCCATTGTATGTCCATGGCTCCTTTATCATATATTAATTGACCATATATGTTTGGGTTAATATCTGGACTCTCTATTCTGTTCCACTGGTCTGTGGCTCTGTTCTTGTGCCAATACCAAATTATCTTGATTACTGTGGTTTGCAGTAGAGCTTGAATTTGGGAAGCGAGATCCCCACACTTTATTCTTCCTTCTCAGGATTGCTTTGGCTATTCAGGGTCTTTGGTGGTTCCATATGAATTTTTGAACTATTTGTTCCAGTTCATTGAAGAATGCTGTTGGTATTTTGATAGGGATTACATTGAATCTGTAGATTGTTTTAGGCAGGATGGCCATTTTGACAATATTAATTCTTCCTAGCCAAGAGCATGGGATGAGTTTCCATTTTTCATTGTCCTCTTTAATTTCTCTTAAGAGTGTCTTGTAGTTTTCAGGGTATAGGTCTTTCACTTTGTTGGTTAGGTTTATTCCTAGGTATTTTATTCTTTTTGAATGAATTGTGAATGGAATTGTTTTCCTGATTTCTCTTTCTGCTAGTGTATAGGAAAGCAACAGATTTCTGTGTATTAATTTTGTATCTTGCAACTTTGCTGAATTTGGATATTGGTTCTAGTAGTTTTGGAATGGAATCTTTAGGGTTTTTTATGTACAATATCATGTCATCTGCAAATAGTGACAGTTTGACTTCTTCTTTACATATCTGGATGCCTTGTATTTCTTTGTTTTGCCTGTTTACCGTGGCGAGGACCTCCAGTAGTATGTTGAATAGCAGTGGGGAGAGTGGGCATCCCTGTCTTGTTCCCGATCTTAGAGGAAAAGCTTTCAGCTTCTTGCTGTTAAGTATGACGTTGGCTGTGGGTTTATCATGTATGGCCTTTATTATGTTGAGGTACCTGCCCTCTATAACCATTTTGTTGAGAGTTTTTTATCATGAATGCTTTTTCAGTATCTATGGAGATAATCATGTGGTTTTTGTCCTTCTTTTTGTTGATGTGGTGGATGATGTTGATGGATTTTCGGATGTTGTACCATCCTTGCATCCCTGAGATGAATCCCACTTGGTCATGGTGTATGATCCTCTTGATGTATTATTGAATTCGGTATGCTAATATTTTGTTGAGTATTAGCATACTCATCAGGGATATTGGTCTGTAGTTTTCTTTTTTGGTGGGGTCTTTGCCTGGTTTTTGTATTAGAGTGATGCGGGCTTCATAGAATGATTTTGGAAGTATTTACTCCTCTTCTATTTTTTGGAAAACTTTAAGGAGAATTGGTATGATGTCTTCTCTGTATGTCTGATAAAATTCCAAGGTAAATCCATCTGGCCCAGGGGTGTTGCTCTTGGGTAGTTTTTTGATTACCAATTCAATTTTGTTGATGGTGATTGGTCTGTTTAGATTTTCTGTTTCTTCCTTGGTCAATCTTGCAAAGTTGTATTTTTCTAGGAAGTTGTCCATTTCTCCTAGGTTTTCCAGCTTGTTAGCATATAGGTTTTCATAGTATTCTCTAATAATTCTTTGTATTTCTGTGGGGTCCGTCATGATTTTTCCTTTCTCGTTTCTGATTCTGTTGATGTGTGTTGACTCTCTTTTTCTCTTAATAAGTCTGGCTAGAGGCTTATCTATTTTGTTTATTTTCTCGAAGAACCAGCTCTTGGTTTCATTGATTTTTTTCTATTGTTTTATTCTTCTCCATTTTATTTATTTCTTCTCTGATCTTTATTATGTCCCTCCTTCTGCTGACTTTGGGCCTCATTTGCTCTTCTTTTTCCAATTTCAACAATTGTGACTTTAGACTATTATCTGGGATTGTTCTTCCTTCTTTAAATAGGCCTGGATTGCTATATACTTTCCTCTTAGAACTGCCTTCACTGCGTCCTGCAGAAGTTGGCGCTTTGTGCTGTTGTTGTCGTTTCTCTCCATACATTGCTTGATCTCTACTTTAATTTGGTCGTTGATCCATTGATTATTTAGGAGCATATTGTTAAGCCTCCATTGTTTGTGAACCTTTTTGTTTTCTTTGTATAATTTATTTCTAGTTTTATACCTTTGTGGTCTGAGAAGTTGGTTGGTAGAATTACCATCTTTTTTATTTTACTGAGGCTCTTTTTGTGGCCTAGTATGTGGTCTATTCTGGAAAATGTTCCATGTGCACTTGAGAAGAATGTGTATCCTGCTGCTTTTGATTGTATAGTTGTGTAGATGTCTGTTAGGTCCATCTGTTCTAGTGGGTTGTTCAGTGCCTGTGTCCTTACTTATTTTCTGTCTGGTGGATCTGTCCTTTGGAGTGAGTGGTGTGTTGAAGTGTCCTAAATTAAATGCATTGCATTCTATTTCCTCCTTTAATTCTGTTAGCATTTGTTTCACATATGTTGGTGCTCCTGTATTGGGTACATGTACATTTATAATGGTTATATCCTCCTGTTGGACTGACCCCTTTATCATTATGTAATGTCTTTCATTATCTCTTGTTACTTTCTTTGTTTTGAAGTCTATTTTGTCTGATACTAGTACTGCAACAGCTGCTTTTTTCTCCCTATTGTTCACATGAAATGTCTTTTTCCATCCCTTGACTTTTAGTCTGTGTAGGTCTTTGGGTTTGAGGTTAGTCTCTTGTAAGCAGCATATAGATGGGTCTTGCTTTTATATCCATTCTATTACTCTGTGTCTTTTGATTGGTGCATTCAGTCTATTTACATTTAGAGTGATTATTGAAAGATACGTACTTATTGCCATTGCAGGGTTTAGATTAGTGGTTACCAAAGGTTCAAGGGTAGCTTCTTTAATATCTAACTGTCTAACTTAACTCACTGATTAAGCTATTATAAACACACTCTGATGATTCTTTATTTCTCTCCCTTCTTATTCCTCCTCCTCCCTTCTTTATATGTTAGGTGTTTTATTCTGTACTCTTTTGTGTTTCCTTTGACTGCTTTTGTGAGTAGTTGATTTTATTTTTTGCCTTTAGTATTTGGTTGGTCTTCTTTCTTTGCTGTGATTTTATTTTCTCTGTTGACATTTATTTAGCCTTAGGAGTGCTTCCATCTAGAGCAGTCCCTTTAAAATATCTTGTAGAGGTGGTTTGTGGGAGGCAAATTCCCTCAACTTTTGCTTGTCTGGGAATTGTTTAATCCCTCCTTCATACTTAAATCATAACTGCTGGATACAGTATTCCTGGTTCTAGGCCCTTTTATTTCATTGCATTAAAGATATCATGCCATTCTCTTCTGGCCTGTAAGGTTTCTGTTGAGAAGTCTGTTGACAGCCTGATGGGTTTTCCTTTGTAGATGACCTTTTTTCTCTCTCTGGCTGCCTTTAATACTCTGTCCTTTCCTTGATCTTTGCCATTTTAATTATTACGTGTCTTGGTGTTGTCCTCCTTGGATCCCTTGTTTTGGGAGTTCTGTGGGCTTCTATGGTCTGAGAGACTATTTCCTCCCCCAGTTTGGGGAAGTTTTCAGCAATTATTTCTTCGAAGACACTTTCTATCCCTTTTTCTCTCTCTTCTTCTTCTGGTACCCCTATAATGTGAATATTGTTCCATTTGGATTAGTCATACCATTTTCTTAATATTCTTTCATTTCTGGAGTTCCTTTTGTCTCTCTCTGCCTCAGCTTCTCTGTGTTCCTGTTCTCTGATTTCTATTCCATTAATGGCCTCTTGCACCTCATCCAGTCTGCTCTTAAGTCCTTCCAGAGATTGTTTTATTTCTGTATTCTCCCTCCTAACTTGATCCTTTAGCTCTTGCATATTTCTCTGCAGTTCCATCAGCATGGTTATGACCTTTATTTTGAATTATTTTTCAGGAAGATTAGTTAAATCCATCTCCCCAGTCTCCCTCTCAGGGGGTTGTCTGTGTAATTCTGGATTGGATCAAATTCTTCTGCCTGTTCATGGCAATAGAGGTAGTCATAGGCAGTTGGCATGTGTATCAGCTGGGAGAACAAAGTCCCTTCTTGCTTGCTGGTTGCCTTGCCCTTCTCCTCTCTGCCTGTGCTGGTTACCCACACACGGGGAGCAGCTTCCGGTTTTATTTCCTGAGACACCGTATGTGGGGCAGCTGTTGGAGCAGCACAGAGCCCTGCGGGGAGCAGCAGGCGCACTGGGTGTGCTCTCCTGTGAGAATGACGGCCCTTTGCACCCTGTCCAAGCTTCCTCTGTCTGTGCAGGGCACCCACACCCTGGCAGGGCTTCTAAATTTGGCCCGGGCAGCTGTGGAGGAGGATCTGGGTGGCTGCTATGGGTGCAACTGCTCTCAGGCTGCTCCCCTGCTATGGCAGGGCCATGTGGGATGTGGAATGGATGGGAGGCTGTTTATTGTCATGAGCAGCTTCAGAGCTGCTCTGCCACCCAGGGAGTTAGGGGGCCCGAAGTTTCCCAGGATTCCCAGCCTGCTGGGCCAAGTGTGCTGGGAGAATTCCATCCAGCTGTGGAGCCCATGTCCCTTTAAGACTTTCAAAAAGCACTCACTTTTCCTTTGTCCCAGGGGCGCTGGCTGCGGGGACCTGCTCACAGGTTTTACTGTTCCATTTCTCTAATATCCAGCACACCATGCACTGTGTGTCTGCGCTCCTGGTGCGTATTACTAGGGCTGCTTATTTGGCAGTCCTGGGCTCCCACTCCCTCCCCTCTCCGGCTCCTATCCTCCTACCAGTGGGCTGGGGTGGAGGAAGTGCTCAGGTCCTGCTGGGTCATAACTTGTATCTTACCCCCTTCATGAGATGCTGAGTTCTCACAGATGTAGATGTAGCCTGACTGTTGTACTGTATCTTCTGGTCTCTCTTTTAGGAATAGTTATATTTGTTGTATTTTCAAAAATATATATGGTTTTGGGAGAAGATTTCCACTGCTCTACTCATGCCACCATCTTGGCTTCTCCCCCCACAATGCTATTTTAAACATTCTCAAACTTACAGAAAAGTTACATGTCCAGATACAGAGAAACTTATTTCCTTGAATCATTTGAGAATAAGTTATCTACATGAAAGCCCATCACCACCACCTCCAAAACACTTCTGTGTGTATCTCTTATGAACTGTCATCCTCCTACATAATCAAAATATGGCCCTCAAAATAAGAAAATTAGCACTGAGTCATGACTATCATCTAATCCTTAGGCCTCATTCAAGTTATGCTAATTTTCTCAATAGCGCCCTTTCTAGCAAAATGATGCAGCCCTGAATCATATGTCACATGTAGCTGTGCTGTCTCCTTTGACTCCTCTTATTTGGAATAGTTCTCAGTTTTGCTTTGACTTTCATGACCTCACCACTGTGGAAGACCTAGTCAAGGAATTTTGTAGAATGTTTCTCAATTTGCGTTTGCCTGATGTTTCCTTCTGGTTAGGTTCATATGTGTCTTTGGCAAAAGTATCACAGAAGTGTGTCTGTGCTCTGCTAATTGCATCCTATCAGGTACAATTTTAACTGGTACCATTTCTAGTGATGTTAATTTTGATATCATGGTTAAGGTGGTATCTTCCAGGTTTCTACTGTAATGTTAGCTTTTTTTTTGTAGTTAATAACTACTTCACAGAGAGGTGCTTTGAGACCATGTAAATAACTTATTCCTCATCAAACCCTCAATGTATTCACTTACTATTTACAGTATTTTGGACTCATGGATCCCTATTTTAGTCAATGGGTAATAGGTCATTACTATTCTTATTGATTTTCATGCTCGAATTATCTGTGAGCTGGCCAATGGGTGCCTTCAAGGTGAATTCTGTGCCTTTCTGAAACGTCCCCCCAAAAATGGAGCTGTTAATAAATTGTATTGAAATAACTTGACAGCCATAAAGCAAACGCAAAAGATAAAATTGAACCCATTCCTCACATCCATGTATCAGGATATACTGCAAATAGATAAGGAATTTAAATGTAAAAAAATTGAACTATTCAAGAAAAAGTGGGTGAAATCCTTTTCAAGCTGGAAGTGGGGAAAACTTCCCTAAAAATGACTCAAAGGCAGAAGTATTAAAAGATGAATAAATGTGATCAGCCTTGTCCACCTGGTGTTCTCATGGCATCTAAGACCCTCTACCTGGCTTCATGGCACCCCTTGAGCTGACCTTAGTCCCCCTACTTTTTGCATCCCTCCCCACAATTCCACATGCATATCCTTTTGGGCAAGCCTCCTCACCATCACTCAAGCCTATTTCAGCCTCTGCATCTTTGCTTTTTCCCCATTCTCTGTCTTTGCCAACCCATCTCCAGACTGCTCTGTCTTCCCTCTGCCTCCCCAAGCCTCTTGCCTCTCCTGCAATGTCTAGATCAGTCTCTCTGCACCAATTATCCTCCCAGACTGCTTAGGCCCACTTCACTTCCCCCTACCCTAAATGCCTAAAACACCAATGGTATCCTTCAGTTTCAACTGTATTTGTTGAATGCACATGTCTTCTTTGAGGGCAGAGAACATGCCATTCACATTTTCACAGCTCCTGATATAGCTAGGCTGGCTGGCAGGTACACAGTCACCATTGCACATGTGTTGTCACTTTAATTTCATAAGGATTAAATAGTTTACTTATTTATGTGTTGATTGAATACCCACCGTGGGACACATGCTCTGCTAAGTTTCGGAGATGGTAATGGTATAGAGACCCAGCACCTACCCTTACAGAGGTTTAAGTCTTGTTTCCAGCAGTTTGCTAAGTCCAGCTGTCCAACAGCTTTATTTGAACCCCAAACTACTGGAAAAATCCAAAGAACTTCCTGTCTTTCTTGAGCCTTGCTTTCCTAGACTCTATATAAATCAGCATCATGCTTCTTATATTATCACTTTGATTCTTTCTTGCTCCTTCCAAAGCATGCATAGGTCGTACTTCTTATTCAGGAGTAGAAAATCTGTTAAATATTCTTTATGCCTTTGCTTTTTCTAAGAGAACAGTGGCATTCATGTCTTGAGATAATCAGTGCCACTCTGGGATTTATAGGACTATGTCCTTCATTCCCTTTCACTCCCTTGGTTCTCACGTGCTATGAACTGAATTGTGGCCCCCCTCTGCCAGAGTCACATGTTGAGCCCTATCCCCAATATGATGGTATTTGGAGGTGAGAGGCCTTTGGGGGGTAATTAGGTTTAGATGAGGTCATGAGGGTGGGACCCTCATGATGGGATTAGTGCCCGTATGAGAAGATACTCCAGAGAGTGCTCCCTCTCTCCCTCTCTCCCTCTCTTTCTTCTCTCTCTGTCCTTCCATGTGAGGACACAATGAGAAGGTGGCCATCTACAAGCCAGGAAAGCTCACCAGAACCCAAACATGCTGGCACCCTGAACTCAACTCCCAGCCTCCAGAACTGTGAGAAATACAAGTCTATTGTTTTGTTATGGCAGAGTTAATGCATGATGGCAAGATTTTTTTTCTCTTCTACTCTTAGCCTACTCCCTTTTTTACTTTTTATGTTCATGTACCTTTTCCAAGCCACTTGCTAAAGCTTCCTGCACCTTCTGTGCTACCCCTACTTGTTTCTTTTTTTTAACAATACTGATAGGCACATAAGGAATGCATTATAATATTCTTTCTACTTGCATGTATTTATGAGAATTTCCAGAATAAAATACTTTTAAATCTATTGACTATAATTTTATTAAGCATATTTTATTAGGTTCCAATGTTTAGTTTTTTTTTCCTATGTCTCTAGCCATTTGCATAGTGGTAGTTGTATTTAGTACATTCTCAATGTGTATAATGACTGAAGAAATAAATGAGAACACCAGTCAGTGTGAGGGGACTTAAAGTAGGACTTGAAGGAAGACCAAGATCTGTAGGTAAACAGTAGTAGACAGAAGGTATGGATATATCCATCTTGGCAGGAGTCTGGACAGGAGGAGCTTTTACAAAGAAGATACTTGATAACAATGGTTATCAAACTTTTTTGACTGAGAATGAGTTAAAAGATTCCACAGCTGCTGACTTTACTCACTGCACTTTGCAGCAGGGTAAGAGCCAGTGAAACAAAATTAAATAAGGCCTATTGAATTGCATGCAGTGCTCCTAGAAATGTTGACAGAAAGTGAAGATTTACATTTTTAGGCTTGTTTATAGCTTTCTGGAGACCCTTGTCGCCCATTAATGGCCTAAAGACTCTATTTTGACAAATATTGAATTAGAATATAGTTAAGTTTCTTGAGCTGGAGAAGTGAAAAGAGACTGAATCTTAGATATTTAACATTTAGAGATGATAGTGTTGACTATCAAGACCATATTCTGTGGCCTGGCAAACTTTAAATGCATTTTTAAAAAGTCATTTAAAATCATCTGAGACCAAGAAGAAATAAGATTTAAATTCTAGAATTGCTTCAGGCTAGATCAGGGCTTCTCAACTGCACATTGACATTTTGGACAGGGAAATTCTTTGTTTTGGGGGTGGTCCTGGGCATTGTTG
The DNA here is from genome assembly GCF_030020395.1 of Manis pentadactyla. Taxonomy (NCBI): domain Eukaryota; kingdom Metazoa; phylum Chordata; class Mammalia; order Pholidota; family Manidae; genus Manis; species Manis pentadactyla. The sequence continues at coordinate 38,014,734 of NC_080038.1, forward strand.
AATGCTTAGCAGCATTCCTGGTGTGATGGGCACTTTTATGTGTCAACTTGACAGACCATCGAGTATCCAAATTAAACACATTTTTGGGTGTGTCTGTGAGTGTTTCCAGAGGAGATTAGCATTTGAATGGGTGGATTTACTAAAACAGATTGCCCTCCCCAATGTGGTTGGGCATCATCCAATCCACTGAAGGCCTAAATAGAACAAAAGGTGGAAGAAAGAAGAATTTGTCCCTCTTGCTTCCTGCCTGCCTACTTGACTTGGGACATCTCATCTCTTCTTTCTGGTCCTCAGACTGGAAATTAAACCACTGGCTCCCCTGGTGCTCAAGCTTTTGGATTTGGACCAAATTACACCACTGCCTTTCCGGGGCCTCTAGCTTGCAGATGACAGACTGTGGAACTTCTCAGCCTACATAATTGTGTGAGCCAATTCCTCATTTTATATGTATCTCTGTCTTACTAGTTCTGTTTCTCTGGAGAACCCTAACCAATACACCAGTATTCTACCCACTGGATACCAGGAGCATCACCACTACCCTTCCATCCTATTTGGTTGTGACAAACACAAAAGTTTCCAGACATTGCCAAATGTCCTCGGGGAGGTAGGAATCACCCCTGCTGAGAACTATTGGTCTAGATAAAAGCACCCTGGTACCAGTTGAATTAGAGGTCTAAGAAGTCCCTAATATAATTATTTTCCTATCCATCTGAGACACATAAGGTGTAATTTGAGCAAATAAAGCCTATGTATTTGAAAAGTTTGTCATAGGATGAATAAAAGTGCTGCCTGACATGGATACTGGATGATGAAAAGGCAAGTGATGAACTATATCCATTAAGATCATATACATTCACTTCAAAGGTCCTGACTTCAATGATCCTGAGTCAACCTCAGTTACATTCTGTCATTGAAATAAAGGCATCTGACAATGAAAAGCAAATCATTACTGGCTAATAACAGGGATGATTACTTTTAATAAATGCTTCTACCTCTGTAATTTGGGGCAGAAGAAAAATTCCTTGTGATAAAGGAGAAAGACTCTTGAAAATCTGGATTCCCTCCTGACAGACATCTCTCCTCAATTGATAACACTGTGTTCTGTCAGTTCCAAAACCCTCAGGAAATATGCACATTCAAAATTTCTATCGAAACAGGTAGGTCCTATATTGTTTACCTCTGGCTGTCCTATTCTAGAGATACTATTTCATCACTTTGAGAAACAATTGCTACTTCCAACTAGTATTGGAAGCTCATTAAGAATTGATCCCTATGGGAAAAATAGGCAAGATGTATTCATAATGTATTTTTCCTGATTCAAGAAATTATTTTTTCCCATTGTTAAAGAACAAAAATTCAACCTAATAAATTTGAAGACCTAATGGGCTTTATGAAGCCATTCATGAACTGGGCACCATCCCATTCAGCAAAATGGAGATAAGCTTTGAAGAGTTGCACAGAATGAAAGGTTTTTATAGGAAGGAGGGTGGGGCAAAGAAGTTATGTGCAAGAGAAAGGATTGCTTAGGTCAGACAGTTGTTTTTTTGGGGGGGCAGATTTTTATCATGCGTATTACCTCACTAGTGACAATCAGGAAATCTCAGCTTGACTGGTGAAAGGTCACATTCCTGGGATAGGTTCAAACTGTAATTAAGTCTCAGTTTGTTACCTGGTGGGAGGGAATGTCTCCATTTTGGGCTTGTTTTTTCTTTTTTAACACTGGTGAAGTTAGAAAAAAATCACTTTTTTCTGATCATTTAGTAAATGAAATTTAGTATGGGATTCAAAATAAGGATAAAACATTTTGAATGCTCACTGTTTTAGGGAATTATTGACCAATTATTAGAGAAAACTCTCTTAGCCTTGCTTTGAAAAAAGATGTAAAGCATTGAATGAAAGTTTCAGAACTCAGAGATAAATATCAGTCAAAAGGGATTTTTGATAAAGTCCCTTAATTTCCTACTCATGGTAACATTATGTAATAATCAGATATAGGACTTCTATTTCTAGCAACATGTCAGGAATGTTAGACAGAAGGATAGACATGAGCAGCCAGAGAAGGGGAAAGGGAAGGTAACATTCAAGGGGGAAAAAAATCCTGCCTAAACTCTGCCCAGGTAAGGGGTCCCAGGTGAAGACAACAAAGGTATTTCAGGGAGACAGCAGGCACAATCAACAAAACTAAGAACCACCCAAACACACACCTCCTCATCGTCTCATTAAAATAGAATTGCGGTTTTGCTCCACTCACCATGGGCTTTTCTGTGGGTGTTCTGGGAAAAGACATGCTCACCAAGAGGAGTGGGTGTATAACTAAAGCTGTCAATCAAATGACCTCACCCTGTCAATCAAAGGAAGTGCCGGCCAGCTAGGTGGTGATAAATTGACCCTCCCCTAAAAATTGGGGGCCTTTGTCCACCTTGACTCTGGATTGCTCCGCCCTTATAGTGTATTCAAATAAAACTTTTTGCTCTGCTTAACTACCGTGTCTCTGCCTTTCAATATTTTGCTGTGGCAGGATAAGAACTGAGGAGAACAAACTCAACCAGCAAGGATGATATATGTACTAGATGCCCTGAAAATTCTCCCAATACAAAACACCTAAAAACTTCTGTCTAGACATCAACCCAGGAGCCACTTGGCAGATAAAACATCCAAGACAAAATGTAGTCGTTTGACTCAAGGGAAACAAAATTTTACTTAAGGCAAGGGAAGGAAGTCATGATCAGACAGGCATAGCCTCAGAGCCTGAACTTTGGACTCTACCATATATTCTGCTTATGATACTTAATTCTGGAAGTTGGATGCAAAATTCCCTTATGTTAACAGAATGCCTGGTATTTTGCAAGATTGTGGTTGCAATCCCTGGCCACCACTGATTGCAGCTAACTTCTGGGATCCCCACCCCACTCCCCTGCCAAAAAAGGGAATGAACCAATCCCTCTTTCCCACAACAAAGCTGCAGCCTGTACAGTGGGACCTCTATAAACCCCTTCTTTCCTTTGTTCTCCGGAGCACACAGTCCATATCTGGTTTTGTGTTCCTGGACTGCAATCCCCCGGACACTAAATGAATTTTTCTGTTTGTAGCTTAAGCTTCTCCTGGTTTTATTTCCAAAATCAGTGGATATTACATGGTGTCAGAAGTGGGGTCTTAAGTTTCCTTCCCACGGCCACCGGACACTGCCGCCCCCATGAACCCTTTGTGCTCCATTTACCCCCTGGGCAGTTTTGCAGTTTTGCTTTTGGCTGCTAAGTTCTCTCAGGCCCAGATTTTCTGACCTTGGTTGAGGTTCAGACTTTATTCTAGTTTATTTATCCATGGGTTTTCCCACAATTTGGGGGGCAAGACTTCTTTGCATTTTCCACTGGGAGGGACTCCCTTGCTTGGTAAATGGGATGGGTAATTTGTTTTCTAAGGGAGCTTCTTATCAGCTGTCCTCAAGAGCTCTGGCCAGATTTATGAATAAACATTGCAGGACTTCATTGTGCAAACTTTGGTCTTGCTGTGCCAAAATCACCTGTGATGACTTGAAGCTTCTCTGGCCCATTTGGGGTTCTTTTGAAATACCCAAATTCATCAATTTGCATGCACAGTTAGAAAATGGGCATCAAGCAAGGCAACCCAAGTGGGAAGCCTATTTTAATTGGAAATTTGAGGCTTCTGAAAGGGTTAATAGAGTGACTATGGTTTCCCTCAGAGAAACAAATTCTCAATTGTTGCAGTGACTCAGTAAATGAGAAAAATGTTCTGACGCAATGCCAAATCCTCAAAACCTTCATCCCCTCCCTCCCTGCTGCCACCTTTCTATGCTTCCCTTTATCCCTCTCTCACTGATCTTTGTTCTATAATTCTGATATTGAGCCTCCTGCACCCAAAGTTATTGCCCCTTTTAAGACCCGCACAAATGGTGATCTTATACTCCTTGGACCAAAGCTGAGATCCACAGTATCATTAAAGATATTCCACTCACCAAGGCTACTTCCCTTGAATTTGGAAGGCAATTTGACCTCCTTAGTAGAATTAGTCAACCTGGTATTCAGACTTTCATCAATTAGTCAGTTTACTCGTAGGTGACGTCCTAGCCCACGAATGGATTTCTGCAGCCAGTTGGACCAATCCCCTTGATGATTTTATTCAAGCTGCTCCCTAAGGCCAAACCAGGAGTCCAAAAACTTACTTCAGGTTACCAGCACCCTCCCCATCTTTCCTAAGAGGGTCAACTGGAAAGCTATCCAGCATGGTACACAGTAGCATAACAAATCTGTTTTGCATTTCTATGACCAATTTGAAAAACTTCCAGAGAACTCCAGTATAAAGGACCTATGTGAGGAAACCTTCAATTGTTCAATTCTACCTTTATATCAGGGCTTCAATATAATCTTAGTACACTTATTAAACAACACACCCTGGACTGGATGGACAGACAGCCTCATGAACTAGCCACATTGGTGGCTTAATTATCTAGCTCTATACAAAAGACTGAGAAAACCAGAGCTGAAAAGCTATCGACTGTCAGATACAAACAGCTATCCTTACATCTTTACAGATAGAGCAGCTCTCATGTTTGCCAAAAGCTCCTTTTCTTTGCCCAGGTTCAAAAACAAACCAAAAGGGTATCTACTTCCTTTGCAAAACCCCTGGACATTTTAAGAAGGATTGCATGAAACACATGTGCTTCCTTCAACAACACACTGAGTGAAACTGCTCTTCCTTTCCTCCTAAGAGCTAGCCTACCTCCCCACCCTTAGGGCTGCTCCAGGGAATTCCAGGGGATTTTCCCAAGGTAGCAGATGAATGCCCTAGGCAAAATTGGCCTCTGCGTTGGAGCAAGGTTACCCATGTGCTTGTCAATACTGGGGCCACCTTTTCCATCCTCAATCCCATGGGCCACACTGTTCCCCCTTTTTGGAGTAATAAATCTATTCAAATGGTTAGGGTTTCTAACCAACCTACAGCAGTCTTCTTATTTAAACCTATTCCCTTCCAGTTAAGACCTATTACTGGCACCTACCAATTTTTTCTTGTACGCTTTGTACCCATTCATCTTCTCGGTCGAGATTTCCAAGAGGCCCACCAAGCCCACAAATCTTTCTCCCTAAAGGGAGAAATAATTTTAGAATGACAGCCTCCAGTTGCCACACCTCCTGAGGATTCTAACCTTTCTTTGACCATCTCTATCCTCTTTAACTCACGCACTGCCCTTTCCCATCCCTTCCTGGATACCCTCCAACACCACTCATGGGCAAAATGCAACAGGGATGTTTATCCCCTCCTATTAAGATCCAGATTGACAAGAGTAAGCCTTTTCCAAACATTCAGCAATATCCTTTAAATCCTGAGGTTGTCCCAGGCATCAAGCCTATTATTGACAATTATTTTCAAAAGGGCCTCATTATCCCTTGCACTAATCCATACAATACTCCCATCCTGTCTGTTCATAAGCCAAATGGCTGAGGATGGAGATTTGTCCAAGATTTGGGGGTCAGAAAACACACAGTGATCCCCAAACACCCAGTTTATACCAGATCTCCATACTTTACTTTGCAGTATTTCCCCTGAGACAACATTCTTCACTGCCATTGACCCTTGCAGTGCCTCCTTTAGCATCGCTGATGATCCTGACAGTGATTCCTCTTCACTGTCATCTGAATGATCAACAGTGTCCCTGGAAGGTTAGGCCCCAGGGTCATCCTGAAAGTCCACGTAGTTCTCTCAGGTACTAAAGGCTGACTCTGCAGATGGTTCTTTCCTACCTGGGCACACCTTGCTCCAGTATGTTGGTGATTTGCTTCTATGTTTTCCTTCTGAAAAATCCAGTCTTGCTAAATAACAGCTTTCACCTCCTTGGAGAATTGCCTTCTAAAGGACACAAGGTCACTAAAGAAAGACGACAGTTTTGCCAAACCTGGGTTAAATATCTAGGGTACCTGGTTACTCCTGATGGGCTCCTGCTAGAGCCATCAAGGATTCCTGACCCCCAAAACTAAGGGACAAGTAAGAGGGTTCCTGGGGCTGGCATGTTATTGCAGGTCTTGTGTCCCTAGTTTCTCCCTCATGCCCCAACCATTATTCCCACTCCTGAATGCTGTTCACCCAGAGCCCACTGACTGGTCCCCAAATTCTACAGAAGTTTTAATTTAATTAAAGAAACCCATCTAATCCTCCCACTTTAGGGCACCCTAACTATAAATTACCCTTCCAACTTTTTGCTCGTGAGTGAAAATGAAATGCACTTGGGGTATCAATATACCACTGTGGCTGTCACCACTGACCTACAGGTTATATAGTCAACAGCTGGAGCCCATAGCATGAGGCTGACCACCTTGCAAGAGAGCTGTCACAGAGACTACTCTCCTCTTCTGGAGCATTGAGAAAGTAGTGATGGGTGCTCCTCTTAACTAACTACGCATCCCATGCAGTAGATGCGTTCCCTAATTTATATAATACTCAACATTTATATATAAGGAGGCTTACTTCATATGAAGTTCTCCTCTTGTTGTCTCTTAACCTCACCTTTTCTCACTGTAACCTGCTTAACCCAGCTACTCTTCTTCCTCTGCCCTGTCATATTTCCCATAACTGCATAACTCTGACTGGACTGTTGTTGACTCCCTGACCTACAAGAGACTCCTTTGGACAACCCTGACCTGGTCTGGTTCACTGATGGGTCCTACTTAAAGGGCCCTACCGGGACAGTGAAGGCTGGCTATGCAGTTGTTTCCCTAACTGAGACTGTGAAAGCAGTTCACATTCCATCAGCTAGTTACCTCTGGGCAACAGCTAAACTGTCTGCCCTAAACAGTGCTTGCTCACCAACAGAGGGTAAAGCTGCCAATATATATACGGGCAGTAGATATGCCTTCAGGGCTACACGTGATTTTGACATGCTTTGGAAACAAAGAGGATTCTTAACCTCTTCAGGTCAGGAAATACAAACCATTCCCTTTGTGACAGACCTCCTGGAGCTATTCAAAAGCTTACATCCTTGGCCATAATTAAGACTCCTGGACGTTCACAGGCAAATACGGAATAAAGTAAAGGCAACCATTTGACTGATATGGCCGCTAAGGCAGCTGCCTTACAAGGCTGTGCTGCCACTGTCACTCTTCCTGCCAAAACTAACCTCCAAAAGGGCCTGAATGTGGAACTTGAGGGAGCTCAAATGCAACCTGTGCTGCACCATCATCACAAATGGATCGAATGAGGATGTATATAGAGCTATAAACAAAAATCATGGCTTAGACCAAATGTCAGGCCTGCTTCCCTGATTGCCTTCAGAAATACATCATGGACCACATTCATAATCTGACTCACTTACACACTGATGAAATGATTCAATGGGGAAGACAATATAACTGAAAACCTTCCAAGCAGCCTATCAGGTTTACCAGGAATGTGAAATCTGTCAGGAGAGCCCTTATATATGTCCATGGGACATTTTCCCTGAACCCTTTGGTCCATTTCAGGTCTGACAATTGGATTTCATTCAACTGCCCCTTCCCAGGGTTACAAGTATGTACTAATTATAGTCTGCGTATTTTCCCAGTGGGCAATGACTTGCCCTTCCATGGGCCTGGCAGTTGCTCAGGTACTTCTAGAGAAGGTTATTCCCACCTGGGAAATACCTGCTGAATTATGCAATGAGAGAGGGTCTTACTTAACTGGAAAAATATTAAAATCAGTATGCGAAATACGGCCCATTTTATAGCACTTCCAATTGTGCCTACCATCCATAACATTCTGATCTTATGGAAAGGACCATCAGAATAATTAAGACCCAACTGGCCAAAACGATGGAGTCTTTTAAGCTGCCATGGCTTAAAGCTCTACTGCTAGTACCATTGAATCTTTGCTCTACTCCAACAGGAAAATACCACCTTTCTCCATTTGACATTGTCACCAGCCACCCTATGCATCTCAATGAAGGAATGTATAAACCCGCCATGTGAAAAGGAGACGTTCTGACTTATTGTCAAGAACTTATTGATGCCCTGGACACCAACTCTAAACTTGTCTCAGGTTCCTTCCATAGTGTGTACCCAAGAGACAAAGACAAATTTCATGAACCTGGTGGTTATACTTATTAAAAGAAACACTTAATAAAAAACACCATCAAGTACTGTTGACTAACTCTTGCATAGCTAAAGTTAAAGGAATTACCTCATGGATTCATACTTCTCATTTAAAAAGGATCCTTAAGTCATTAAAAAATTATGCCTACCAGTTATTTCAAGTTCTGGCAACCTCAAGCTAAAGATCTTCCCACTCCCTAAACCAGGACTAGAAGCTGCTCACATCTGACGGAGACAGCTCTCCCAAGAATCCAAACCAGGCCAGTTTTGCTCACCCATTATTCATTTCCCTCCATTTGTCCCCCTCTTCTTTATGGGACTAAAACCTGTCAAAATCTTGGGACTGCTATTTTTAATTGCAATGATCCTTGTGCTAGACCTGTTCCTTATTTGAGGCCCCAAAGGCCTCTTAATGGTTTATTTTTCCTCAAACCCTTGGTAAACCTGATTGGCTATGTAATCCCTGTGGCTCCTAGTCCCTTTCACATCCTATGACAGGCTTAACTTATTTCTGAATCCTCCTTATCCTGGTACTACTCTTGGAGGATCCCGAGTGGCCTAGAGACTTTATCTGCACCTCGGAATGAGTCATCAAAAGTTTTTGGTTGGCCCCCTTTTTCAATCAAAATCAATTTTCCTCATGATAACTCTTAAGAAATCAGGAAACTTTTGTACTTAACAATGTAACCCTACTAATTTCTTCCACTACCCTGACCTCTCTCAACCTTGGGAAGAGAATGTTATTGTACAAATGTCATAATCTTTAACCTCAGCTGCTAATCTTAGTGACTGCTGGGTTGGCCATCATCACCTTGCGACCTGTACGTAATCCTCACCACCAGTTTTGCCAGTTGAACATAGACCCTCAAGAAGGCAAACAAAACCCATGAGCCAGCCCTAATAACATACAAGAGTCAATGGCTGAGAATGAACCATGCCTCTGCCCCTGCTTCCTTGTATCACCCACAGCTCCCCATACCTGCTATCACACCAGTCATGTTTGTTTCATAATGCCAGTCTGACAATCTTTCAGTAAATATTTTCATAGAAAAACAGGCCGAAAGCCCTGTGCTGAGTGCTCCATCTTAAAAAACACAAAAGACAAAAAACAAAAACAAAACCTTTACACTCAAATTTGGTATGAATGGCTACTCCAAAGCTATTCCCTAAATGCTCGAAAAACAAACAAACAAACCCAGAAATGAATTCAAGTCTACAGGTTGTGCCCCTCTGGGGCATATATTTGTTTGGGGCAAATTATGCTCCCTGGGCACCCCCTTGTTTAGAAGGCTGGTGCATTTCAAGGTATTTACTGCCTGACGGGTAAATTAGTAATCCCTCTAACTATTTTTAAGGTCTGCCAACCGACACTAAACAAAAGGAGCCCTCTCCATAACTGATGATTATCCTGACAAAGACCCTCTGAATACAAGGATGACGGGGTGGTCAACATCATGGCTATAACCTCCCTGCAGGGGACCCAGGGGCCTTTGGTCACTATGCAACTGGAGTATTTTTCTCCTGGCCAACACTGAGAACTGCCCAACATGGTATAATGTTTCACAACCTGACTAGAATGGTTAACAGAATCTCCTGGGCCACTGCAAGAGCTGTAAAAGCTCAACAAAGGTCTTTGGACTCCCTTGCTCAAGTAGTTTTAGACAAACAAATAGCCCCAGATTCCACCTTGCCTGTGCTGTCATCAACACCTGCCAAATGTGGGTAAATGCCAAGTTAACCAAACTATGTGTTAACTCTTTAAATTAGCCAAATCCTTAAAGGGACACTCCACTTTCACTCCCAGATGACTTAACTTCTAATGTTCAGTTATTTTCAGATATTTGCTTACCCTCTAGCATAGGAGTTTTGTTATGATCAGGATCATAAATACTTCTGTTCATCATTGTGCTCATTGTTACTTTATGGGTTTTATTAAAACTTGTCCTGGTCAGTGTTACCATATGCATAGAGACTAGCCCACAATGAATAAGGATCCTTTAATGTCTGGAAACTATCCAGGGAACTGGCCCTTGGACCTCTACCAGCTTGCAAGAGACTGTCACTGACCTATATGGTGTCTCTTGCCTGCTTGAATTGCCATACACTGACCTCTTCTGTTGCTTCAATTCGAACTCTACCCCAAGGGTCCCAACAGGCAACAACCAAAAGAGATGCACTTTGACACCGATGGGCATAATAAAAGAACCCCACTACATTGGTCATCAATGGCTCCCACTTCAAGAAGCATTTTGACCAAAAGGGGGAAATGTGGATAGATGTCAACCCAGAAGCAACTTGGCAGATAAAACAACCATTGGCTGATAATGGCCGCTAAGGCAGCTAGCTGCCTTACAAGGCTGTGCTGCCACTGTCGCTCTTCCTGCCAAAACTAACCCCCAAATGGGTCTGAAGGCGGAACTAGAGGGAGCTCAAATGCAACCTGTGCTGCACCATAGGCACAAATGGATCAAACGAGGATGTATATAGAGCTATAAACAAAAATCGTGGCTTAGACCAAATGGCAGGCCTGCTTCCCTAATTGCCTCCAGAATACATCAGGGACCACAATCATAATTTGACTCATTTACACACTGATAAAATGATTCAATGGGGAAGACACTACAACTGAAAACCTTCCCCGAAAGCAGCCCACCAGGTTTAGGAGAAATGCAAACTCTGTCCTCAATGGGTACAGTTTCCTTTTGTGACAATGAAAATATTTTGGAAGTAGAGGTAGTGGTTGCACAACACTGAGAGGGTACTAAATGCCACTGAACTGTGCACTTCAATGTGGTTAATTTCCTGTTTCATGAATGCCACCTCAATAAAAAATGTAAAGAGACATAACAAACATCTTTCTAAATGTCTAGCCAAGTTAATAAGAAAGTGAGAGAAATCGCAAGGGACCAGAATTTAAGAGGCAGATGGAAATACAAGTGATCATCTGAAAACACAGCTAGCACAAGACAGGAGGCAGTGCTTTGGGCTCAGGCTGCAGGAGAAGTTGGAACTGAGATTCCTGAATGAAGCCCAAACACTAAAAGGAGTGAGTCAATAAAAGTGTGCTCATTGGGCACAAGCCATCTGCCCACAAGGTAGAAGAAAAAGAACATATCTCTGCTTGGGATCTGGATGTGAGAAAAACAACAACTGCTTCCTGAAAACCTGTAACAGCAGGTTACAGTGAATGGTTGAAGGGGTGGGGCAAGGCAACAGCTAAAGACTAATCATTAAAAAGAATATTTATCATATTAAACTATTCAATAAAATCAAACAAAACCATAAAAATGTAAGCTGAAATCAAAAGCTTGGTAGTACATTGGAAGTAAAAAGGGAAAGAATGAAACTGTGTAAAGGATATTTTAAAAATTAAAGGTCATATACAATGAAGAGATAATCGAAGGGAAGAGTTTTAAAAAGCATCAATCTTAGAGAGTCAAAGAATAGAAACAAAAATAAGGTGCTAAATCATAAAACATTAATTTAAAACAGGCTAACAGAGTAAGAGTGTACAAAACCAACATGGAAATGCCAAGCTACAAAAAATTTTAAGATAAAATAAATGTAGTCCGAATCACTGGGAGGAAAAATAACAGCCACACAATGAATGCAGAGAATTCCTAACTGGATGTGGCCACCCTACACCCCAGGGTGGGGCCTGGACCGAGGCCCTCAGTGACAGAGGCGCAAGGCTAGCGGAGTACAGATTCCAGAAGTCACAGCCATACCCCTGGGCCACTTACAAGATGACTTGAAAGCCAACTCACCCCTCAGTAAAAACACCCACATAAGGACCCCTCAACTGTCAGGGATGGGGGTCTTCTGACATCATACAGCTGATAAACAACAGTGTTCCTCGGTCTTCCTTCTGGTCTTCTGGTGCCAAGAACATAGATTTCTATCATTTCCTCAGATTTGCATCTTTAAGAAACAAACAGTGAAGCAATTAAACACAAAATTCTGTTGTTCTGATTCTTGTTTTTGACTTCCTTCCTTGGCTTTGGAATCTCAGAACTGGCATGTCTAGTCAGACAGAAGAATTGCATAAGACAGGTGCAAATCTTTTTGCAGGCAGCAAAGGAAACAGAACTAGGTGACTGTGTTGGGAGGAATTTGGGGGGGAAGGGGATGCAGGGGTACAAGAGTGTGAGAGGGGAGCTTGTGGGACCCCAGAGGGTACAGGTGATACCTGTGCTCCCCGTGTATTAGTAAACCCCCTCAAAATGGGGAAACAAAGGACACTGCAGTAAAATATTCAGAAAGTTAAGATTATGCTAATTTGGGGACCATCACACATCTGAGACTATATCCTCCCTGCTTGTTTGATGTTAACATGTCCTTCCTTTTATAAAATGATAACGAAGTATACAGTCTCTAGAATATCTTTATTTGGCACAATTAAAAGTTGACAGCCTTACACCAGTCAACCAATTTATTATTATGGCTATTATTGGGGAAATTATATTAGTCCGTGAAATGGCCACATTTGAGTAGTCTGCCCTTGTGACAAAAACGGTGGCTCTTAATAAGAACGCCAGCAGTTGCAGTGTGTTTGTGTGAATGTGAATGAAAGAGAAAGAGAGACACACAAAAAGAAAAAGAAATGGGAAAGGCCAGTGTGGAATGTGGGAGGCTGAGAGAGGAATTCTGGGAACAATGATGGGAGAGACTAGGACACATGATCCTACAGAGCACAAATGTCTTGCCAGAGCTTTGCAAAAATATGGTGCTTTCCTTAGCCTTGGTTGCCATGAGAAGCAGAGCCTGGGACAAGGGTGTTCATGCAGATAGCTTATTAGGGGGAGTGATTCCAGAGGATGGTCATGTGGACTGGGAAAAGGAAAATATGGAAGGAGGGACACAACGTGGGCATCTGGGATTCGGTCTCACTGGGACCTTCCAGAGAGCTATATAACATGTGCCTCACAATTGTCTGTTAATGGTACTGATATGGGCATATCCCCCAGAGGTCAAGGGTTGCCCATGCGCTGTTAACTTTCCACACTTCTGGTCTATGCATACATGACTGCCAAGAGAGTTTCCACTGGTGTCCCATACAGTGGTGTCAGAGAAAGCCTGGGGCAGGAAGTGACAAGCCCAAGACGTTCTTGAGATGAGGTGCTGTCAGCTTATACTTGTGCAGTCATGTCAATGGCTGAGGCAAAAGTCATGCTAGGAGGACCTGAAGGGTCTGATACAATGATTTTGTCCAGCAGAAGACTCCAGAAGCACTGGTGTCATCATTTAAGAAACAAGCTTCCAAGTGAAACTTCAGTTAGATGGACTGCCTTTCCCATTGGCCTGCAGCGATTCTGGCCTCATCCCAGTGACAGCTTGGGTAGGCAAGTTATTTTTCAAACATGATGTGCACCCAAGTCCAGCTGAAACTACAGCTGGTGTCACAGGGTTCCTCCCTTCCCCAAATCCCTAATCTCTCACATTTACACAGCAGCTGCAGTGACCCACTCTTTGCATAATAACTTAATAATCCAGTCTCAAGTGCTGTGGCAATGGGACTCTGTGAATTCCCCATGACTTAGACCAGCTCAGCTCCAGCCTGGGTCAGGTATGAACTGACACATTTGTACAGCCCTGCTAAAGTTACAGAACATTTTCACATGACATTTCTTGCTTGAAGTTCACATTAAACCTAGAGGAATAAGTTTCAAACAACAAAAGTGACAGCTACATTCCAGAGGTAGCATAGTTACCAGGCCTTAGATTGTTAGGATTTTAAACAACGTTTTTACCTCCTGGACATTCTGCTTCTTGTCCATAATAATTTGAAAACAGCTCTTATGCTAAAGTAAGTCTCCTCTTACAAATTAAAGTGAGGGCATTCCAATGACAAGCTTCTGTCACAGTTGTCATTATATCCCTAGTGGGACACTTGATATTCTTGGTAATAAACAACTGGAGTCAATTCTATCCATCTTAAGAAAGAAAGAAATCATTGGACGGATGTAAGTTGGCTCACAGGATTGGTGGGAAGATGAAGACCTAGTCTAATAAATAAACAGGAACTGGGTTACAGGATCAGCTAGGTTAGGTTTAAGCAACTTAAATCAATAAAGGCTTATTTCTTGCTCAATCCTCATGTCCATCTTGGGTTGACAGAGGGCTCTTGCTCAACATAGTCACCTGGGGCCTTAGGCTGATAAGGCAGCCACCACCTCAAATCTTGCCAGTGACCACGCCAGAAAGAAAAGATAACTCTAGAGGGTCTCACTCAAACACTCAAATTCTCAGACCCAAAGCAACTCTTATCCCCTCCAGCCCAATGTATCAGCCCAAGTGGGTCATATGGCTCCACTCAACCACAAGGCAACCAGGAAATGAAATCGTACCATGTACCTAAAAGTAAAGAACTGGAAATATTTGACAAACAGTACTCAAGACTATCACAGGCATGCAGGAGGAAAATTCCCTGCTTAGAGGGCCACCACAGGGCGCTGTTGGCCACCACTAACACTTCCAGAATAATGCCTATACTACCTTGATCATTCAGTCTGATTTTTCAAAGCCCTAAATGCACTCTGATTTCAAAGTCCGTATTCATTGACTGGGCTTGGGTCACATGACCATGACCCTGCTATCAGTACCTGTCTCTTACCCCAAGTGCAAGAAGGGAGTTTAGATCCTGGGCAGACAAAAGGGAGAAAAACGTCCACTACGTGATAAATGCCCGATATATGCAAGTTGTGAAAGAAAATAGAAAAAATATATATAAATGGTCCCATTCAAAGCGTCATTCCTATCTGTCCACTGATTAGTATGTAAATCAGTGCTAATGGACAATTCACTCATCTGTATCCACATATTCATTTAGGTAACAAATGTTCATGGAAATTTCATCTGCTTCCATACACTCTGCAGATACCAAGATAAATAAGACATGGTCCTCCTGATGCTTCTGTTCTGATAGTAAGATAGACACTAAATAAATAATTGCAATACAGTGTGATGAGTCTTAATATAGAGATTAATGTTAAGGGATGGTTTTGGCACAAAGCAAAGAATAATTAATTTTAATGGCGGTGGGGCACCCTAGTCAGGGATGGCCATTCTGGGAAGAAGTTATAGAAGGGAGGGATGGAGCCATACAGTGCAGCACCCATCCTGGGGACAGATGATATGTTAGGGGCAGAGAAGAGCAGGGAGAGCTGGGGCTGGGATTAGGGTCGCCAGATTTAGCAACTCAGAATACAGGATGCCCAGTTACCCTTGAATTTCAGATGAACAACAAACTAATTTTTAATTTATATTATGTTTATATATTGTAAACATATATGTTATATATATTAAATTTTTCTTCTATTTATTTATTAAGTGTGCCCCATACAATATTTGGGACATATTTATGCTAAAACTTATGTCCAAAATTTTTTGTTTGTGTGAAATTCAAATTTAACTCTGTGTTCTGAATTTTATCTGGTTCCCCTAACTGGAATACTTTCTTACTCATTCTTTGGGACACATTTCAAATGTCCTGTCCTCCAGGAGGTCTTCCCTGAACCCTTGGGTTGGCCTGAGTACCTTCTTCTGGGTATCCCTGAGCCCACATGTGTGCCAACATGTGTGCTAATATATAGCACATTTTTGTGAAGTTATCTTTGGAGGCAATGTTGTCCTCTTTCATTTCAAAGTCGCCCCAGGGCCTGATGGAATGGTGGTTGACCTTACTATCTGTAGGAAATGTCTATAGCCTTGCAAATAAACACCCCAAACATATCAATCCAAAGAGCCTTGAAAGAAAGAATTGTCATTACTCTCTCTGTTTCTCAGGAGAAAAAAGTAATTCAAGACTCCGATAGCTCAGCCCACACATTATCCCCGGTATAGGGTGAATGTAAAGGGCAGTTGTAAAGAGCTCTAAGAAACCGTATAGTACTCCTCACAAAGCATCAAAGTTCAAACTAAGTGGAAGTTTGATCTTTCAGTGCAACATATGCTTGATATGAAACATTATAAAAAGATACTTTGCAGTTTTCTATCTCAGAGCTGCTGAAGATCAGAAGAAGTGAAGAAATTAATGCTTTAAGAGGAAATCATTATAGTAAGCCATTAAATAGCCTAGCAAGGAAACTAGCCCATTTCCTTGACTTGAGATAGAAATCATCCAGCAAAATGAGAATCTAAGAGTTCAGTGTCGTTTATTAATCCCAAAGTGTCATATACAGATAAAGAAATTAGGACACAGAGGCTAAATCAGTTGCCCAAGGCCATGGAACTAATCAGTGACTAAAGGTTAAAGATCTTTGGTTCCCCAGCCCAGCACTCTTGAAATCTCTACAGAAGACTTGGATGGAAGATTTCTAAGGTCACTGAGTAATCCATTCAAATGTTTATTACAAGATCCTTATTCTCAAAAAATTCTTCTTCCTTCCATCTTCTCTGGGTTCTTCATTCTTCTTAAGTTTTCTCTTTGGATCTTCTTTCAATGAAAAGAAAAAACAAGCTTCACTCTCATCAACCTGTGCTTTGTATATTTAAAGCTCATTAAGTTGGCCCCCAGGTTGTCTCATTCTCAGACAAAAATAAAACCTTATTTTTTTGGAGTTTGTCCTGGGCACAGCGACTCTCTTTGGAACTGGGTCTTTAGCTCCTTCCTACATTACAGAGCACAAAATGGATATGGCATTTTGGTGTGGACCCACCCAGTTTAAGAATAAAGGAAAAATTGCTCCTATCTGTGCATTATCATACATTCCTATATATTTCATGATTACATTTCTTTTAAAGAAAAAATGGTGGAGAGAATGGCTTTTGAATACTGATTTATGATAATGCCATTCATTTCAAATCATGGCAGAGCTTTGCTACTATCAATAGAAAGCTCACTGAGATCCTAAGACCTTTGCCCTGTAATTAGGCTTTGATATTTCATGGACCCTATACTCCAAAGGGCTTCCTTTACCTAAGATTGGGCTTAAACTCTTTCCCTTTGCTATCCTTATCCTCTGCCTGAGATGTGTTTTACTATGAATGCAAAAATTACAAGCATGAAGGCCATAAATCTTACTCAGGGTAAGGTATTCAGTTTCAAGGAATTTAAGTCTAGAGTTCCTTCTTGGCTGCTTCTCACTGAATTTCCAATATCCATTTTATTTAATCTCCCTGTCAGCTTTAGTACACATTGTTCTTATTTTTAATCTATAAAGTCTCTAATTGCCCTGTAATAACACAAGCTTATCTTCTTAGAGACATTTCCTTATAAGTTTGCTTAATAATTTTTAAAGGTACATGATGCCTTTACTTTAAGATAGTAAGCAGAAATATCTACTCATAAGCTGTAATACTGGGGAGTCAAATCCTTCTGTTTATAATCTAGCTTAAGAACCTTGTCTTCTGATACCTTTGCCTGAGCCTTTCCCTCTTGCCAAAGAATGCCTGTTTCTCTTGCTCTACTTAGCCAAATCCTCCCCATTCTTAAAGGTTTAGCTTAAAAATCTCTTTTTCTTATGATGAGTTGCTTACCAGAGCAAGATTCCCAGATTTTTATAATTTGGATCATTTTACACCTGTTTATCCTTCGCACAGCCCCTGGATTCTTACTTCCTTGTACTAATCCAATTGGCAGTTGGTATTTGTTATTATATGTCTCCATTCCCCCTCCTTGTATGTCCATCTTTGTCTTCACCTCCACCCACTCCACATAGTGTATCCCCAGCATCTTGCACAATGCTTGGTATTTGGTAAATGAGTGAATAAAAACAACCTCATCACCATAACAACCTGTAAGGTAAGCGTTATTATACCCACGTTGCCATAAGGAAAATGAGTTTCCAGTGCTGAGTAATTCACCCAGGGTTGTGTAGTGCTGGGTGTGAGGCTTTGCACAAGTTTCTTACCTTGCTGTGCTTCCATTCCTTCTTGTAGAAATGCTATCTACCTTACAGGGTCGTTGTAGGGATTAAATGAGCAAAGCTAGGCTAAGTACAGAGCCCTTGAACTCACTGCTAGACCCATCTGGTTGATATCAATTCATCATCTTTTGGGTAAACCTGTTCAAATAGCTGCTAATCCAACAATTTTGTCCACAAAGATATAATGAAATGCCTCGTCAAATAGTTTACTGAATGTAAGGCTCACTAAGCCTATGAAATCCCTTACCTACCTGCTTCATTCATGCTATCGACAGAGGAAACAAGATTGGGCTTGCTGGTGGATGCACTCCTTTCAACACGGTGGCCCTGTGTGTGTGTCCTAAACCGTCTCTCTGATACCTCTTTTACAACTTAGCTGAACGATCCCATCAAGCACGTTCTTCCCTGGTTTCCGGAACCCACTGGAAATCTCTTCTCCTTTTTGGAAAATGGGAACATTATTCCAACTCCAAAATACATTAATTCAGTTATATGTTTTGTTCCCAAAGTGACTGATAAAATGCATTGTTCATCATTCCCTATTGTTTACTTAATTCAGTACTGAATTCTCATAATGCCTTTGGAATTACTTAGAATGTACCCAGAACCTTAGTGTTCTAATGATCCATTTGTCTAATAATATAATAACGAATATTTATTGCATGCCAAGGAATGAGCTAAGCCCTTTTATGCTTCATTTCCCTTGCTTTACAACATCACTTTGAGTTAACTGCTGTTATTATCCCATTTTACATCTGAAAAATTGGAACTTAGAGATTATATTGCATGTTTCCTGGTGATTAAAAAAATAGAGAGTAATTGGCAAAGAGGAAGTAGGACAGATTGACCATGAGAAGCGAGAAGATACCTGGACTCCTAGAGGTTTTAATGGCTTTTTTGATCCTGTTTCCAGTCCCTTTCTGGATTCGTAGAAAACCTCCTACCTCCCCCTTAAGCTCTAAGTGCATCTGTTATTGAAACTTAAGTCCTAACTAGGAAGGTTTTCTAGAGGATATTACAGACAAAAATTCATTTTGAAGAAGTAGGAATTTATTAGATGAATAAAGAGTGTGTTTGGAAGACCAAGTACTGTGCGAGAAGTATATAATAGCTCAACAGATGCAGCACGACCACCAGGAAGTTTCAGTGTTCACAAAAGGAAGGGAACCTGAAAGGTGTGATAGAGGGCAAAGTGGAGGGAGAGATAGGAGATCAGTCATTTTGTACCCTGCACATCAAGGATAAAGAACTTGAAACATATCCTAAAAATTAAGGGAAGCCACTGAAAAATTTTAAGCTGGAAAAGAATTTGTATTTTGGACTGATCAAGCTGACTTCAGAAACCTAATAAGATTTGGGGGCTCTAAAGTGAAGAGACTGTGGATTTCCATCAAACGAGAAAGGAGTGGAGGGGTGTGAATCAAAGCAGACACAGCCACAGTGTTATTTGCCCCAAAAGGAGATTTTTAAATACCAGTTCATTCGTCCAACTACAACTTACTTAATACCTATTATTTAGGATGATCTGTAAAAAACAGAATACATTCTATAGAACTACAAACAAAAGGAATGCAAGTTCCTTGGAAAGCCCAGAATTTTGGGGTATTTTGAATGATGGTTCAAATCACTCCAGAGTTAGTTTTTAACTGTACATTCCCAGTAACAAGTACTCTTTGGGGTCAACTGCTCACATGTTGGTGGGCATAAAGACAAACATAAATGTCCCACAAGGAAGAAGTGTATGTTCTTCCCACATCATTTACACACACAGTCCAGACATGTTGAAGTTTTATGTTAGAGACAAGTAAATTTATGAAATTAATATTTTCAGTTGTAAAGTCCCACTCATTTAGATTCTGCAGGCAAAGGATGGAGAGACATAAACAATTAAGCCTGAGGTTAACTTTCTATAAAACTACTAGTTGCTGAGCTTCAAATATTCTATGTTAGTTTCAAAGAGCAACAGGTTTCCGGGGCTGTTAGATTTTTTAATTTGTGCCTGAATTAGATTTCTATCGTTCTTGGCCACATTCTCCTTTCATTTCCATATAAAAACGATGGCGGTAAGTCCCTTCATTTCTTTAAACACCCTAGAGAATCTCACTTCCCCTAAAGAAGCCTTCTGGTTTTGTTTGTTTATTCACTTGATTTTTAGGGGTGAGAAGCAGCAACTAATAAATTGTCCTGTGTGCTTCAGACTTAAATATTTTGGGTATTTTTCCTATGTTATTGAGCCAGTAGTTTGATTCATAGCATGCCCTTTCATTTAGCAAGTGCCTTTTAAGTTATGTTGAATTATGTCAGTGCTCAAGGTGCTGTATCTAGAGCCTCTTTATAGTAGATAGCATAAGATAGGGCTCGATCCAACTGTCCTGAGAAAAAGAAGGTGCAGTTTAAGTTCTCGGGAGGGGGAAAACAGAGCTTGTTTATTTGGTATTTCAAGGTAATTGCTCAGACCCAAACCATCCAAAGCAATGAAAATTTTTTTCTAAGACAAATTTCACTATACTATTTTCTAGTTGCTTCAGTAAGAACCAGAAACTATCTACTTTTGATCACAATAACAATAAATTTTTAAAAAACAAGTTGACCAGATGTCTATGCCTAAAACAAGGCAATAGAGAGGGGTGTGTATATATGTGGATGTAAAACAAAGGATGGATTTCATAGATTGAGATTCCGATATTTTCTTGGCAGTAAGATCAGAAGTTATGAACTACATGATCCTGAAATCCTTCCTAGAGGAAAACAATGCTTCCTTTATTTTAGCTCAAGTCTGTCAAAACAAAAGACATCTGTAAGAGTCAACTTCAAATTCCAAAAGTGTTTTAAGTATGGATATGAAACCCAAAACTTTGTTATTTATAACAATCTTTTTAAAAATGTTTAAAAATTTTATGTGAACTCATATATTTTCATATACATATATTTTAATAATGCAGACCTTTTGTTCCCTTTTCCAGTTTTGCTTGGCTCTTCCATCCATCTCCTCACTCTGCTCTCACACACAATTACCCCTCCAACATGCACATGCACACACACACACACACACATACACACGCCATATTGACTACTTACTATGTATCCTTCTATATTTCTTACAAGCATATATAATAATATATACATGTACACACATTTGGGTGTCCATCATAGCATATTTAATAAAACTGGATCATATTACATACATTCTTTTACATCTTCTTTTTCCTTAACATTCTTATAAAAATCCCTCCAAATCAAGTGGTACCTTACTTTTAATGGTTGAATAATGGTCTGTGGTTGATGGACATAATTTATTCAAACAATCCCCTTTTGATTCCATTATTTCCATTGTTTGACCCCTGTGAATCACACAGCAATAAGCATCCTTATACAAAGACCATCCTTACACAAATACCTGTACTTTATTTCTAAGGAGATTTCCCAGACTGAGGCATTCAAAGGGCATAAGCATTTTTTTTTTTTTATTATTGAAGGGTAGTTGACAACAGTATTGCATTACATTAGTTTCAGGTGTACAACACAGTGATTCAACATTTATATACATGATAATTCTAGGTACCAGGTATCACCATACCAGGTTGTTACAATATTTTGACTATATTCCTTATGCTATACATTACATCCCGGTTACTTATTTATTTTACAATTAGAAGTGTGTTTATATATATATATATGTATATATATATTTTGTGAGGGCATCTCTCATATTTATTGATCAAATAGTTGTTAACCACAATAAATTTCTGTATAGGGGGGTCAATACTCAATGCACCATCATTAATCCACCCCAAGCCTAATTTTCGTCAGTCTCCAGTCTTCTGATGCATAACGAACAAATTCTTACATGGAGCACAAATTCTTACATAGTGAATAAGTTACATGGTGAACAGTGCAAGGGCAGTCATCACAGAAGCTTTCGGTTTTGTTCCTGCATTATGAACTATACACAGTCAGTTCAAATATGAATATTCATTTGATTTTTAAACTTGATTTATATGTGGATACCACATTTCTCTATTGTTATTATTTTTAATAAAATGCTGAAGTAGGTAGATACGAGATAAAGGTAGAAAACAGAGTTTAGTGTTGTAAGAGAGCAAATGTAGATGATCAGGTGTGTGCCTGTAGACTATGTGTTAATCCGAGCTAGACGAGGGCAATAAACATCCATGTATGCAGAAGATTTCTCTCAGAACATGAGGGGGGAGGTTCTAAGCCTCACCTCTGCTGCTCCCCATTTTCTCACCACATGGCCCCCTGCAACTGTGCCTGTCTTAGGTTGTTCCTCCCTTGAGGAATCTTACCCGTCTCTGGCTAACCAGTCATCTTCCGGGGCCATACAGGGAAATGTTAAGTTGGTAAGTGAGAGAGAAGCCTTATTGTTTGAAAAGGTTAGCTTTTTACTTCTTTGCATATTTATGCCCTGTGGCTTCTATGCCCAGCATTTGTCTTGAGGTGTCTTTACCACTTGGAAGAATTATGATACTCGGTAAATTCGACATGTGGCACGAGTTCTATTTGAAGGTTGTGATTAGGTAGGAAGAAGAAAAGCTATAGAAGTAGCAGGCAGAAGAAAACCTGGGAAGATTGATTATTTCTTTGACATATCTTCTTGTAGAGTAACTTCAGCATAGATAGGTTTTAAACTACTAATTAAATTGTGCACACACATTAACATAATAGGAATATAGTTACCTAACCAAAGCATACCTGTAATTACCAGCCATCTCCAGTGAAACCAAAAAAACCAGTTAGGCACCTTAGGCATTTGTGAAAACTTATCTATGATATGGTGGATATTGTCCGACTGAACTTAAACAGTCTGAGAGAATTCAGATAAACTAGAACAACCCATTCCTGGGGACTGTTCATATCCCATATGTTCTTTTAACGATAAATAGTCTGTGGTTGTAAGATTTTGGAGTGCTACAATTTGCACTTCTCCTAATTCTTGGTTGAGTTCCAACAGTATAGATCCAGTCCAATTTTTGTTTTACTGTATGCACAGGCCAGCTTAGATATCTCCTTCATCATTCCCATGGCAAGTCCAGGAACTGGTGGGATGAGTGCATCTACACCTGTGACAGTGCGTGGATCTTTGTTGGAGTTTTTTTTTTTTTGCTGATCATCTTCTCTCATGAGTCTTCCCGAGAGTGCTGATGTTGGAAGTTCTTTTTCATATCGTATCTTAGTTCATTTTTGGGGTAGCCAAATTAGGCTTTGATCCTCTGTATAAACACAAACAGACCCTTTGCCTACACTTTTATATGCCCTTTATATCATTGTGTAGAACTCATTAGAGGTCACCACATAGGAACTGCTTTTTTTTTTTTTAATCATTAATCTACACTTACATGACGAATACTTTGTTTACTAGGCTCTCCCCTATACCAGGTCCCCCCTATATACTCCTTTACAGTCACTGTCCATCAGCGTAGCAAACTGTTGTAGAATCACTACTTGTCTTCTCTGTGTTGTACAGCCCTCCCCTTTCTCCCACCCCGCTATGGAAGCTAATCTTAATAACCCTCTTTTTCTGCCCCCCCTTATCCCTCCCTACCCACCCATCCTCCCCAGTCCCTTTCCCTTTGGTACCTGTTAGTCCATTCTTGAGTTCTGTGATTCTGTTGCTGTTTTGTTCCTTCAGTTTTTTCTTTGTTCTTATATTCCACAGATGAGTGAAATCATTTGGTATTTCTCTTTCTCTGCTTGGCTTGTTTCACTGAGCATAATACCCTCCAGCTCCATCCATGTTGCTGCAAATGGTTGGATTTGCCCTTTTCTTATGGCTGAGTAGTATTCCATTGTGTATATGTACCACCTCTTCTTTATCCATTCATCTATCAATGGACATTTAGGTTGCTTCCAATTCTTGGCTATTGTAAATAGTGCTGCGATAAACATAGGGGTACACTGGTCTTTCTCATACTTGATTGCTGCATTCTTAGGGTAAATTCCTAGGAGTGCAATTCCTGGGTCAAATGGTATGTCTGTTTTGAGCATTTTGATGTACCTCCATACTGCTTTCCACAATGGCTGAACTAACTTACATTCCCACCAGCAGTGTAGGAGGGTTCCCCTTTCTCCACAGCCTCGCCAACCTTTGTTGTTGTTTGTCTTTTGGATGGCAGCCATCCTTACTGGTGTGAGGTGATACCTCATTGTAGTTTTAATTTGCATTTCTCTGATAATTAGCGATGTGGAGCATCTTTTCATGTGTCTGTTGGCCATCTGTATTTCTTTTTTGGAGAACCGTCTGTTCAGTTCCTTTGCCCATTTTTTAATTGGGTTATTTGTTTTTTGTTTGTTGAGGCGTGTGAGCTCTTTATATATTCTGGACGTCAAGCCTTTATCGGATGTGTCATTTTCAAATATATTCTCCCATACTGTAGGGTTCCTTTTTGTTCTATTGATGGTGTCTTTTGCTGTACAGAAGCTTTTCGGCTTAATATAGTCCCACTTGTTCATTTTTGCTGTTGTTTTCCTTGCCCGGGGAGATATGTTCAAGAAGAGGTCACTCATGTTTATGTCTAGGAGGTTTGTGCCTATGTTTTCTTCCAAGAGTTTAATGGTTTCGTGACTTACATTCAGGTGTTTGATCCATTTTGAGTTTACTTTTGTATATGGGGTTAGACAATGGTCCAGTTTCATTCTCCTACATGTAGCTGTCCAGTTTTGCCAGCACCACCTGTTGAAGAGACTGTCATTTCGCCATTGTATGTCCATGGCTCCTTTATCAAATATTTATTGGCCATATATGTCTGGGTTAATGTCTGGATTGTCTAGTCTGTTCCATTGGTCTGTGGCTCTGTTCTTGTGCCAGTACCAAATTGTCTTGATAACTATGGCTTTATAATAGAGCTTGAAGTTGGGGAGTGAGATCCCCCCTACTTTATTCTTCTTTCTCAGGATTGCTTTGGCTATTCGGGGTCTTTGGTGGTTCCATATGAATTTTTGAATTATTTGTTGCAGTTCATTGAAGAATCTTGCTGGTAGTTTCATAGGGATTGCATCAAATCTGTATATTGCTTTGGGCAGGATGGCTATTTTGACGATATTAATTCTTCCTAGCCATGAGCATGGGATGCTTTTCCATCTGTTAGTGTCCCCTTTAATTTCTTTTAAGAGTGACTTGTAGTTTTCAGAATATAAGTCTTTCACTTCTTTGGTTAGGTTTATTCCTAGGTATTTTATTTTTTTTGATGCAATTGTGAATGGAGTTGTTTTCCTGATTTCTCTTTCTGTTGGTTCATTGTTGGTATATAGGAAAGCCACAGATTTCTGTGTGTTGATTTTGTATCCTGCAACTTTGCTGTATTCCGATATCAGTTCTAGTAGTTCTGGGGTGGAGTCTTTAGGTTTTTTTATGTACAGTATCATGTCATCTGCAAATAGTGACAGTTTGACTTCTTCTTTGCCAATCTGGATTCCTTGTATTTTTTTGTTTTGTCTGATTGCCGTGGCTAGGACCTCCAGTACTATGTTAAATAACAGTGGGGAGAGTGGGCATCCCTGTCTAGTTCCCGATCTCAGCGGAAATGCTTTCAGCTTCTCGCTGTTCAATATAATGTTGGCTGTGGGTTTATCATAGATGGCCTTTATTATGTTGAGGTACTTGCCCTCTATTCCCATTTTGCTGAGAGTTTTTATCATGAATGGATGTTGAACTTTGTCAAATGCTTTTTCAGCATCTATGGAGATGATCATGTGGTTTTTGTCTTTATTTTTGTTGATGTGATGGATGATATTGATGGACTTTCGAATGTTGTGCCATCCTTGCATCCCTGGGATGAATCCCACTTGGTCATGGTGTACGATGGTTTTGATGTATTTTTGAATTCGGTTTGCTAAAATTTTGTTGAGTATTTTTGCGTCTACGTTCATCAGGGATATTGGTCTGTAGTTTTCTTTTTTGGTGGTGTCTTTGCCTGGTTTTGGTATTAGGGTGATGTTAGCTTCATAGAATGAGTTTGGGAGTATCCCCTCCTCTTCTATTTCTTGGAAAACTTTAAGGAGAATGGGTATTATGTCTTCTCTGTATGTCTGATAAAATTCCGAGGTAAATCCATCTGGCCCGGGGGTTTTGTTCTTTGGTAGTTTTTTGATTACCACTTCAATTTCGTTGCTGGTAATTGGTCTGTTTAGATTTTCTGTTTCTTTTTGGGTCAGTCTTGGAAGGTTGTATTTTTCTAGGAAGTTGTCCATTTCTCCTAGGTTTCCCAGCTTGTTAGCATATAGGTTTTCATAGTAGTCTCTAATAATTCTTTGTATTTCTGCGGGGTCCATCATGATTTTTCCTTTCTCATTTCTGATACTGTTGATTTGTGTTGACTCTCTTTTCCTCTTAATAAGTCTGGCTAGAGGCTTATCTATTTTGTTTATTTTCTCGAAGAACCAGCTCTTGGTTTCATTGATTTTTGCTATTGTTTTGTTCTTCTCAATTTTATTTATTTCTTCTCTGATCTTTATTATGTCCCTCCTTCTGCTGACCTTAGGCCTCATTTGTTCTTCTTTTTCCAGTTTCGATAGTTGTGACATTAGACCGTTCATTTGGGATTGCTCTTCCTTTTTTAAATATGCTTGGATTGCTATATACTTTCCTCTTAAGACTGCTTTTGCTGTGTCCCACAGAAGTTGGGGCTTAGTGTTGTTGTTGTCATTTGTTTCCATATATTGCTGGATCTCCATTTTGATTTGGTCATTGATCCATTGATTATTTAGGAGCGTGTTGTTTAACCTCCATGTGTTTGTGAGCCTTTTTGCTTTCTTTGAACAGTTTATTTCTAGTTTAATGCCTTTGTGGTCTGAAAAGTTGGTTGGTAGGGTTTCAATCTTTTGGAATTTACTGAGGCTCTTTTTGTGTCCTAGTATGTGGTC
The DNA here is from genome assembly GCF_030020395.1 of Manis pentadactyla. NCBI lineage: Eukaryota > Metazoa > Chordata > Mammalia > Pholidota > Manidae > Manis > Manis pentadactyla. Next base: position 38,041,555 of record NC_080038.1, read on the forward strand.
TATTCTGGAGAATGTTCCATGTGCACTTGAGAAGAATGTGTATCCTGTTGCTTTTGGATGTAGAGTTCTGTAGATGTCTATTATGTCCATCTGTTCTAATGTGTTGTTCAGTGCCTCTGTGTCCTTACTTATTTTCTGTCTGGTGGATCTGTCCTTTGGAGTGAGTGGTGTGTTGAAGTCTCCTAGAATGAATGCATTGCATTCTATTTCCTCCTTTAGTTCTATTAATATTTGTTTCAGGTATGTTGGTGCTCCTGTATTGGGTGCATATATATTTATAATGGTTATATCCTCTTGATGGACTGAGCCCTTTATCATTATGTAATGTCCTTCTTTATCTTTTGTTACTTTCTTTATTTTGAAGTCTGTTTTGTCTGATACCAGAATTGCAACACCTGCTTTCTTCTCTCTGTTGTTTGCTTGAAATATCTTTTTCCATCCCTTGACTTTAAGTCTGTGCGCGTCTTTGGGTTTGAGGTGAATCTCTTGTAAGCAGCATATGGATGGATCTTGCTTTTTTATCCATTCTATTACTCTGTGTCTTTTGATTGGTGCATTCAGTCCATTTACATTTAGGGTGATTATTGAAAGGTATGAATTTATTGCCATTGCAGGCTTTAAGTTTGTGGTTACCAAAGGTTTAGGGTTAGCTTCTTTACTGTCTTACTGTCTAACTTAACTCGCTTGTTGAGCTATTATAAACACAATCTGATGATTCTTTATTTCTCTCCCTTCTTATTCCTCCTCCTCCCTTCTTCATATATTGTGTGTTTTGTTGTGTGCTCTTTTTAGGAGTGCTCCCATCTAGAGCAGTCCCTGTAGGATGCCCTGTAGAGGTGGTTTGTGGGAGGCAAATTCCCTCAACTTTTGCTTTTCTGGGAATTGTTTAATCCCTCCTTCATATTTAAATGATATTCGTGCTGGATACAGTAGTCTTGGTTCGAGGCCCTTCTGTTTCATTGCATTAAGTATATCATGCCATTCTCTTCTGGCCTGTAGGGTTTCTGTTGAGAAGTCTGATGATAGCCTGATGGGTTTTCCTTTGTAGGTAACCTTTTGTTTCTCTCTGGCTGCCTGTAATACTTTGTCCTTGTCTTTGATCTTTGCCATTTTAATTATTATGTGTCTTGGTGTTGCCCTCCTTGGATCCCTTGTCATGGGAGTTCTGTGTACCTCTGTGGTCTTACAGGCCATTTCTTCCCCTAGTTTGGGGAAATTTTCAGCAATTATTTCTTCAAAGACATTTTCTATCCCCTTTTCTCTCTCTACTTCTTCTGGGATACCTATGATTCTTATATTATTCCTTTTCGATTGATCACTCAGCTCTCTTAAAATTCTTTCATTCCTGGAGATCCTTTTATCTCTCTCTGCATCAGCTTCTCTGCGTTCCTGTTCTCTGTTTTCTAGTCCATTAATGGTCTCTTGCATCTCATCCATTCTGTTTTGAAGTCCTTCCAGAGCTTGTTTTATTTCTGAATTCTCCTTCCTTAGTTCTTGCATATTTCTCTGCAAGTCCATCAGCATGGTTATGACTTTTGTTTTGAATTCTTTTTCAGGTAGACTGGCTAAATCTATCTCCCCAGGTTCCTTCTCAGGGGAAGATGTAGCAGATGCTGAAGCTGTCTGGGTTAGTCTTGTCTGGATCATATTTTTTTGCCTTTTCATGTTGATAGGTGCTATTGACTGTCAGCTGGGAGGGCCAAAATTTTCACTTGCTACTGGCCTTTCTTTACTGGGACAACTGCGACCCCTAGTGGCTTGTGTTGGGTAATTGCGTGTAGACTGGGTCTTTGTGTCTTGCCTGGCCGGAAGGGAGAAATTTCCCTTTCTGTGGGCGGAATTTGTCTCAGGCTGCTTCTCTGCTTTCGCAGCGCCCGGTGGGGTAATGGATGGGGGGGCTGCTTGACTGTTTGCCTCTGTGAGGGGTCTCAGAGCTGTTGCCCAGGGGGTTAGTGCACCTGGTTTTCCCTGTAATTTCCAGCTGCTGTACTGTGACCTGGGTTGTTTCCGTCAAGCTGTTAAGTCCCTGTCCCTTTAAGACTTTCAAAAAGCCCCCGCTTTTCTTTGTCACAGGGGCATCAGCTTCGGCACCCGCTCAGAGGTCTTACTCCCTGTTTCCCCAGTATCCAGGGCCCCCTGGGCACGTACTGTGTCTGCACTCTGGCCCGGATGGCTGGGGCTGGGTGTTCGGCAGTCCTGGGCTCCGTCTCCCTCCCGCTCTGCCTATTCTTCTCCCGCCGGGAGCTGGGGGGAGGGGCGCTCGGGTCCCGCCGGGCCGGGGCTTGTATCTTACCCCTTTCACCAGTCGCTGGGTTCTCTCTGGTGTAGCTGCAGTCTGGCCACTGTCCTGCGTCTTCTGGTCTCTCTTTTAGGGCTAGTTGTGTTTGTTGTATTTTCAAAAGTATATATGTTTTTGGGAGGAGATTCCCACTGTCCTACTCACGCCGCCATGTTGGCTCCGCCTCCCCAAGCATTTTTTGATTTAAGAGACATCACTAGATTGCTTTCCAAAATGACTTAAATCTCTCATATTTTGAACAACAATGTATGGCAGAATCCTTTCCCTTGATTTCTTGCCAGCAATAGGTGTTACTGATCTTTTAACTTTTGCTAATTTGATAAAATAAAGTGAAATCTCATTGTCAATTCAATTTGCATCTTTTCGTGTATTTGTTGGGTCTTTGTATTTGCTCTTCTGTCCATCGCTTATTCATAGTCTTTCACTACTCCTCTTGTCCACTCATAAGAGCTCTTTGTAATTAGGTATTGACTTCTGTCCTCTGTATTGCACATATTTGTTCAAATTTCATTTATTTACTTTGTTTATAGTTAACATTTACTCCAAGATATATCAAAATATCTATATTGTTCTCTGTGGTTTCTGAGTTCCAAGCCTTGATTAAGAATATCTTATCTCTTAGATCTGTACAGTCCAATATGGTAGCCACTAGGGATATGTAGCAGCTATTGAGCACTTGAAATGTAGTTAGCTCCAACTGAGATGCATTGTAAATGAAGAATACCCCTCAGTTTTGAAGACTTGGTATGATAAAAAGAGTGTAAAATTTTTCATAAAGACCTTTATACTGACTATATGTTGAAATGATAGTAATTTGGATATATAAAATGAAATCAAATATATTATGAATTTTACCAGGAGTTTTAAAAAATATATTCTAAATATGTCTTTATCATATGTATGTATTATGCATATATTTCCCACTCTGTGAATTCTCTCCTCATTCTTTTAATGGTGTCTTTTAATTAGTACAAATTTTAAATTTTGATAAAATGCAATTTATTAATTTTGTCTTTTGTGGTTAGTGCTTTTTTTGTGCCCTCACTAAGAAACCTTTGCTTACCCTGAGGTTTTGAAAGAATGCTCTTATATTTTCTTTTAGAAGCTGTATAGCTTTAACTTTTCTGTTTAAGTCTATGAACATCTTAAATTAATTTTTGTGCATGGCATGAGGTAGAATATGTGGTTCACTTTATTCATACACATATCCAGTTATTTAAACACAATTCATTGAAAATATTTTAATTTCCTCATTAAACTTTGCTCTTTTATTGAAAATCAATTGATTGTATAGAGATGAGTCTATTTCTGAACCCTGTTACATTCCATTGATCTATTTATTTATGCTTATGTTCTAGTAAGTCTTGAAATCAAACAGTATAAATTCTCCAACTTCCTTCTATTTTTAAAAATTGTTTTCACCATTGTAGGTCCTTTGCATTTCTACAAAATTTTAGAATCAGCTTGTCAAGTTTTACCCAAAATAAAAGAAAGGATTATTAGTATTATGATTGAGATTGACCTAAATTTATAAATCAATTTGGAGGAAATTGACATTGTAACAATATTCAGCTTTCTTATCAGTGAACATGACATTGCTCTTTATTTATTTAGACCTTATTTAATTTCTGTCTGCAATATTTTATAGTTTACAGCACATATGTATTCCATGTTTTTGTTAACTCTATTTCTATGTACAGTATGTTTTTGACACTATTACAAGTGGCATTTTTAAATTTTGTTTTTTAATGTTTGTTTCAAGTATATAGAAATACAACTGATGCTTTTATATTGACCTTATGGTTTGCTAAATTCACTTATTACTTGTATTGATCTTTTTGCAGAGTCCTTGAGATTTGCTATATACACCACCATGCATCGTATCATCCATGAATAAAAAACAACTTTAATTCTTCATTTCATATTTTCATATATTTTTTCTTGTTCCTTTCCTTAAGGACCTAGCATTTGCTACAACCTCCACTTAAATGATAAATCAAAATCATTCCTTGAAGAGATACTCTTATCTTAATCCTAATCTTAACCATCAGCGCTCACCTGAAGAGTCAACAGGGCCCTATGCAGATCTCTGGAAAACCCCTAGGACACTCTCTTCTTCAGTGCTCTGTCCTGAACTCAACTCAGGGAGATGACCAGGCTTCATTGGGATTCCCCATCTCTCTTCTGTTTCTAGGAAATTCTCTTTGAGAAGCAAGCTAGGACAGTCATAGGGCTCAAAATAATTTGTTTACGATCTCTCAGGGATCACTGTCCTGTAGTGCCTGATGTCAAATGTTTGAAAACTATTGTTTTGCATATTTTTCTATTAAAAAAAATTGTTTTGGTTCCGTTACTCCATTTTGAATGAAAACAAAAATCCAAGATAGACATTTTTTAATATGCATCATAAAGTTAAAATTCTTAAAAGCTTTTTTAAAACTAATGTAAGAATTCCATGACAGGTCAGTAAGTCTGTATATCACTGACAGATAGTCGTGTAATATATAATGAAAGTGGCACCATAAATCACTGGCCAAAAGGAGAGATGAATCAGTAAAATGAGCTGGAAGATTACTTAGCTATTTGGGAACAAAATTAATTTATAACCTCACCACACAAAATACTTGAAATAAATTTCAGTTGGAGTAAAGAATAACTATAAATCAAAAACAAGCAAATATAAAAAAATAAACATGTTTATTTAATCCCTCCATGCACAGTTTCTAGGTTTAAATAAAAAAGTGTTAGGAAACACAGAATAACAGACAGATCTGACTGATAAAAATAAGAAATCACAAGTCAAGAATTATTAAATACAAATGACAAAAGTTGAGAAAACTATTTTCACCAAGTGTTAATAACTTTTCATAAACTAGAGAGAAATGTAAATTTACACAAAAATGAATATGACCCCAAAATATAAATGAGTCCATGTTATGAGTATATATTCCTCAAAATGCTAAATTCAGTTCTAAGTAAGCTTGTGATAAACTACTGAAAATGGTAGCAATTGAATAACTGCAAATTAAAAGTAACAATGAGAATCTGTTTTTACCTATCAAATTAAAGAAGATTAAGAAAAGGCAAAACCCAGAGTTAGCAAGGTAGAAGAAATGAAATGAGTGTTTATCTATATAGCCAGTGGAAATAAAAATAAGAATTCTCTTTGTGGAAGCAATTTGGCCATATTTGTCAACAATCTTAAAAATGGTCCTCTTCTGATTCTGTAGTTTCACTTCTGGGAACCTATCCTTAGTAATAACAATCCTAAATGCAGACATTTATTTGTACATGAAATAATTCAAATTATAAGAAATTGGAAGCAAGCTAATATTAATTAAATAAATGAGATACCTAAATAATATAGTGGTATGCCAGCATTAAAAATGTTTACAAAGAACTTAAAGATAAAGAATAATTATTAAGTTTTAAAAAACAGAATAAAGGCTCCTCCGCCGGCCCCTCGCTAGGCTTGGCCTGCGGACATGAGGCTGCGCGGCCTTCCCCGCCAGTGACAGCAAGAGAGGGTGACATGGGAGATTTGCCTGCCCACTGCACTGGAGAGCTTATTGGTAGAAGAATTAATCCCTAAAAAGACTGAAGTGAGTTTGAAGATGGTGAAAGAGGAGCCCTTGAATACCTCAAAGGACTTGCAGGAGCTGCAGAGGAAGCTGTCTTTGCTAATAGAGTTCCTCCAGAGTAAGGTATACCTGAATCATGTCCTCCCTTCTGTGACAGACTGCTCAGACCATACTTCCTGAGAGAAGACAATTGCCGGGCTAACTGTCTACATCTTAAAATGGTTTCTCTGCATAGCTGGATGACTTTCTATTTTGGTTATAGAGCCCAGACTCAGAAGAGGCTAAGAAAAAAGTAGATTCCTTTGGGACTACATGTAGAACAGTCCTGCTTTTCTCCTCTTGGATTCCGTGCCATACTGACCCGAAGTCCTGTTGATTTGTCTTTTGTCATTCCATTTTGATACCACACCTCCTGTTCCCCTTACCTCTTTGACATTAGCCTAGATTTGGATATCAGGATCTCAGTATCTCTTGCCTAATTTCCTGTAATCTTTGTAATTGCTTCTTGCACATAACTGCCAGTTCATCTTTCTTACCTTATTCCTTCAGTTATGTCATAGTCCTGCCCAAATACCAGCAGTTTGTTTCCTGTTTTTTTCTAGATAAAGTTTAATGAGCACTTTCCAGTGAAAATTATTATGCACCCCAGGTATATCATTTTAAATTGTCTAGTAGTCTTATGAAAAAGCATAAAGCAAAGCATGTGAAATTAATATTAATAATACGTTTTGTATAACCCAGTATATCTCAAACAATATAATTTCAACATGTAACCAATGTAAAAAATCAGTGATGAGTTATTTTGCATTCTCTTTTAAATACATTTAGTGTATATTTCAAAAAAAAACAGAATAAAGTCTAATATGTACTAAATACGCAACCATGTTAAAATTTCATGGAACTAATGACTCAGATGACATTCACAAATACATCATTGATTATTATCTTTGGAAATACAAATATGGAGTGCTGTATTTTCCTCCTCATACTTTTTTGTATTTTCCAAATTTTCAACAATGAACATACGTTATTTTTATAATCAGCATAATGTCAACACTAAAAATGTCAATCCTCAAAATGGAAACATTTCTTACAAGGTAATTGATCTCATGCTTGGTATCCTATGGGTAGTCTTACAGATAAAGTATGAAGATCTTCAAATTTTCTTGTCTAGGAATCATCATTATTGTTAATGTTGTCAATGTTTTTATCATCTTTTGGAGCTGATGATAAAACCTCATTAGTGATAAAATATTTGGGCAATAATCCACCTCTTAGGAAGTAGAGTGTTTCTCTTACGGTCCTCATCATGTCCTATGTCATTTCAATTCTTGCAGCTGATTTACTAGTCTGCAAGGTCCCTGAGAGTGGGATCTTTGTCAAAATAGTTGAAATAATGCTGTATTAGAGAGAGAAGTGCCATCAAGTCGACTAGGATTTATATTTACTAGCTGTGTACATCTGAGAAAGCTAATTAACTTTTCTGAGTCTTAGGATTTTTACCTGCAAGATAGATATAACAAAACCCACTTCCTAGAATTGCTAAGTGTTAGACATAGTCGAGACAAAAAAACCAATCAATTAGTAGGTATTCAATAAATTGTAACTATTATTATATTATTAGTAGTAATATCTTGTAGAGTAAGAGCTAAATAGACATTTCTTGCTGACTGATGGAAGGGATACACACTGAAATTATGCAATCAGTTACACTCCTTGGAAAATAGCAAACCAATCCTGAGATGCATTGTTGCACATTATTATTCACATATTTGCTCCTCCCAAAAGTAATTTTTTTAACAAGATACTTAGAAGGGCAAGGTCTTCACCCAAAGAAGACATTTTCTAAAAATCACTTTATTGAGGTATGATTAGCATACAAAAAGCTGTAGGTATTTAATGTTCACAACTTGATGTGTTTGGAGATAGGAACGTACCTTGAAACCACCATCACTATATATATCATAAATGCATCCACCCATCACCTCCAAAAGTTTCATCCCACCCTCTTGGGTTTTTTCCTTTTGTGATAAGAGCATTTAACATAAGATCTACTCTCTTAGCAAATTTTTAAGAACACAATGAAGTATTATTAATCATAAACTCTATTATTAATCATAGGTTCATAGAATAGCAGATCTACAGAACTTCAGTGTAACTGAAACTTTTTACCCTTTGACCAACTCCTTCCTTCCACTCCCAGAAACCACCATATTCTCTGTTTCTACATGTGTAACTATTTCAGATTGCACATTTAATTGAGATTATGCAGAACTTGTTTTTCGTGTCTGGCTTGTTTTGCTTAACAAGAAGGAACTCCTAAGAACACAGTTTAATAGTGTAACAAGGGAGCTAGGGAGTGACTTGGGAGCAATAGGAATCATCCTGGAATAAACTCCAATCTTCTTTACTTGGCCTCTGGGTAAGGTCATAAGTATAACAATGGAATTGTGAAATTTCAGGCATAGACAAAATCATGAATGTCTTCCTTTTCCCCAACACTTTGTAGAGATGGAAACCAAGACCCAGTGAGTTGAAGAAACTTCCCAAGTACAGTGTCAGAGGCAGGACTAGAAACCAGTTCAGGCTTTGTGATTTCCAGTCTAACCTTTCCTGATGCTATATTTCAGATAAGGAGGTAAGAGAGAAAGAGGAGAAGGAAGATGGTGACAATGGTGGTGATGCTGCTTGAGAAGAAAGATTACAATGCATAAAGTCTTCTTTTTACCCTTGTTCTACAGAGGGACACTGAGTTATGTTGTAGCATGTGTTATGGGCTGAATTATGTCTCCCTAAAATTCCTATGCTGAAATCCTAACCTGCAGCACCTGAGAATTTAATATTATTTGGAGATAAGTTCTTTAAAGAGGTCATTAAGTGAAAATAGGGTCATTAAGGTAGGCCCTGACCTAATGCCTAATGACTGGTGTCCTTACAAGAAGAGGAGGTTAGGACACAAACACAAAGAGAAGGCCATATCAAAATGTAGGGAGAAGGTGGCCATCTCCAAGCCAAGGAGAGAGGCCTCAGAAGAAACCAAACTGCCAATACCTTTATCTTGGACTTTCAGCCTCCAGATTGTAAGAATTAAATTTCTGTTGTCCAAGCCACCCAGCCTGTGGTATTTTCTTATGGCAGCCTAAGCAGATGAATATACATGGCATTGTGCTCCTTTTATGAAAGCAATTGGCCAGTTATTTGCACTGATCCTTCTTGCTCATCAGAGTGGGTCCTGGCCACTCATGCCCTTCTCGTGGGGAACTTTTGTGTGAGTGAAGAAATGGGAAAAAGGAAAGAAGTGGAAAGATGAATCAACAAAGAGATGAAACCCTAAAACAGCAGAATAGACTAGAGAATGAAGTCATTTAAAAACTGACAGAAAACATAAGGGGAAATATCACCATTGCAAGTGAACTTTTTCTTGGATTTATAAAAATTTCCATCTGTTCACAGAGATTTTAGTCCTGGTCCAAATGGTTTTTCCTCCATTTAAGCCTTCCTATCACCACCATCTTTTTAATCATTGTGTTTAATTACATAATAACTATACATTTTATGGTGATTTTGCAAGTGGAAGAACAGGGCTGTCATGGTTCAGTGAGAATGAAATTGCCCCAAATCCTCACCATAGTTTTACACAATAAATCATATCATCTGAAATATAGCAAGATATTTATTTTGATCTACAGCGACATGTCACATCTAGACAGAGAAGCCTGTGTCACCTTTGTATGTACAAACAGCTTTACTCTGCAAATAGGTGTGTGCCCATTGGGAAAGCAGGCCACTATCAGACAGTTTCATTTCCCCACTTAACTGGATGCCCACTTATTATTTACCTCAAAGAGAAGATTTATGCCTCTGGATTAAATCAGGATATATTTCGTTTTTAAGATGTTGATGTACAGTTTAATTTATTTCCTGCCTTACTGTTTGCTCTCTTTAACAAAGACAATGATGCCCTGAAAAAGAGTGGATGGATCATCGTATGCTCAGAATCTTATTTTAGCTTGAAATATTTTACAAATGGAGTTAGTATTTTTTTAATCTACCTCCTTATACGTCCATGACTCTGCCAAAATATGTGTATCTCTTATTCCCTATTTAGCAATATTCTAGCAAGAAACATCAGAGGCCTGCAGAAACAAAATGCTTTTGTGGGGGATTCTAGGTGATTTTTCATTTTTAAATTAGAATTCCTACTTTATCATCAGAAAATTTCTTCATAACTAAGACATGAAGTACATATCATGCTAACTCTCTGGTGACTGACTATATAAGCCCTGGTGGCAAATTTATAATTATAAAAGGGTCTTTTTTTTTTTCTATTTTCAGACAGAGAAAAGGCTTCTGGGATGTCCCTTAAAGCTAAGATATTACATTTCTGGATTTTTCTTTGAGATCATTTAAATTAAAATTGAAGCTGAAAAGCAATATGTGAAATATCATCTAGTGATTTCAAATACCCTGTGTTCACTAAAACAGCAAAACACTTGCTAAGAATTTATCAGAAAGTGAACAAGGTAGTACCTAGAAGATGAAGAAAAGTAAATTTAATCTGTAGCTTAATTAAAGAATCAAAAGTTGTGGTGATCATATGAATCATATATTTCCATGAGAAAAGTGTCCCTAGACACAAAGGGCATTATAGTGATAATATTATCATTTTTGTGATTTTTAACTTTTGGAATTTTCATGAAAAAAATGACAATCCATTGGGTGGCTTTATGTAAACTTTAGCTGTAATTCCTTCATGCAATGAAGGTAATCACAGTTCCTTATCTTCTCATATAAATCTTGATAAAGTTTGGCTTATGAAATCAAGCAAGCAACCAAAAATATTTAGTTATTTTGGGCATTCTAGACACATGTAGTCCCTGTTTACACGAATTTTTTCAAAACAGACACAAAGAATAATTAAGAATAAGCAATTCTCATATAGACATGATGAAGTTGGTCTTCTCTCCAAAAGGCATTCAATTTTCCAAAGTTTGGGGGGCCTGGAATTACAGGGCAGGAGAAATACAGTTCTAGTTGGCTGAAACAGAAATAATGGATCTCCTCTTTGCTGTTAGAAAGAAAACCTTCCTTTTTTCTTTTCACATAGAGATATTTTCTTGACATACTAGAAAACCACTAAACAGCATTTATTTAAAGTGGAGTTAAGTGCACTCTGATGGGAGAGTGAGACTACTTAATGATAATATGTCAATATTCATAATTATCAAGGAAAGCAGAGTCTCACCAATTTCCACAGAAGTTTTGTCAAAATTTTATATCCAAGGGTCTTCATTTGCAAGTTCTCTGCTCTCTCTTATGATGTGCTATCCAGTTATTTAATCCGTCTATAATCACTACCAGCATATGACAGAGATGGATAGATATTGATAGATTGATAGGTGTGGAAGTGTATATATAATTCTTATGAAAAACTGGTCTATTTTGAGTTTATATATATGTCCAGGAATATTATATAAATAAGTCAACTTATTCTTTCAAAACATTGTCAAAGGCTAAAGGCACTATTATTGTGTGGGCTATCTCTCTACCTTCACTTGACTTCAGAAACTTCCTTCAGCTACACGCAGTTCTCAAAGTTCTCTAAGAAAGCTTTCTGTGACTGTACCAATTAACTTTTGCTACACAATAAACTACTGCAAAATTAAGTTTGTCAGAACAACCATTGTTTAACTTATAATTCCATGGATTGGCAATATGGGCTGGGACCAGTGAGGGAGATTCTTGCACTGGTCTTTGCTGGGCTTCCTCATGTATCTAGGGCAAGGGTCACCAAACTTTGTCTCTAAATAGGTAGATAGTAAGTATTTTAGGGTTTGCGGGCCATTCAGTCTGTCATAGCTACTCAACCCTACCAATATAGCACTAAAGAAGCCATTGATAGTAGTAAATGAATGAGCATGGCTGCTATCCAAAAAACTTTATTTACAAAAACAGGTCTAGCAAACTAAACAGGTCTGTCATTGCCAGCCCCCTGGTCTAGGATCATATGCTTGTCAGCTGTGGGCTGGCTAGTCTAGAATGGCATCAGCTGAAATGGTGAGCAGTTTTCAGGCTTCTGTTTGCTAACTCCCCATTAGCCAAAACAAATTGCAAGGCCACCCCAAATTCAAGGGGTGCAGAGATAGACTATACCTCTTGGTAGGAGGGGAAAAATCTGTGATCCTTTAGCTCCCAGCCAACCAGAGGCCCCAGAGATCAATGCCCTATGCATCTTACATGTAGTAAGTGATCAAGTAGGGTAACCTGAGAATGAAATAGAGCCCAACTGGTCCCAAAGCATCAATTACTATTGATAGCATCAATAGCATACCTTGCACCATTAGAGCCACTTCTTTGAAGTTAACAGTAGGGAGGCACCTATCCTCAGGAGCACCCAATAAAATGCAGCCAGGCCAGCAGAAAGCCCAACTTATAGCTCAGATTCACTATCTGCCACCTTGCCTAGCACCTTAGGACCCTAAGGACACCATAAGTTCTGCTGGCTGCTCTCAGACCTCTGCTGGGGCTTTCTTGTTGTTCTCTAATAGTCTCTTCCTGTCTGTTCAGTTTTCTTCTTGTCATTGAGAGAAGGACCATACCTTACCCACACAACATCTATTAAAGGACCACTCACATGTAAATTTGGGGCATAGCTGTGAATATGGTGGGGAGAGATAAAGCATAGACACAGAGGGCACATTCTTAGGAAGGTAGATCCTAGGGAGGTGTTGCTCAGTCCTGTTAAAGGCAACATGAAAACATCTCACGCTGCCCATTTTATAGATCAGAAAACTGAGGCTCAGAGATATTGAGCAAATTACCTTAGATCAGAGCTAGTAAATGACAGAATCAGGATTAAAACCCAAAACGTGTCTGACAACTCCAACTGCTTCTTCCAAGACTGGAGAAGTAATGTAGGCATTTCGTCCATCATATTGTTTCATCTCTTCAAAGAAAACAGCATTAACTGTCCAAATGTTTGACATCCAAGCTTTCCTTTGTTCTTTCATCTGATGGATTTTCCAAATTTCATCTGATGGATTTCCAAATAACTCTCAGGAATAAAAGCAGTTTGGACCACGACATGGCACATTCCCTACATAGTCCTCAGAATCTTCTCATCTCATTAGAATTAAGAGATCCTAGGAATCATCCATCTTGTCTGGCCCTCAATTCAAGGCTGGGAAATTGCCTCAAACTCTCTAAAATTGCTCTTCTGTTTCTTTCTCAAGTTTCCTAGCAAAGAGTCCCTATCTTTTCCACTGCAAGACTCTTCTAGTATTTTCTTCTCTTAAAAGAAAAGAATTTCTTTTTAATGAAGACCTAAAATTCCTGTAGTTTTAATCAGGATCTACTTCTGCATTTTTGTCTTCTAAGAAAATAAAGAAAATGGTGCATATAAAATTCATCTCTATGAAGATTCTATTATATATTTGAAGATAGGAATTGTGCTTTTGGCTCCTCTTGACCTCCTCTACCTTCCACAGTTAGTTTTTGGCATTCTTTAGGAACAACAATCCTGATCATAATCATATATCTCCCCATCTGTAGACATTCCTTATTTACAGGGACTAGACTGACAGTCATAATTCCACTTCTTAAGAGACAAGTGTTCAGACTTCATCACATGAAACAGAAAGAAGAGCAAGGGATTTGGAGTCAGATATTCTAGGTTTGAGCCCCAGATCTATCAATTATTAGTTTATTGACCTCTGAGACGCAGTTTCTCCTTCACTCTTCTATTTAATTTGCTCTTTCTTTTTGGAAGGAGGATATTTTAGAAATTTAGGAAGTTTTGTGTATCTGCTAGAACCTAGTATGTAGTTACTGTGGTGGAAAGAATCATGGCCCCCTAAAGGTATCCATGTCTTAATTCCTAGACCCTGTGAATATCTTAGGTTACATAGCAAAAGCGAATTAAGGTTTTGGATGGAATTAGAGTTGTGAATCAACTGGCCTTAAGATAAGGAAATCATTCTAGAATATCTGGGTGGACCCAATGTAATCACAAGGGTCCTTAAAAGTAGAACAGGGAGACAAGAGAGTCAAGATGAGAGAAAGACATACGACAGTGGAAGCAAGATGAGAGATATGCAATATGGGAAGTAGTCTACCCACATTTGCTAACTTTAAGGATGGAGGAAGGGGGCCATGAGCTAAGGAATGTAGCAGTCTCTAGAAGCTGGAAAGGCAAGGAAATGCATTCTCCTCTAGAACCTCCAAAAGGAATGTAGCCCTACCTACACCTGGACTTTAGCCTACTGAGACCCTTCTCAGACTTCTGACCTCCACACCTGTAAGACAACAAATTTGTATTGTTTGAGCCACTACATGTGTGATAATTTGTTACAACAGCAACAGAAAACTCTTACAGTCACCTATATACTAATGCCTTTATATTTACCCTGAGTTCCTTCTTTGTTTATACTGTACAATGAGCAATGTTGAAGTTAGCTTGAAAACACTTTCTACCCTGTTTCTCCTACCCAGTATATAATTTTAAAGTAATATCCTTTTCATCTTAATTTATAATTTAAGACAGTCAGCAAATTTTTCCTAATTTTTTTCATTGATGTATATAGTTGACATACAATACTATATTAGTTTCAAGAGTACACCACAGTGATTCAACAATTATGTACATCATGAAATGTGTGCCATGGTAAGTGTGGTTACCATCTGTCACCATACAAAGCTATTACAGTATTATGACCTACATTTTTGGGCTGTGACTTATTCACTTTTTAAGTAGAAGTTTGTACCTCTTGATCACATTCGCCTATTTCACCTGCCCCCTAAGTTTACCCCACTTTCTATGTATTCTCCTTTATTATTCAATTTTTTGAATACTGCATTTACATTGTCAGAGATAACCATTTACAAAGTACTTTCTCCCTTCTTACCATGACTTCAGTCTTAGGTCAGTTATTGGTTTTCTGAAACTTGTTGTCTAGCACATTTTTCAGAGAGGGCTCATGGGAATAATATTTCCTGAGTTCTTATAGATTCACAAAAGTTTGCCTATAGCCTCTATATTTAAAGGTCAGCTTAGGTGCTTATAAAAACCTTTGCTCCCATTTTCTTTTCTTTAGTGTCATAAATATGTCAACTCCATTGTCTTTGGGCATAAACAGTCTGATGTCAATCTGATTTATCTCCCTTATCAATAGCATGGTCTTCTGGTCTGAATACCCAAAGGATGTTTTTTCATTTACTTTACAACCCTCTGGTTTTCTTAGACTATGTCCTGATGCTGGTTGTTTTGGTAGATTATCTTACATGACTTTGCAAGTTCTCTTCATTTTACTTCCAGAAAGTTTTCATGAATTCCTTCCTAGGCTTTGCTGCCTCCCATACTCTCCTCCTCTTCTATGTGGGTCTTTTCTTTCCTTGACTTCTGGTCAACTATTTCTCCTCAGTGTGGGCCTTGTCTCAGAGAGACACTTCAGTTAGTTAGCTCTGAGAGTTCTTAGGGCCCACACCACTCTAGCAAAGTCCTACCCTAACATGGTCCCTAGACTGGACCTTGCAAATACCCCTTCTAATTTGGGCTGTTCTCAGATTGACCCCTGAGCTTTCCAGGCTAAGGGGGAATCTGTTCCTTTGGATAAACCCATGAGCAATTCTTGGATGATCTGTTTCTTAAGGTCACTAAAAGTTCCCATTCCTTTCTTACACTTTCCCTTGCACAGTGGATGATTCTATACCAGTCTTCTTGCTGTTGATGTTTTCTTTCAAATCTGTTTCACTTTTGTGGTTTGTGGGGACACAGTGCCACTTGGTTTTGTTGTAGATGTTTCTAGTTTTACTATCTTAGTTGGTCTGTACTTTTTTTTTGTGAGAAGATTGAAAAACTATGCTGTTGCCAGCACTGGCATCTTCCCACAATTCCTTTCAGTAAAATGAAATATACAAATAATGATATAATAAAACCCACTTTCCTATACCAGAAGGTTACTATAGAAATCAAGTGAGATAATGTTCATGATAATATGCATAAACCACAGAACAATCAACACACATTACTATGTACTCTTCATGGGAGAAAGGGACTACAGCCCTTTGATTGTTTGGATCACATTCAGTGCAGTGTCTACGTACTAGACATTAACAAAGTCACTTTCATAATCACTGATTGCTCCATGTCACATATAGTTTGGGTGCAATCAGACACCACACACTGAAATCAAAACTCTGAAACTTCCAGATGATTATTGCTATATGATTAAATTACATACTGGAAACAAACAGCAACTAACGTCATAGTATTGTAATCGTCAATGCAACATTCCAGAAGCAGAACCTGGTTAAAAAAAAAGAAAAAAAGAAGGAAAAGAAAAGCCTAAATGAAATAAATTGGTTGAATAAACGGAGACCATGGGAATAGGCAAATTTACATTGTGGGTAGATTTTATTAGACATGTTTCCAGATGAAGACTATAGCTGTAAACCCTTACAGTTACTGACAGCAATTTATTTTAAAACATGATAAAAAGGAAGTCTTAACAGAAATGGCTAAAAATAGAAAAGTAAAAGTGAATTAGATCAATAAAAATATGGAAATACATTTTAAAGATACCAGAGGCAAGATTTTGGGCCCTGGAGAGTAGTCACGAAAGCAAGCATGCAAAAAGATCACAGAACAGAGCTCTTGTCATTTTTCTGCCTTCCTGTGGTGATTAGCCCAAAGGTCAGAGCAGAATGTCCTTGACTATGCAAACCAATGTAAGCTTGAACCATCAAAGGAACCTGATTCAAAGCAAAATCCACAAACACCAGAAAAAGTGTCAAGTGAAACAGAACTAGTCAATCTTCCTGAAAGAGATTTCAAAATAAAAATCATAAACATGCACCTGGATGTACAGAAAAATATTCAAGAACTCAGGAATGAATTTAGGACAGAGATCCAATTGTTAAGGAACACAATGGAGGGTTTTAAAAGCAGATTAGATATGGTGGAGGAAACGATAAATGAAATAGAAATTAGAGAAGAAGAATACAAAGAAGCTGAGGCACAGAGAGAAAAAAGGATCTCTAGGAATGAAAGAATATTGAGAGAACTGTGTGAGCAGTATAAACAGAACAATATTCATATTATAGGAGAAACAGAAGAAGAAAAAAAGAGAGAAAAAGTGATAGAAAGTGTCTTTGAGGAGGTAATTGCTGAAAACTTTGCCCATCTGGGGAAGCAGACAGTCTCAGATCATGGAGGTGCACAGATCTCCCAACGCAATGGACCCAAGGAAGAAAACAACAATACATAAAATAATTAAAATGGCAAAGATAAAGGATAAGGCCAGACTATTAAAAGTAGCCAGAGAGAGAAAAAAATCACCTACAAAGGAAAACCCATCAGGCTATCATCAGACTTCTCAACAGAAACATTACAGGCCAGAAGGGAGTGGCATGACATATTTAATGCAGTGAAGCAGAAGGGCCTGGAACCAAGCATACTCTATCCAGCAAGATTATCATTTAAATTTAAAGGAGGGATTAAACAATTTCTAGATAAGCAATAGCAGAGAGAATTTAGCTCCCACAAATCATCTCTACAGTGTATTTTCGAGGGACTGCTGTAGATGGAAGTGTTCCTAAAGCTAAATAGCTATCACAAGAGGTAATAAAACCACAGTAAAGAAAGCAGAACAGTTAATTACTAAGCAAATGCAAAATTAAATCAACTACCCCCAAAGTCAGTCAAGAGATAGACATAGAGTACAGAATATGATATCTAATATATAAAGAATGGAGGAGGAAGAAAAAGGAGGAAAAAAGTAAACCTTAAGGTTGTGTTTGTAATAGCATACTAAGTGAGTTGTTAGACTTTTATATAGTAAGGAAGTTACCCTGGAACCTTTGGTAACCACGAATCTAAAGCCTGCAATGGCAATAAGTACATACTTATCAATAATCACCCTAAATGTAAATGGTCTGAATGCACCAATCAAAAGACACAGAGTCACTGAATGGATAAAAAAACAAGACCCATCTATATGCTGCCTACAAGAGACTCACTTTAAACCCAAAGACATACACAGACTAAAAGTCAAGGGATGGAAAAAGATATTTCATGCAACTAATAGGGAGAAAAAAGCAGGAGTTGCAGTACTTGTATCAGACAAAATAGACTTCAAAATAAAGCAAACCACAAGGGACAAAGAAGAACATTACATAATGATAAAGGGGTCAATCCAGCAAGAAGATATAACCATTATAAATATCTATGCACTCAACACAGGAGCACCTACGTATGTGAAACAAATACTAACAGAATTGAAGGGGGAAATAGAATGCAATACTAGGAGACTTCAGCACTCCACTCACTTAAAAGGACAGATCAATCAGACAGAAAATAAGTAAGGAGACAGTGGCATTGAACAATGCATTAGAACAGATGGACATAACAGACATTTACAGAACTCTACACCCAAAAGCAACAGGATACACATTCTTCTCAAGTGCACATGGAACATTTTCAAGAATAGATCATATATTAGGCCACAAAAAGAGCTTCAGTAAATTCAAAAAGATTGTAATTGTACCAACCACCATCAACCAGCTTCTCAGACCACAAAGGTATGAAACTAGAAATAAATTATGCAAAGAAAACAAAAAAGCCTACAAACACATGGAGGCATAACAATATGCTCCTAAATAACCAATGGATCAATGACCAAATAAAAACAGAGATCAAGTAATAAATGGAGACAAATGACAACAATAATTCAACACTGCAACATCTGTAGGATGCAGCAAAGGCCATGCTAAGAGGGAAGTATATTGCAATACAGGCCTACCTCAGGAAAGAACAATCCCAAATGAACAGTCTAAACTCACAACTAACAAAACTAGAAAAAGAAGAACAAATGAGGCCCAAAGTCAGTAGAAGCAGGGGTATAATAAAGATTAGAGTAGAAATAAATAAAATCGAGAAGAATAAAACAATAGAAAGAATCAATGAAAGCGGGAGCTGGTTCTTCAAGAAAATAAATGAAACAGATAACCCCCTAGCCAAACTTATCAAGAAATAAAGAGTCTCAACACATAAACAGAATCAGAAATGAGAAAGGAAAAATCACTACAGACACCACAGAAATACAAAGAATTATTAAAGAATACTATGAAAAATTATATGCTAACAAACTGGATAACCTAGAAGAAATGGACAACTTTCTAGAAAAATAAAACCTTCCAAGGCTGACCCAGAAAGAAACAGAAAATCTGAATAGACCAATTACTAGCAATGAAATTGAATTGGTAATCAAAAAACTATCTAAGAACAAAACCCCTGGACCAGATGGATTCACTGAATTTTATCAAACATTTAGTGAAGACCTAATACCCATTCTCCTTAAAGTTTTCCAAAAAGTAGAAGAGGAGGGAATACTTCCAAACTTATTCTAGGAGGCCAGCATCACCCTAATACCAAAACCAGGCAAAGACACCACAAAAAAAGAAAATTACAGACCAATATCCCTGATGAACTTAGATGCAAAAATACTCAACAAAATATTAGCAGACCAAATTCAAAAATACATCAAAAAGATCATCCATCATGATCAAGTAGGATTTATTCCAAGGATGCAAGGATGGTGCAATATTTGAAAATCCATCAACATCATCTACCACATCAACAAAAACCACATGATCATCTTCATAGATGCCGAAAAAGCATTTGAGAAAATTCAACAACCATTCATGATAAAAACTCTCAACAAAATGGGTATAGAGGGCAAGTACCTCAACATAATAAAGGCCATATAGGACAAACCCACAGTCAACATCATACTTAACAGTGAGAAGCTGGAAGCCTTTCCTTTAAGATCAGGAACAAGACAAGGATGCCCACTCTCTCCACCTTTATTCAACATATTTCTGGAGGTCCTCGCCATGGCAATCAGACAACACAAAGAAATAAAAGGTATCTAGATTGGTAAAGAAGAAGTTAAACTGTCTCTGTTTGCAGATAATGTGATATTGTACATGAAAAACCCTAAAGAATCCACTCCAAAACTACTAGATCTAATATCAGAATTCAGCAAAGTTGCAGGATACAAAATTAATATACAGAAATCTGTTGCATTCCTATACACTAACAATGAACTAGCAGAAAGAGAAATCAAGAAAACAATTCCATTCACAGTTGCATCAAAAAGAATAAAATATTTAGGAATAAACTTAACCAAGGAAGAGAAAGACCTGTACTCTGAAAACTGCAAGATACTTATGAGAGAAATTAAAGAAGATACCAATAAATGGAAACACATCCCATGCTCATGGATAGGAAGAATTAATATTGTCAAAATGGCCATCCTGCCTAAAGCAATCTAAAGATTCAATGAAATCCCTATCAAAATACCAATGGCATTCTTCAACAAACTAGAGCAAATAGTTCTAAAATTCATATGGAACCACAAAAGACCCCAAATAGCCAAAGCAATCCTGAGAAGGAAGAATAAAGCTGGGGGTTTTTGCTCCCCAACTTCAAGCTCTACTACAAAGCCACAATAATCAGAAATTTGGTACTGGCACAAGAACAGACCCATAGACCAATGGAACAAAATAGAGTCCAGATATAAATGCACACATATACGACCATTTAATATATGATAAAGAAGCCATGGATATACAATGGGGAAATGAAAGCCTCTTCAACAACTTGTGTTGGCAAAACTGGACAGCTACATGTAAGAGAATGAAACTAGATTATTGTCTAACTCCATACACAAATGTAAACTCGAAATGGATCAAAGCCTGAATGTAAGTCATGAAACCATAAAACTCTTAGAAGAAAACATAGGCAAAACTGTCTTGAATATAAACATGAGCAACTTTTTCCTGACCGCATCTCCTTGGGCAAGGGAAACAAAAGCAAAAATGAACAAATGGGACTACGTCAAGCTAAAAAGCTTCTGTACAGCAAAGGCATCTACATCAGTAGAACAAAAAGGCATCTAGCAGTATGGGAGAATATATTTGTAAATGACATATCCCATAAGGGGTTAACATACAAAATATATAAAGAAGTAACTCGCCTCGATACCCAAAGAGCAAATAATCCAATTAAAAAATGGGCAGAGTATCTGAACAGACACTTCTCCAAAGAAGATATTCAGATGGCCAACAGACATATGAAAAAGATGTTCCACATGGCTAATTATCAGGGAAATTCAAATTAAAACCACAATGAGATATCACCTCACACCAGTTAAGATGGCCAACATTGAAAAGACTAGGAACAACAAATGCTGGTGAGGATGCTGAGAAAGGGGAACCCTCCTGCACTGCTGCTGGGAATGTAAGGTATTTTAACCATTGTGGAAAGCAATATGGAGTTTCCTCAAAAAAGTAAAAATAGAAATACTATTTGGCCCAGGAATTCCACTCCTAGGAATTCACCCAAAGAAAACAACTTCTCAGATTCAAAAAGATATGTGTACCTCTATGTTTATCACAGCACTATTTACAATAGCCAAGATATGGAGGCCACCTAAGTGTCCATCAGTAGATGAATGGATAAAGAAGAGGTGGTACATATAGACAACGGAACACTATTCAGTCATAAGAAAGAAAGAAATCCTACCATTTGCAACAACATGGATGGAACTGGAGGGTATTATGCTCAGTGAAATAAGCCAGGCGGAGAAAGACAAGTACCAAATAATTTCCCTCATTTGTGGAGTATAACGATGAAACAAAACTGAAGGAACAAAATAGCAGCAGACTCAGATACTCCAAGAAGGAACTAGTGGTTACCAAAGGGGAGGGGTGGGGGAGGGCTGGTAGGGAGGGAGGAGAAGTGGATTGAGGGATAGTATGATTGGCACATATGGTGTGGGGGGGTAATCATGGGGAAGACAGTGTAGCACAGAGAAGGCAAATAGTGACTATACTGATGGGCAATGACTTCAATGGAGTATGGGGGGGACACAATAATATGGGTGGATGTAGTAATCACATTGTTTTTTCATGTGAAACCTTCATAAGACTGTATATCAATAATAACTTAATAAAAAAACTCAAAAAAAAAGGAACTGGGTGGTAGTGGAGAACAATAGGTAGGAGTCAGTAGGTCCTGGGCAGGACAGCACAGGCCCAGGAGCTTACCACTGAGGACTCTTCCTCCTTTCCTTCCCTGGAATCTGGGAAAAGCCCAGCAGTCTTACCTTGCTGAGTCCACTTCTGTGGCCTCTGGGCACTGCAGTTCACCTCCCCCACAATCTGCTTCTTTCCTCTATGCACTGATGGACCATCTGTGGCCAAGGTCACCAAAGACTGCCCGATAATGGCACCAAACCTCCCCCCACCGATTCTCACACAATCCTTGGGTAGGTGATGCACAGCTGACCACCCCTGGGTTGCCTCCAAACTCCACTTCATTGGCTCCTACTTTCCTGGTCCTGCCTCACCGTCTCTGGCTGAAACCATTTAGATGTTCCCATCAGTCTTCCCATTTTTCCCTGCCCCTTATATATGGGTACTTCCAGAGTCCCCTCTGAAGTCTGTTCATTCTCATGGCTTTCACTATCATTTCTGGGCTGAAGACTGCTCTGCCTGTGTCTGTGCCTGGCCTCCATGTCGCCCAGCCCAGCCCAGTGCTTCTAAGGGCATAGCACCCCACCCCCTGCAGAATCTGCAAGGTAACTTGCAAACAGGCTACCCAGGCCGGACCTTCAACATCTGAACACCTCCCCTCAGCAGCAAGTCACAGGTCCCTTCTCTCTCTCTTCCTCCTATTATCCCCCCATCTAACCCTTAGGGGATGGCAGGTGGAGCCAACAGAACCACAGCTTTGACCTTCAGATATGATCATATCACTCCATTAGTAACTGTGAAGCCGTTGCTCAATGCTCCCTTGTCTGTGAGGCCAACCCCATCCACCCTATTTCAAACTTCTCTCACACCCCTCCAGCATCCCCAATCCCCCTTACCCTGCCTTATTTTATCTTTTTTCCATAACACTTACCACCTTCTGATATACTCTATAATTAACTTATTTATTATGTGCATTTTTGGATGTCTGTCCCTGTTAGAATTTAATCCCCATGAGGCCAGGCAATTTCCTCTGTTTTGTTCACTGGTGTATCCTTAGCATTTGGAACAGTAACACATAGTGGGCCCTCCATAATCAGTTGTTGCATGAATAAGTGAATAAAGCAGTAACAGAAGAGCAATGCATAAGGCACATAAGAATTAGAAAGAGAAAAGAGACATAGGACACACTTGAGGCCAGAGTACAGGGCTCTAAATTTCATCCATGTATAATATAATAAGGCCTAATATAGGGCATTACCAGTGACTGTGCAAAAGGGAATTACAATTGGAGGGCCCAAAAAGGGTCTCAGCTAATAGCATAGATGAATGATTTCCAGTCAGAAATACTATGATATATTATATTATTAGAACCTGAAATTTATATGCTTGGTTAAGTCCCAGATGACAGGTGACATGGTAGGCAACAGCTGAATGCAAAACAGAGGACTTCCCAGTGGTTGCCTACTTCATGTTGAGTGGGAATCTCAGGATATATTGATCATTTTTAAAATTTTCTGTATTTGATGATCCTTTGACATCCTGGGGCCTTGAGGACTCGTGGAGCGACTGCCCTTTTTAAGGTTAACTAATTCCTAGAACTAGCAAACAACTCACTGCAAACCATCCAATCCTGAGCGAATACCCACCATCCACCAATTTCTGTCAGGCTCTTGCAGTGTAGGACACTATCCCTCTGCCCCAACTCACCCCAACTCACCCCAAGGACAGGTTCTGGACAACTAGAGCCACCTTTATATCTCAGAGCCCACCAAAATTATCCAAATTTTTCAGTCCTAAACATGCTGTGTTGCCTATCTTGCCTCACGTGTTCCTTTCCGCAAACACTGCAGTCAAGACTCTTACCCACATTTTCCCCTTACTCCTGCCTCCTGACTAACTCTGGTGCTCCCCGTGTATCCCTGCATGGTTTGGAGTGGCTCCTGATTCTAGGGATCTGTGAGTAAAACTTCTTCCTTCATGACACTCATTGCCATTTTTGCAAGTCTTAAGATATCTGAGTAAAATCAATACTGGGTACATTTTAAAACAGAGAGCGTGTGAAACTTCTGGCCAGACTTTCACAGCCCAGAATTTCCAACAGAAACCTCAACTAAACAGAACTCATGAATGTCTTCCTCTTGGTTAACTAAGTAACACAAGGAAAGTATTAAAAACAGAACACTTAGGGTATGTAGTGTTTGGACAAGTGTATTGACAAGTGTTGAAGGTTTGTGTTCCTCCAAGCAGGTTTCTCTTTTCTTTTTTTAAGATCCTTGAAATGCTTAAGAGAATTTGATCTACTAAATTTTAGGGAGGTTTTTCATGTTAGATTTGTGAGTCTGCCTTTGTAAATGTGAGAGACTCAAACACATTTAATTTATAAATGTAGTGTGAAATATCTAAGGTAACTTGATTAAGTAAAGATGGAACTTGTGCTAACTATTTAGAAGAATTTGATCTGTCACATTTCTGAAATAAGTGCACACTAATAAAAAATCCAGTTAAACTGATTATTCCTTTTCTTATACAAAAATCAAAGGCTGTACATACAACCTATAAGTTGAGCTTAAAAGTTAAAAATACAGGTTTTTATATTAATATCTTTGATAAATTAAATAGTGAGACACAAGTAACTGTATGAATATCTGTTTGTGCCTGAAAGCTCTTGGAACAGAAAAGTCACTAACACTTAAAAATTTTCAAACTCTTAACAATGCACCAAATTCAAGTCTAAAATCCCTAGCACAGCATAAAGTTCCTGGAGAGTCAGGTCAGCTCCTGCCTGTCTTTCCATGTCATCTCCACCCTACTCCACACTCGCCTCCCACGTGCACGCTCTGTGGCTGCCTGTCACTGGCTGCCAGCTCCGCCACCTCCAGCATGTACATATGCCATCTTCACCCTCCTCCCCACTTGGCTCTCTCCTGCCCATCTTTCAAGTCTCAACTTGAATGTCTCCCAACTAAGTTAGCCTCCCCTTTTCCAAAATGAATTCGCATGGCATTCTGCACGTTTCGGGCTAAATTCACATTGGAATTCCCACCTATGTTTTCATTGCTTTGGGGCACTGCTGAACTCTCAGGGGGCTGCTTCTTGGCCAGGCATGACCTCCCCCAAGTGGTAACTTACCATTCGACCAACCCACTGATCTGTGTTTTCTGAGACAGCAAACAAGTCTCTTACTGTCTTTTGAAAGTCATCACAAAGACCACAATTGACACGTCTGGCCCTCAGGACTAATCCCCAACCACTGATGTTCCTGCCAAGGGGGCGCAATCCCTCCCAGTGCAATGCCCTCTCTGCTCAGCTTCCCATTGTAGTGCCATGCTTTGGCCAAACCTCTTCATCTATGAAAGATGCCAGATGATTAGTAGGGCCTTAGTGTTCCAAAGAAATGGAACTGGAAAAACTGTAAAGAAAAAAAGAGAAGAAGAAACCTCAACCCCCATTCCACTGACAAAAAAAAATTTTGGGAGGGGATATATATTATAAACCTAAATGTAAAACCTAGAACTATAAAGCTTCCAGAGGAAGACATAAGAGGATATTTTAATAACTTTGGGTCAGGCAAATTTCATACAGAGGACGCAAAAGCCTCAACCATAAAGGTTTTTGGTTATTTACTTTATTTGTTTAAATAGGTCTTTTATTCTGCCACATACCCTGAGCTGGTAAGCTCTATATGGTCTATCTGCCGAGCCTGTATTTGAAATTTGATACTTGACATAGGCCTTTTCATTTCTGAAAACCCTAAATCTTAAAGTGTCCATACTTAATAACATCACCAGTGATTTTTCCTGATCCTGTATCAGAGGAAAAAAATATTGTTATAAAGGACATCACTAGGACACTTGCTGAAATTTGAGTTTGGGGTATATAATTTTACTCTGGTTATGAAGACAGTATTCTTATTTTTAGGAAATGCATGATGAAATATTTAGGGATATAGGGATATTATAATGTCATTTACTCTCAAACAGTTCAGGAAAATATAAATGCAAATACAAGAGAGATAGAGTAAGCAAATGTGGCAAAATATTAACAGTTGAGGAGTCTAGAGGAACAGCATATGAGTGTTCTTTGTACTTTCCTTGCAACTCTTCTGTAAACTGGAATTTTTTTTAATTTTAAAAAATAAAACAAAAAATTTCTTGGTGAAATTGAATGGAAATCTATCTGCCAAAGATTTTGATCCCTTTGGATATGATTCTGTCCTTTACATTATCTTTCCAGACAAATTAATTTTTTTCCATGACAGTAGACTTTCAGACATTAGAATAATGGTATCATGACTCTCCCAAACTTTTTCTCACCAGATGATCAGATGGGAACTTCACCTCCCTCCTGACCTTCACTCCTTGCTGCTCTCCAGTCCTCCTCTACTCAGGGTGCGTACGCATGCATGCACACACAACACATGCACACACACATCACGTACATATACTAAGTGTATACTTCAGGAAACTCTGTCAGCTCCCACATGTGCTGAGCTTTCCAAGTGAATGAACAAAGAGTTATTTTCTTCCTGAATAGAAAACCTGAACAATGTCCAGGGCTTCTCAATGCAACTGTGACCCAGCCTGTCACCCGTTGCATTGGCAAAGAAAAACTGGGTAGCAAAGCATTGTCTCTTTTGGCAAGACTAGGAGACAAATGGAGCTTCAGGCGCTCACAATGCGTGGAAAAGAGAAGAAATAAGACATAAAAGCCTGCTGTAGAAAGGTTGCTATGGTGTGATGTGTTTTTCCCCACCCCTTTTTTCAGAGCCAGAAAAAAATGAATGATGCTGGGTTTCATCAGTTCTTTCTTAAGTGAATAAATGAGGCTTTCCCGGGGAAAACTGCCTCACAAAATGAATGGCTCCATCACACAATCTAGTGACACAATTGGACATTAGGAGCCAAGATTTCCACAAGTTCTAGTCAACGCACAAAGACGCAAGATGAATCTGAACCCTGAGGATGTGTATTCATGTTTGAAGTATTGACCAATGGCATGGATTGCATGAGACCTACCTGGAGTAGCCTGGTGCATTTAGCATTACCAAAACCTTGCTATAGTAGTGAAAGCCCCAGAAATGTATTTTAATCAAGATACCTCCCAAAGTGTTTGTGGGTGTATTCCAGGGCCTGGCACAGCAGGTTTGAAATACAGCTAGTTTCTGGAGGTTTCTTCTACCCACTTTGATTCTGAGCAAAGTTCGTGCCGACTCTGTTATAGAAGAACATTAGCACCATCTAAAGGCTACATACCAAATGTCTGGCCAGTGTGAATTTGCTTCAAATGCTGTTTGCTATGATGATATAATTCTTTGGGGAACAGAACTGAAAAATCTTGCCTACCTAGCATGAAGCAGGAGGCCACCACTGCATGCTATGTGCCTGTGACCATTATATTCCTGGGGAGATGCATGTCATCTGTAGTGCTTGTCTGTTTGAATGAGTAGGCCATGGTTATCAGAAGCTGTATTGGCTTGCTTTCTTGTGTAGATCTCTGTCATTCTTCAGCTCCAGAAATTCATTCTGCCAGTGGGCCTGCTCTGAATTTGCCATGAGCACAAGGGTGGGGTGTGATGAGGGGATGGGATGAGTGGAGGAGAATGGGCAGTCCTTCAATAGCCATTAACCTTCATGGCAGAGACAGGAGCTCTAGTCCTGTGTTGCTGTTTGCTAGATTTGTCACCTTCATTTCTTTCAGCCTATCATGGCTAAAACAAGGCCACAGAGCTAGGTTATCTCTAGGGGTGGCCCTGGGTTCTGGGAAAGTGTAAATGGTCTGATCCCATATCTCTACTTCATACCATTGCAGGGAGCAAAATAAAATGATCCAGGCACGTCTCTATTACGGAAGTCTTAAGCCCAGCTGAGTTTCACCCAAATCCTTTGGATTCAAGACCAAGGAAAGTCTGACTTAAAGTTTCCTTGGAAGTTTAAGGGGCCCCAGGGGTTAGCTGGAGTACCCAGATTCCCTAGAAACTCCTAAGTACCTTTTAGAAATAAAGGCTGGTTTTAAAAAGACTTGAGTCGTAAGAGGTTTTTAGGACAGATTGACCTTTGATCCCGATCCTCTAATGCAGTCATCTAGTGGGAATGTGTCTTGACTGAGGGTCAAACTGAGGTGAGTGCGGGGACAAAGGGTAGATGGAGCAAAAACACTACTTCAGATTAGTAGACAGAGAGATCTGTGGTCAATCTGTCACTGCTCCTTACTGGTTGCAAGATTCGGAGCAAATCATTCAACCTCTCTAAGCTCTGGTTTCCCTGCCTGTAAAACACATCTAACAGCAAAGTTGTTGAGGATTAAATTAGATCTTATACTTGTGTCCAGCACAATATGCGATGGCTAGGAAATACTCCGTAAATGAGGTCAAAGGCGTATTTTAAAATCAGTCTCGTGTTTGGGGCAATGCAGTACACAGGCTTAAGGTTCTTGCACATCAGCATGAGTTCTAGGGCTAGATTCCCAGTCTCAGACGTAACAAACCCTTGCCAGGTTCCTCTGACACCCAGCCCCGGCTCTTGCTTTCGTTACCCACATGCCATTTCTGCTCTGTGCTGCCTGAGTACTTGCCATGGCCTTGCCTTTCTCTGAGAACGGTCTCACGGCTGCTTTTAGCACAGGCGGCTATGCAGTCAGAGCATTTGAAGTTTTCCTTTGATGGCCCTGCAACTAAGCAACTTAATTATGAATGAGCACTCTGCTGAAAAGCCTGGATAGATCTCTTTTTTCCTCAAATACTTTTGGCATATATCCAGGGCCTCCATGCACAAAAGACCCACCCACCCACCACTCAACAACTCGCAATGCCTTCCCTTCCATCTGCTGCTTGCCGCCTTTCTTAAAAGGGAAAAGAGGAAGGGTGAGCTAGGAGGGGAAAAAAATGTCATACATTTCTCATGAAATACACTGTATTTAAAGTGTTTTGATTCTCAAAATCAATGATGCATTCTCAGCAATTCACTGCATTCCGAGATTAGCCAAGCAACATTTTAATGAGCTTACGTCCACTTTTAATCACATATAAAACATCATCCACACCCAATTCTTGAAAAGAACAAAAGGAAAAACTAAAAAATCTAATAAAACTGAAAAATCAAAATATAAGTTTCCTTAGTGGTGAAAGTACACCAGACACAAATTTTTAAAAAATCTCCTTTACCTTGAGAATAGGTGAGTGTTAGGAGTGTGTGTGTGTGTGTGTGTGTGTGTGTGTGTGTGTGTGTGTGTGTGTGTAGAAAGAATATTCTTGATATGGGAAGAGAGCTTCATAATCTGGTCTAGAAAACTGAGTAGTAGAAAGCATGTGACTCACTCTGGATCACTCAGCCCATTAGTGGGGGAGCCAGGAGTGCACTCGGGTCTCCTGACTCCTAGGGGATTGTTGGGCAAAGCCACAGTGATTATAAAGTTTCTGAAACTGCCAAGTAACAATTGCTTGCCAGGTTCTGCACTGGTTCATCCATAATTTGCAGGCTTGTCCTCTCTTTCTTGTTCTTGGACTTGTCCACCACATTTACCCTTTGTTCTCAGGGATTTCAGTACATCCATGAAATCCCAAAAAAATACATATATAGTTTAATTGATATGCACTGTGAGTGTAAAATAAACAGCAGATTTCAAAGACTTGGTATGCTGCTAACTTTGAAATTCAAACAGGTTTGTAAAAGCTTTGTTTTCTGGAAGTGTGAGTTGCTTTTGAAGTCTGTCAGTATTAGTGGTGTTTTTCAATAAAGAATCATATTCCTCAAAAAAAAGGATTTAGTTTGACAAAAGAATGTTAAATATCTCATTAATAACTTTTTGTATTTATTACATAGTGAAATGATAATACTCAGGATATTGTGGATTAAGTAAAATATGTTAAAGTCAATTTTA
Organism: Manis pentadactyla; assembly: GCF_030020395.1. NCBI lineage: Eukaryota > Metazoa > Chordata > Mammalia > Pholidota > Manidae > Manis > Manis pentadactyla. Next base: position 38,071,345 of record NC_080038.1, read on the forward strand.
CCTATTTATTTTTATGTTTTTAATGTGGCTACTATGAAATTTAAAATAATTTATGTGGCTCACATTCCAATTGTATTAGGCAGCACAGAGTTTGGGTAATATAGAATTGCAATTTTCCAATTTTAATTTGATAGTCCACCCTTTGTTCAGATCCAGGACTTGCTACCAAGGATTCTGGTTCTGAGTAAATGACTGCTGTTTTGGAAAAATAGGAACTAATGTAGGAGATGAAGGATTTAGATGTATTAAACTGTGTTAATAACTGTGCTGTTTTGGGAAAATGTATAGATTGTGCTAATCAATAGCTGTGCTATTCTGGAAAAGTAGGAATTAATGTAAGGAATAAATTATTTAGATGTATTAACTTGTACTATTTACACTTATTCTCCCTTCCTTGGGGTGGAATGTATAATCCCTGACTCCTTGGTGTTCTTAAATTTAAATTTAACCAAAAATGTGCCTTCATGAAGTTCTTCTGGAAGGCCACTTCTCAGAATGTGTTTCACAGTAGGCTCCTTAACTCAAACCTATAAGAGGAATTGTTAAAGGAGCAGTTGGGGGTAGGAGGGTCGGTGGAAGACAGTGTTTCTGAGAATGATTGGATGATGGGAGGAAGAGAAAGCTGTACATTGATTTCAAGGCAAATTAATTTCCCAGGAAACATATTGAGAAACTTGCACATTTCATTGCTTTGGTTGTCTCCATCCAAGCTTGGTTCTGGCACATAGGAGGGCAAATAAAATGGCCTAATAGGTGTCTTCTGCCACTAGTGTGAATGTAATTCTACAGCAGAATACACGAGCTAAAAGTTAAGCTATAAGATAATAATGAGCTTTGATTTATTTCTATCAATATAGTGATACAACCTTAAAAAATGAGAACTTTTTATTATAAAGCAGTATAATAGGAAATCATAAGAATGCATAACTTTACTGGGCAAAAAATATGGGTAAGAATAATGTCCAGCTTAACCAAAGCTACATTTGAGGAATACAACTTCTTCAAACTACAAATGCATAATGCAAATGGTAGCTAATACATATAAGTGCTACCTGGTGTTGGATATGGTTTTAGGTTTCTCCACACCAGACATTAACTCATTTAATCATCATAGTACCATGAAGTCTATATATGGACTCATCCTATGTTACAGATGTGGGGTCAAGATTGATGATGATGAAGACAATGATCATGACAACAGTGATGATGGCACCGACATGCCACACAAATCAAACTGCTCCTGGGGAGCCATGTCCAACCCTCAATAGTTTTAAAATAAAATATTCAAGTTAACACATATGTACAAAACTAGGGCATTGAAGCTATTCATAAGATTACAACCATATATGATAGGTTTTTAAACTCATAAGCACTGCTTTGATTTTGCATATAATTTGGAATGTGTTTATTTTCTCCTGAAGTTTGGATTACAATAGTATAGTCTCAAAAGTTCTATTGGGTCAAAGTCCTGAATGATTTGTGTACATTCTGGGATCATAGTTTGCTAGTGAGAAATGGCATAAACCAACACAAAATGGTTCAGTGGTTCTCCCTTCTGTCCACAGCTTCAGAAAAAAGAAAGAGGATGCTTGGGAATAGCAAAGAAAATGCAGACTTTAAAGTCAGAAGACAACCTCCAGCTTCTTATCTGTGAGATTTTTGTAAAAATTAACTTAACAGATAAAGATATTTTGGAAACCAAATGAGATACTCCCTGTGCAAGCACTGTACAAATGCTATTGTTGTTATTGAAAGTCATATCCCTTTACTTTCAAAACAGCCACTTTAAAACCAAACACACTAGATCATCTGCTTTGTGCATTAGCTCTGTATGTTACCAGTACACTTTTTATAGTCATCTCTCACCCTCTCTAGCCTGTGCACATATTAAAAGCAAGGCTACGACTTTTTTACCTCAGTATCTGCAGCATTTAGCATTCTAGCTAACACACAGCAAGGTGCTGGCACCTGTGTTTAAACTATGCATTTAAAGGAAGGAGAAACATTGATTTGAACCTGAACTATTATGGGCTACACCATGCAACTATGAGGCTTAGATGCACTTGTTTCCTTTGATAGGCCAATTAAATAGGTAAAAGTTGTTGTTGCAGGCTTGGTTCCCATGAGTCAGATGCTGGGATGGAGCTTGTGGGACAGTGTACTTAGAAGGGATCAGACCTGTGGAAGGCAAGGGCAGGGAGCAAGCTTAGGCAGAAAGAGAAGTAGAGCTGGCATGCCTCAGTCAATCCAGAGGACATCTCTGAAGTCAGGATCACAGGCTGAAATTTCTGTCATCCAGCCAAGAGAGCCAGGCTCTCATACCCCATCTTCCATCAGCATAGGGGCCTGAAAGAGCCTGCCCTTGGGCAAGGTGACTCTGCAGCTGAGGCAGTCCCTGAAGGGATTGACTGCCAAGGCAACAAATCCTTCCTTGGCACATGCCCATGTTCACCATAGTCACCGACTTTAAAATATTCTGTCTACCACATGAGAAGATGGCATTATATTTGAGGGATTTGAGGGCACAGAATGACTTTAATCAATGAGAAATTTGGAATTGCCTTCACAATCAAATTACAGAAAAGGCCTATGCTGTCATAGGTTTACGGAAGAATATACCAAAACATTTCATCAATATAGTGAAGACTCACAGGAAAACTTGGATTTGTTGGCATGCAATGGCATTTTCTCATAAAATGCTGTCCTTCAACAAGGAGTGGCTGGGTGCCTGTTTGTGCCTTGAAATAGGCATTACTAAGCAAAGTGCTCCTCCCAGGGTGTCCTGATACAGATAAGTACAGACCCTCTCTTCCCAGATCCATGCCCCTCCACTGTTCTCATTTGTGAAGGGAATGGGCATGTCTGTCCCCAGGGTGTGGCTGCATCCTGGGGTCAGGAAGAGGGCAGCATCAGCAGGATATGGCTTCCCTTTCTGATCTAAACCTTCCCAACCCCCGACCGCCATGCATTTGGTGCTCCATCTTGGGCAGCTCTCTTGCTCAAGTGTGGATGTTTCAGTGAGGCCTGAAGAAGTGACCAGAAGCAAGTCTGTACCTTAATTCCTCCCAGGTCATAAGGAAGACATCAAGTTACTCATAAAGCAGTCATAAAGTGTATGCAGCCTGGTCTTCCTAATACACAATAATGTGTTGGGTGGATTAGCAGACACTTAAGTTCAGAAAAAAATCAACCATTCTTTCCTCATTACCAAGAAGAGCTGATTTTTCCTTCCTTCTAAGCTTCTGGGGAAAGTTCAGGAGCTTACATGAATAAGACTTAACAGATTGGTCTGGGAAACTGAGATCTCAAGAAAATCAATTCAGTCTATAAACCCCTCTATCTTCCAGTGCAGTGTTAACTCATTATTAAGTGCTTATAAATGATGAGGGCAAGAACAGTTTATAAGAGGCTTGTCTTCCACTGTGCTGGATTATCATACAGATTTTTAAGATGTAAGCTACTAAGATTAGAACATATTTTTTGATTTCCCCTTATTCACGCATAGCAAATGGAGAAGACGTGTGAACATTCCTAAGGCATTCCAGGAATAGTGTTTAACTGATCAATGTTTTCATTGGGTTCTCTCTCAATCCTTAGGGGTAGACATTAAAATAAGGCTAAATATATTTAATTTTTTAAAGATATACTACAAATTCCATAGTAACTTAATATCCAATAATGTCTAAATACTTGCAGTTCCCAGGGCTATTTTTAGGTCATTAGGGAAATAGAACTTTTTTTCCTCTTTCTCAGCCTTGCTACGCCCCATTAAACTTTATTCTATCTCGCCATGCTCTTTGCCAGCCCATTCACTGTATTCCGTATCCATAATCCTAAAAACAGTGAGGGTCCTTTCACTGCTAGTACCCATGGCTGGGAAGCAGGATGCCTGGGTTCTAGTTCCAAATCTAAGAGTCAGTGTATGATTTTGAACAAGTTCCTGGGCTTCTGTGGGCCTCCATTTGCTCATCTATTTAGGGAGAGATGAGGATGGATGATTTTGAATGTCCATCCCAGTGCCACTGTTCTATGACTGTAATAATTCCAAGCTCATTTCCACAGGGCAAGCTTTGACAACAGGCCATGTAATGGAATTTGAAGGGAATATTTTCTATGGTTTCCAGGGAGTTTGGAAAGTATAAGTCATATAACTGTCCCCTCCAGTCCCAAATTGGTAGCAAGGAAATAATGACTGGAGTTTGGGGGCATATGACTCTGAAAGCAAATTGAGTTTTCAAAGCCAGGAGGAGATATTTTAAGGCCAGCAGTATTATTTCCACTTTTTTATTTGCAACATGAAAGAATAGCTATAAATGTGACCAGCAGTTAATACTTCATTATCAGTTAAGAATTATAACCATTTAACTTGTATTAAATTTAATTCTCTTTCATGAAAAAATTTCTGTTTGTGTAACAGTCAAAATTACTATTTCACCTTTGCCTTCAGAATGGGGAGAGTCTCCAGTTAGTGGACTGGCTCTATCACTGTGAAGGTTAAGATCAAGGTCAGGGTTTAACAGCATTAATTTCATTCTGTTCCAAAGCCACAAATACACATTTAACCCTGCTGGCTTTCTAAAAAATGTGTGAAAGCTATGCCAAAGAGTGTACAAAAACCATCATCTCTACAGGACACATAATTCACAGGTGGACTGTACTAACAGTGGACTGCCCCATCCTCTCTGGTGAACCAAGACAGCGTGGTGTCAAGGTTGTCCGGGAAACTGAGATGCTAGTCTGGGTTAGAGTTGAGATGCTGAGGGTGGACGTAACACCACGGTAGCCCCATGAGCATTTGAGTAATGCTCAGGAGTATCATTGGACCTGGAGCACCAGACAGTCAATGGCAGAGAAACAATTGTTAGTGAACTATTTTCAGACTTGATTTATGGATACTTATCCTCTTCTGAGAAAACTGAAGAGATTAAAAAGGAGATGACTACTCTATTTCATTCCGTGGTGCCTAAGGAATGCATCAGATTTTGTGCTCATTCGGTAAGCTAACTTCTGAGCCTGAAAGCCGCATTTCTAAGCCCCCACCATGCTAGGACATTGATGTCAAAAAATGCACCCCTCATCCATTCTAGAACCCTATTGTCCTGTTTTTCAGGATGCCTCCCCCTACACCACAGGGGATGCATCCCGATTGGATATTTATTCAGAACAAGCAATACTGACATAGTCAAAATGTTGAAGATACTCTTTTTATTTCACAACATGAGAATAACTCAAAATCTGAGCCACAAGGACCAAAATATATTTGAACAAAATGTTCAAAAGGTGAGGCAGGCCACCGTTTTGGCAGCAAGCTTCACATGGGCAGGTGGATGTTAGAGGATGATGTCCGTGACATGGCTAAAGCTAGAGCCCACCCACAAATAGAGTCATACTTAGTTGTCCAATTTGCATGCATGAGTATTAGTGCATTTTCCACGCCACTAGTACATATATGCCTTTTTCAAAGTCAGTGCAGGATCCGTGTTTGTGCAGGTCTTTTAAAGTCTGCTCCCTTACAACATTTTACCATAATTTATGTGAGAGAGCTTTTAGGTGGCAAATTCTTTACACCACCTTTACTTCTCCAAAGTCATTTCTGAATATAATCACAGCTATCAGGAGTTCCAACATTACATACGAGAATCCATTTGTTAGTGATTTGAAAGTCAGTTAGCTGGCCGTGAGTGAATCTGGCTAAACATGTTCACGTGCTTGGTGCCTGGAATGGGAAATTTGTAGTCTTTAGCAGCAATGGCAGCCTTAGACTGAAGGACAAGATGAAAAACACCCAGATGATGTCCCAGGAAGAGTTGGGCTTTCCTGCTTTCCAAAGCGAATGCTTCCCTCATTTGCACCAAACAGTGACAGCCTGACCCACTCTTGCATGGGAGCCCACTTTTCCCATTAAAGCTGAATTGTTGGAAACCCAGACAGCATTCAGCACCAAGGGGGGAAATGCCTGAATCTGAAAAGGAACCAGAGGAATGGTACCAGGGAAAGGAGATGGGAGTGGGAAACAAGTTCCCAGAGTATCTCTCTGTCAACAAGCATGTAGAGTCTTTGTTACCAGAAAATGCAGAATCCCGTGGGAATTGCTGCATCTTTTTTTTTTTTTTGCCTTAACTCTTTTCTTGCCAGGCTAGTTGAACTGCCTCAGCAACGGGGTGGTTGTCCCATCCAGAAGCTACTCCACAGCAGGCCTCAGGAGCTGCACTCCTCACAGTGACAAGAGAGGATGTACCGGTAGGTGGCCGTGAGTCGCATGCCCCCTGAGCAGCGCAGCCTCAGCGCCTTCAGCTTGGAGGTCTGGGGCCGACAGCAATGACAGGAGGAGCGGAAGGGCTGCTTCAGGACAGTGCTGAAGGACACCAAGGGCTCAGAGCGTGAGGCCTGGCTGCAGTGTCCCTCACACCTGGCCAGAAGCACCATCTGCAGAGAAAAGAGAAGTCGTTATCCTGTGGCGATGCTGAGACCTCAGCCAGTCCCAGCAGTGGCCTTTAAGAGGCCCTAACACTCTTTGCCAGTTCCTGCTGTATTAGATCGGTGGCTTTCAACCCTGATTCAACCATTGGAATCACCTGAGTTGCAGGGGGTGAAGGGGGCGCCAGAGGGGCCGTGCCCCCATCTTAGACCCAGTGAATTAAAATCCTTAGGGAAAAAGCCCAGGCGCTCATGGTTTTCAAAGCTCCTTGGGTGTTTCTGAAGTGCCCCGAAGGTTTAGAACCACTGGGTGAGGCCCACTACCATGATGTGCAAAGGAAAACCAAAGAGCAAAAGACATTTCTTTGGACAGGCAGTCACCTACCATTGGCTCACTGTCAGGTCTATCAGTCTCAAAATGCAGGAAGTCATTCCAAAGCAAAATCAGGGAGTATATGAAGAATGACTGTAGGAGAAAGGAATTTGTAAAGTGCAGGGAATTCCTAAAGAAAAAGAATATGGTTTCTGAAGAAGTGAAAAAGGGTAACCTGAGTAATACTTAGGAAGAAATACTGTGGGCACTACAACTTGAAACAAGAGAATCAAGTTGAAACGGGGTACATTTTGGTCCTGGGCATCACACTTCTGGGCTTATACATTGAAGGAGCCTGAGCTTCGTGCAGTCACATCTTCAGAGTCATTTAAGGCAAGTATTAGGATGCGTTCCTTCTGACCATCGTTATTTCCAAAGGTAAGTTAGAATGATAATAAAGTTTGGGCTGAAGTAACAGAGGCTGTGTGTTCTCCATAGTGGCTCTCCATGTGGCTTTAGTAAACCGACTCCTTTAAGAATCTGATGCCAACTGCCAAAATTATCCCTAGAACAATGGACATAAGTGCCCATTCTATTCTACCTAAGAGGATGAGGCAAAGGCTCATTTACGTACCCGATACATAAATCCCAGTATCCTGGGAGTGGCAGTCAGGGTGGGTAGCTTGATTCATTAAGCTATAGAACCCTAATATGCAGTGGGGCACAGAGGGTGAGGGAAACCTGACATTATGGGTCCATGTTTATGTGGGAGGGTCTTGCTTAGTGAATTTCATATCAAGTGATGGAGAAAAAGTTGCCCTATAATTCCAGAACCAGCAAGAAGAACATAAAAAGTGGAACTATTTGAATAAAAGATTAAAAGATACCTATATATGCATGAAAACTGTTTGACACTTACCTTGTGCTATTTTGGGAATTAACAGTTATTATTAAAAACTCGCCAGCTCTTATCTCTGACATCATCCTACAAGACAGAATTAAATATCCAAGGAATAAAAGAAGGAAATGCATGCCCATCTTTCCAAAAGGAAGAGAAGATGACTTCTGGTAATTATAGATCATTAATGTCCTTATCAGAGAAGATGCTGGGATGAATCCAACAATCTCTTAGCAACCACCAGGAGAATGAGACACTACGAAATAACCAGCACGGCTGCTGAAGAATAACTTGGACTAGACCTACAGATTTGTTTTCTCTGAAAGATCACAGAAACAGAGAGAACAGAGCAACCATAAGCTGTTTTGATTTTACTGAAGTTTTAATTCTATCCTGCCTGCTTTTTACATTGATTAGCAAAACAAACATGATCTGAAAATAGGTCTTGAGAGATGCTACCATAGGTTAGTAGTACATGGGCCAGTCTTTGGTGCCCACCCTGTCCCTCTAATGAGAGAGAGAGTCCGAGGTCTTCTCCAGTCCCTCTTCCCCACACCGGCCAGTACATGGGAAGAGCTCTTTGACCTTTCATTTTGGAGGAGTGCTCAGGTTGCTCATCTCCAATGTGGGTCATCTATTAAGACAGATTAAGCAGTTATTCAAAGAATCACCTCCCAAAATGAAGTCTTTAGAGATCTGGTTTCAGCCTGGATGGATATAGTGAACCTGTGCCTACAGACTTACTTCTAAAGGGCAAAGACATGGTGATGCATCATACCCAAATGATAAGCGTACAAGTGAACCCAAGGTAGACCTTGAAAGACCAGGCAATTATTACTGTCCAAAAAGAGAGCAAGTCAGCAATGGAGGGTTATGTGTAGAAGAACTAAGTTGATATTGATTTCACTAAAAGTTTTCAGGGTCTTAAGCTCCACCTTCTGCTCATTCTGAAGGACAATAACTCCAGCACAGAAGACCCTGGGGCCACTTCCAATGGGCCCCTCTTCCACAAGGTAAGGAAAATGCACAGACATGTACAATAAATACCTTCACTTACATCTGCTCTCATTCTTAGCACCCACTCTCTTTTCTGATCAAACTTAATTACTTAGAAGTCCATGGAACTGCCCTACATTTCCCTGCTGCTTACCATTGTTCATGTATTTCTTTTCTTAGGAATGTGCTTTCCTCCCAGCTCTGCTTAATGAAATCCTATTGCCAAATTCAAACGCCCTCTCCTTGAAGAAGAGACTATGAAACAATTATCAACATATGTACACAAATCCCCTCTCTGGAAGATTTCCACTAAATAGATCCCATCTCAAAGCTGGAAACTATACCCTAATCCAGCTCTGTTGTGTGTGTGTGTAAGAGAGGTAAAGAGGGGGAGTTTGTACGATGCATAAACGAACATGACTAAGGAACGAGAGGGGTAAATATCAGCTTCTCAGGTTAACTGTTGCTAGTCCACATTTTAGTCTCTGCCATCCCTCACCTGTGTTACAAATTCAATAACCATCTTCTGACCTCTTCCAGACCAGAGCTTCTCAAACTGTAATATCCATGTAAATGAGGTGGGGATCTTGTTAAAATGTAGACTGTGATGGAGCAGTTTTGGTGAGGCCAGAGATTCCATATTTCTCATGAGATTCTGGTTGCTGTCAGTACTACTAGGCTCACATCCACACTTCGAGAAGCAAAGCCCTGGACCTGTTAAAGCTTGAGAGGCCCTGCTCAGGATGGATCGCTAGGTGATGATCATTTAGCTAATAATAATAATGGCAGCTAACGTTCACTGGGTGCTTTCAGCACTTAATCTCATTTAATCCTCATAACCATCCTTTGTGAAAGGTACTATCATTATCTGCACTATGATTACAGATGAGGAGACAGTGGCTATAGAGAGTTTAAGTCATTTGCCCAAACTCACATATCTCGTTAAAAGCAGAGCCAGAATTGCACCCAGTTCTGTCTGAAATCAATTCCCTTGTCTAAACCATTTTAATATCTTGCCTCCTGATATTAAGATGTTTTCCCGAGGCATCAGCCAACTCATGCCCTTCTCTAATTTACTTTGACCTGCCTCTGGGAGCCTTAACCGTATTACGATGGTACATGTCTGACCTTTTCCTTATGGGTTTCTTGGGACACGTCATCACCACCTCCACGTTTTTATCTTCTTAACCAATTCATCCTTCATGTCAATAAATCATTGATGCCTTAAAAAATCAGCTCACTTGCCAAAACACATTGGCCCCCAGTTTGTGGTCAGCACACTTTCTTTATGTTGGGGTGACTTGGCTGTGGGAGGACTCCGCATTTTGTACTGCATGCAACTGCTCTTAATGGAGGGCATCCACACTGCTCATCAGCAAATGAGGAAATGAACTTCTTTTGACCAACGTCCCACATGGGGCTTCGCTGTTAGAGGAGTTTCTTCAACAGTTGGTTATTGCTCCTACTACCTTCTATTGATTTCTCACAGCTTAGGTTGGTGATAGATACATGTTATCTGCCTTTGGTCCACTTTAATTTTCACTGTCTTAGGTTCTCCAACCAAGTGGCCTGATGCTAGGAAGCTAGGCAACTTCTCCGGCAGCCCCTCTATGTTCCTCCAACCTTAGTCACTTGGCTCCAGTTGGATGTGAAAGCCAGTTCCTTCTAATATGAACAGAGGTGCTGGGTTCACAGTGTTTGTTCATGGATAGGCTCCTTTGTGTTCTAATCTGATGTAGGCAAAGAGTAATGAAAGATCCTTGGCTAATAATAAAAGAATAGTGATGATGATAACATATACTGAACATTTCCAAGGCTCCAGGAACTGTGCCAAGCCCTTTGTATGCAAGTGAGTTCTTAACAACCATTTCCAAAAGTAAATGCTCCCCATTTTACAAATTAAGAAATTAAAAGTCAGAGGATAAGTTACCAGCCTGAAGTCACACAGCTGTACAATGGAGGGCCAGAATTCCCACTAGGCCATGACAGTCAGCCTGTCAAGCCTTCAGGTTTCATATGATGCTCAAGGTGTTGACGGCTAAGTTCAGGCTACATTGTAAGGGTTGTAGCCAGCTGTGATTCCTCAGTCTGGCCCAAGGAGTGCACCAAGACCACTGGCCCCTGCCCACTCTGGTGACCAACCACAGTTCTTCAGCACTTAACCTTTTACTGTAATACACAACTATCTCCTGGGGTAGAGAAAACCCACACACAGGTGGTTTGCATCACCTGTTGTTGAAAACCTCTCACCACCACCAAAGCCTCTTCCCTCTCCTATCTTGTGGAGCCCCTGCAAATCCCTCACACAGGCCATGACTGAGTAGATGTCTCCATCAGCATCAGAATAGAGACCCACCTGTCCCGTCCTAGAATAGGGTTTTGGCTATTTCACCTCAACTGACTGAGAAACTATTTTTCCTTTTCCTCAGCAACAGACACTGCGCACCCGTCATTCCATGGCACCCCTTGGAGCACCTCTCTCTCCTCAGGAACAAGGTTCACCCATGCTTCTCCCATTCCTTCTCTTACCAGCACCCTCAGTAAATGACTGTTCAGCTCATCTCCAGGGATCCAGGTCCACCTCCAAACAGTGTGCTGCGCTGAGGGCGTCAGGGAATTTGCAATCAGGAAATGGCTGCACTGGGATGGGGTAGGGTGGGAGCTCTGCAGACTCCAAATGGAATTCGGTGCCCAGACTGATATGAAGTACCCTTTACACAGAAAACTCTTCCCTTCTCTCTCTCCTCCATTTTCTTGTAAGTGTTACGAGTGAAAAAACTTGTCTTTTTCTTTTCTATTTTCTGCCTACAGTACCTACCACAGTGCCTGTACGTAGCGCACATTCAGTACAAATTTGTTCCTTTTTTTAAAAAAAATCAAGTCACATCTCCCTAGTAGTTGTGTTATAAACTACAGGCAGCCTTAGGAGATGGCTTGGGGACCCTAACCACTCCCACCCAACCCCCAAGGCTCAGCACTTGGCATGCCAGGTCCCTTTTTGTCTGAGAATTGTCCCAGGGCTTTTCCTCCTGAATCCTCCTCCTCCGTCTCCTTTGTTGCTGCTCCTGTGGCCCCTTAGAGTTCAGACAACCATATGCCCTGGTTCCATGTCTCTGGCCTGGGGCCACCACTCCCACTCCTCACCCAACTCAGACTTCACAGGCCTTCCCACTGGCTCGCCTTCCCAGCCTCAGTTCCAAATCCAGAATTTGCTCCCCACCAGTCCCTCCTTCCTCTACTCACCTGGTACGGGAGGTCTCACAGCAAGATCTGTTTCTCTTATACTTTTATCCCCCTCTTAGCACCCAACATGGTAGCTTACATTTACTGTGCTCTTCTGCACACTCACCCCACCCCACCAGGTCTCTGTGTTTAACAAGAACCACAGTGAGGCTCATTTTCCTAAGCCCTTAAGGCTTTAGAAGATCCCAACAGTTATTGAGGTCTTGGTAGTGACTGAAATAGAAAAGTGAGTCTAAATACCTGTCTAGTTTAAAACTTCATCATCAAGATCATATCATTTATTAATGTCTATTATATGCCAGACACTGAGCTGAATGCTTTACAAATCTTATCACCAATACCTGACCCACACTTGTAGGTAGACAGCATTAGCTCCATATCACATGGAAGAAATTGAGGCACCAAAGAATTATTTCACTTTCCCCCAAATCACCCACTGGGCACGCACTGTGGAGTTGGAATTCAAAACCAAGTCTCTCCCATTTCAAAGTCTGATATGCACCAACTCCTTTAAAACGTCCATAGCATCTCATATCCACTAACCACTTACCTTTTGACTTTTTCTCTACAGCCTTTACTCACTTAGAATTTCGGGACAAGTGTCAGTGAACCTGCCACTCCCAGGATCTTTTGTATCCAATTCTAGGAGGCGTTCCCACCAAAATCTACCAGGTACATCCTGATCTGTGTCCTCCTTGGTGGACCACTGTGGCCAGTCCTTTCTGTTTGACTCCATCAAAGCCCCTTCCTGAACTGGGAACTGTGATGGCAGGTCCCTAGGGCTGGCCAACTGCAAAGTCAGGGTTGGTGGGAGCAGACAGTTTCACAAAAGGCTCCCAGAAATGCTTTCACTACTATTTCTGTTTTGTAGAAAGATTGCTGAGTATAGATCATTATTTCCAGACAGTCAGAAGTTGAGCCTGGACTTCTACATAGGGGCTTCTACGTTCTACTTGCATTCTTCCAATATGAAGATCCAAGTAGTTGAAAGATGAATGCACGGGGCAGACATTGCCAGTCCTGGGCTAAATGACATGGAGCAATCTACTCAATACTTCTTTAGGATTTCCATTTTCCTTATGGGTAAAATGGGAATGGGAGTGATTTCCATCACAGGTTTGTCGACAGTGATTAGATCATATATTATGAGATGCCTGAGACATATTAGGTGTTCGAACAGTTGCCTTCTCTTCTCTGAGCCTCTTCATCTGTTTTCCCAAGGCCACACACCAGATAAATGCAAGTTGGGAAGTATTAACAATTGACAGGCAAACAATAGGCATGTGTCTAGTAAAAGACTGGCCTTTAAACACCATGTTGAGGGAAAAGTTTTGCAAAGAGGAAAAATTTACCCTCTTCTTATAAAAACCCCTGTTGGCTCTTTTCTAGACCCAGGAAGAATGTTTTATCCCAGCTCTGCAAAGATGAACAATTTCGTTACTAAGACTAGTTAGAAAAAAGACCAGTCTGAGTCTGTGAGAGTTAAGAATTACAGGATATTTCAAAATGAAAAACAGTTTGTGTTCCTGGATGCACAGAGAAAAATCTAATCCAGAAAAGGTCTGGGTAGTTGAGATTCTGCCAGGCATATCTTAAGGCCAAGGAAAAAAGGTTTATGATTACAAGCACCATTTACATAAAACTATTGCTATATTTGGGGTAGTTTGGGATGTTTGAAAACAGATTGCTCCCATGAAATTACAAACATTTCTCCTACTATCATAATTTTGTGCTATTTACCATAGCATTCTGGAAGAAACAGAGTGAACATAGGTGGGCTACAATCTATTTCTAGGATTCATGTGAGTTTTTTGGGCTTAAGTTAATGACATCTCCTCTTTGACCTTCCCTTAACAAATGTGATAATACACTCCTCCATCATTTCACCAAATCTTTCCAGATTGTTTCTTAGTTTTATGAGATGCTCCTATTTCTCTGTTCTTATCATCACATCAACACTTTCTGTGAAATAATTTTAATTCCTTTTTTTTTGTTTTGCTTTTTTTTTAAGAATCATGTTTATGGAGGATAACTCAACAGAGGGAGAATATCTATGAATAAGAAACACTAAATACTGCTGCTACCCATAGGGGAAAGAGACGAGGAGCTAATAATTGCTCCACGCAATGTCACTCAGGCCTACAATTTCTGAGCAATCACATTTGTAAGAACATATCCCATCTTTTCAATTTTTTTCAGTTTTTCTTTTTCCTAAGAAGGGATTGCAACCCTGCAAAAAAATGTAAGTTTGTCTGTTTTATTCCTTTTTTAGCCTACAAGTACAAATAAGAGCCAGAAGGATTTTCTTGGGTAAAAACCTTTTTTCCCATGGTCATACATCTTATTAATACGATAGTTAAAGTGATTCAATGCAAATTCTGATTCTCCCCAAACTAAAACAAACCATCATCATTGAGCTATAATCAGAGAAGTTATGGGAATTTTAAAGGCAGGCAAAAATTGTAATGTTTTTAAATGGAGGGTAGACAAACTAACTTATATGGTCTTAATTCTAGTGGTTGATATTACCAAAACTTCTTAATTATACTGATAATTTAAAAAATACTTGCCATTTTTTAAACATATGAGAATGTTTAAACGGTTTTAGTCTCAGGATTAAAAATGAAAATCTCTGAGTTCAGGCTAAACAAATTCTTGTTTACCAAAAGTGGGCAAATTTCATTCATGTGACTAGAGGCAGTGACTGTCATGAGAATTCTCATTCTGAGTCTGTCCCTCCCTGCTATGTGCCTCCCTTCTGAGTGGTCCGTATGGCTGGCCACTCTGAGTGGCCTTGAAGCCTGGTATTCCTTCATACACCTTGTCTCAACACTGAGACATAACTTGTGTAGGTTGCCTGTGCAAAAATATATAACCAAGTCCAAACTAGAATGATTTGGATAATCAACACAAAAATGATAAATGATCAAATTGCTATTTACCTTTTGAAATCATTGTAACAGAAACACAGCAGGAGGAGAAAGGCTGTGACCTTTCTGGTAGGCTAGTGACCAACTATTTTAATCAGGAACCCCTTTGAAAGGCCTCCAAAAAGGACACTTCACTGCCCTTGCATAGTTCTTGCATTTGCTTCCTCTTTTTTGCTGGTGGTTGTAGAAGGAATTGGGAGAACCTCGAGATTCCATTTTTTTCTCTTGAAAAGGGACAACTACTGCTCATAAATCACCCACCCAGGGAGGAAACACACCACTCCTACGTTGTGTTTAGCAACGATTTTATTGTGAGACACTTCTAGCCTCTCCTATTGCCTTTGAGAAGCACAAAAAGAGAAAAGCTGGCTGGGTGTGCATGTGGTCAATTAGACAGCTTTACTGATAAGAGTGCAAAGCATGATGGGAAACCCTAAAAGCATGATTCTCCCACAAGCCATGTAGCTTAGGTTTGGGCTACGCTCATAGTTGTCCATCCCTTGACAAAGGAATATGGCTTCTCTCCTGTTTCTGGAAGTAGTGCTACCCTCACAGAGATCTTGATCTTACCTTTGAGCTGCACTTGTACAATGGGTGACTTATAGAATCGACATAGTGGTGTCTCATGCAGCGGCGAGGGTCCGAGTCCATTATGAATGAACTGTCCGTTTTGCTGTCTGTATCTCCCATTAGAGCCAGCAGGGAGAGCATAGAAAAGGATGCAGCTAGTACATGATTTCTCATTGTTGTAGGGAAAAACTTCTCAAGAAGAACAGCAGAGGGAGGCAGAGGACTAAAAATTAGAAATGCCTTCCCCTCCTAGGACCCAGTTCCTTCCAAGGAAAGGGCAGGATCCGGCTGAAGCCTTCTGGTTGGCATTGTCCTTTGTATGCTGGAGTTCTGTCTTACTCTCTTCACTTGCAATCCATCATCTCAGTGTCTGCTGCACAGCTGAAATGAAAACAGAAATTATTTTCACCAGAAACAGTTACCCAGAAAAACTAGTGGAACCCAGGAGGTACTGAGTAGAATTTTCCATGTCATTTTGAGTGGAGCATTTCAGTTTTGAGAGTGTCATTAGCATAAGCTATCATCCATTCTGCTCCCCCTTCCCGCCCTCCATAGCTTATGTTACATGTTTATAACCATTTGGAGGTGGACACAATAGTTTAATGGAAGCACATGTTGACTTTAATTGCTGGAGTCCATGTTCCTAGGAGCAAGAATAGTTTAAACCCATGGTAAAGATTAAACATGTGGTTCTGGCCAGAGCATAACTGAGTTGGGTGGTCTCATCCTTATCCCTGGCTGGTGGGGGCAAGAGGGTCTATTCAGTTTCTCAGTAAGCTCTAGTGTCAATGTCAGACTACAGGGCTAGAAGAGGAGGCAGGTCAGCACTGGCACAGGCCATGTCCCATGGGAAAGAAGTACATTTTCCATTTCCAAGTCCATACCCAACCAGCCACCTAGGTTTCCACTTTTGTGCTCAGGGCTCATCCTGTTCTGTTTTGTTTTTTTAAGACTCATGCCGGCCAGCATCAGTGACAAACTGCATTTGAAATATACATTTTACTAAGCGGCCTCCAGTGTAGTTAAGGCAACACATGTGAATTTGCCAATACAGTCACATATTTCTGCAGAGCCCTGTAGTGTGAGCTCATGTTATAATTTGAAAAAGTAAGTGTTAATTGGAGCAGAGAGTTACCATTAAAATGGGATCAGGCTATACTGGTTTTCCTGAAATTTGCTTTGTTCTTTTGACCATATACCTCTCGGACAAAGGACTGGAGTTCAGAGATCTCCCCAAATCTCCTCTCTAACCGCCCCCAGGCATGGCCACCACTGATACTTTATATCAGACCAGAAGAAAGAAAGGATCACAAATATTTTCAGACATTTAGGAAAATTGCGGGGACCGGATGTTACATCCCAAACAAAAGGAACATAATAATTAAAGCTTCAGAAAAACTTTCAAAGACATTTCAGATAAAAGTTTGATTATTTTGTTCATAGTGCAACATTTTTTAAAACTTTCTATTCATGGACACTATTCAGGGCAAAATATTGATAAAATCAAGTTTAGTAGTTCAAGTCCACATAAGTCAATTAGTTTAGCTTTAGTAGAGTGGCCCGGACCAACCTAGGCTCAGTTACCTGTTGTGAGTGGGGGGCAGTGGATCCCAAGAAGAAAACATTATGTGACAAAAGGTTCTTTCAGAGTAGAGCAACCTTGGCAATCACAAGACCACAGAGCATGGGTTTCAGAGAAGTCCTATAAGTTGCAGGAAGGGCAGGACCAGTAATGAGGGGACCCACCTGGATACCAGCACTGCCATTAATTACCTGGGGGCCTTTGCACAGATCATTTAAACTGGTTCAGCCCCAGTTTCCTCCTCTGTAGAGGAGGGGAGTTGGGAAAAATGGCTTCTTCAGTCCCCTCTAGCTCTAAAATGCCACCACCTGATACTTATGAATTCAGGTACCACCATCTCTACCATATGCAGAAGATAATTCTAAAGTTGAGGAAACCATATTTTCATACAACTTTGCTCCACTTTCCTCTATGTGCACACTAATGCTAATGGCAACATCTCATTAAAATTGATCAAGTCTAAGCCTAAAGCTCAAGACTGGCAAAGGATGCTGAAGAGCATTTCTTGTTTTCTTTTCAGTTGCACAGTCTAGGTTTTCCTATGTACGTTACAATGAAATGCACCAAGACTTTGGCTCAAAGAGCCAGAACTTTCTTGGGTTCCATGTTCAGAGGCTACAATATTACTGACCATTTCCTGAGTTTCAATGTGATTACATTATCCCAAGTGGTTATCTGTCTCTTTGAAGCCTTAATTAGTCTCAGAAAGAGAATTTACTAGATTTCTCCTTTCACCACTCTGGTCTATTCATATTTCCCCCAGGAGTCAATGGCAAAGGGATGAAGGGAAAAGTAGACATTCAGTCCTGGCCTTTGCTCTCCACTGCCAGCAACTTCTCTTCAGAGCCATGGCCAGGAAGTATGGTTAAATGAGCAAAACAAATGAAAGGAAAACATGAACAGCATGATGGCAAAAAACAAGCAACGACATCAGTAACAAAGCCCTATATTGTGTGAATATATGGTCCTATTTGTTGGCATTTGCCTTTTCTATGCAGGAAAGGAAATATAAAGGGCCCTTAGCCATAGAAGATGGGATCCTTCACTCCTGTAAGATAAATGAAAATTAAAGTACTTTGAGAAACTTAATTCAACTAGATTTACAAAGATTCCAAAGTTTGATCATGCACCCTACAGGCAAGGCTATAGGGAAACAGGCCCATTTTGAAGACAAATTAATTGGTACAAATTCTGTAGAGGTTGATTTGACAATATGTACTAAAATTGAAAATGTGTATACATTTAGACTGGCAACTCCACTTCTGAGAATTATCCTTCCGTGCGAGCTCATACATGCATATGGTTATTCACTACAGCATTGTGTCATAGCATAAATTTGGAACAGCACAAAATATCCATCAGTAAGTAACTACTTAAATATGTTATACAGCATTCACATGATGGAATACCATGCAACTATATAAAGAAGGATCCAGAAACTTTACTAATTTGTGTTGAAACAGGGAGGGGTAAGAATATATGTGTTCATGTGTATTTACATAGAGAAGCTCTGGAAAAATACCCAAGAGACTATACAATTAGCTATCTGCAGGGGTCGGGGGACAGGCATGGGGGAAAGACTTGTCACTATATACCTTTTTTATTTGTAGATTTTTGAACTTGTGAATGTATTACCTACCCATAATTTCATTAAAAAAATAACACTTTTTCTTTTCAAAGTTTGGCTTGAAAACAGTAATTAAGTCAATGAATGTTTAAAGTTTGTGCCAGTCTGAGTATTTTAATAGTATCATATTTCTATTTCTTATAAATATGGGAAGACATGCTAGTCTATTTTATTAATTAAATACTCCTTCAGGGAGACCATTTAGTTCTTGTGCACTACTGCCACCTAGTAGCAACATCATGAATTGCAAGCACAGTTAAATTCTTTTTTTCCTGAAAGGTGAGTAAAAGCTTTTGCAAGCAAATATTGTGAAGTTTATACGGACAAAGAGATAATTAATGTGTCACAAAAAGTAACTTAATTGTCTTTATTTATTTATCATTTTCTCTTTAAAGATAATCTAAACTCAGTAGTAAAAGCGTATACAAAAATGACAGAGGGAATGTTGCTTCACCACTAATAAGAAATCAATTTTTCATTTCAACACATCAGACAGCATGAAAAAAATTTGGGGGATTTTATATTAAACTCTGAAATAAGAATGCAAGCAGTAATGTAAATATGCCACAGAACTCAAAGGACCCTCAAAACATAAAGGTAAGCGTCCGGCAATACAATACTGGGATTTCTGCCTTAAGCCTTTGAATTGAATGAACCAATACTGAAATAAACATAATGCTCAAGAAAAGGGCATGTTGAGTCAAGTTGTCTTAACATTGTATTGGTGAGGGCGTGCATAGGTCAGAGTGAGAGGGAATGTGCAGAGTGAGAGGGAAGCGCTCCCAAAGAGGAAAGTCAGGAATGAATGACATTTACATCATTTGAGGTCCCTGCTTTACAGCAGTCTGGGGGTATCTATGTCTGCCTTGTAGGAGCTTCTGCCATTTTCTCAAAATCAAATTAATTCCAACTTGTTTTAAGTTTTTTAGAGCCACGTAGCATAAAATCGAATGCTGCCTATTGAGGCTTAAAACCTCAGCCCAGTCAATGATGGACTGAATAAGGACATGACTCTCTTGCTGAACTCAGTAGCTCAGGGGCTGCTCCGTGCTGTGGGTAGAGTCTCTGAGAACGGGACTTGGCCGACGTACAGAGCCCGCATTCTCATGGCTCCAATGTGGAGCCTCTGCCAGCAGGAGAGGCACGCAGGCTGGCGTGCCCGACTTTGGAGCTACCCTCCAAATGATACCAGTGGAAAAGAACAACTGGTGCCCAGATTTCCCCACCTGTCATCCTCAGGGAAATAATATAGGAGAGCTTACAGTGGGCCCAGCCTCCTGGGTGAGAAATGGTGTTGTGTCCACAGACCAGCTCACTCTTGGACTGACCTTCTGCCTGGCAGAGGGTAAAGCACTGGTTTCATGCAAGTTATTCCAGTGACAGGCTAACTAAGACAAGTGGCATGTGCCAAGAATGGTCTTATTCTTGTCCTGCCTGGTGGACAAGGGAGGGCAGTGCTTCAGTACCCATATATCCGCCCCCTTAAGCTGTTTTCAGTACTAATATATACAGGTATTGCCCTCCTGTAGCTTCTTTCTACATGTATTTATTTAACATTATTCATCGAGCACCTACTATGTGTCTCCTTTTACTTGGAAGTTCAAAGTTAAGGGTCAGGGGAAAAGATAGGTGCTACACCAGTTCCCTCTTCCAGCTTGCTGCATCCACAAAGAGTCTTTTTACCCTGGTAATTTTTTAGACACACTGATAAGCTCCCTCAACATCTAACTCATATCCAACATGCATTGCATCATTTCTAAGAATATCAGGTCAAGTAGATAAAATGTAATGACTTTGGAATGGTGTCAATGTAGACAGAATTACTTGATATTTACTATAATTTAAAACAACCATATCAGGTATGAGTAAGGTAAGGATGGCAGAATATAGAGCCTCTCTCAAAAGAGTTGCAAAAAAAAAATCAAAGATTTAAGTGTGGAAGAAAGCTTGCCACTAGATAACACTTTGTACTAAGATTAGAAAAGCAAGAATCTCTAAGTCTAATCAGAGAGTGTGAAGCGCTAAGTACCCCTTCCCAGGAACTCAAATAATTCCAATTGGATCTAGTCAACTAGATGCCTCGGAGAGTAAGTCAGATGCCTTTTCCCAACGCACTTAATTTATAAACTGTAAACAGCATGTTGGATTTTATAAAACATTCCATGTGTTCAGTGAATGATTTCTGATAGTATTCCTATGTGCCAGCACATCAGTAGCAGCCAAGAAGCCAAGCCCAGAGTGACCCAGAGGCAGTAGCCTCCAGCCTGCCAGCCCCAGGTATCTGCAAGGATGGGCAACCACCAGGTCAGTGGGAAGGGAGCAACTCCTGCCCCTGTTACTTCACTGTGTCTACAGTCAGAGGTGGGGAGGGTATGAGGCAATGCCAGCCCCCTAGTGCCACCTTAAGAGAGAGAAGGGCATACCCTTACAAATAAACAGTGGTCCTCCAATTCTCAGATAGGACTTGGGGTTCTCTGAACCTGCACTACTAGCCAAGCATGGCCAAACTCTACAATGGCGGGGAGAGAGGAAGAAACAAGATGGCAGGAGCAAAAGGGAAGGAGAAAAAGTGAGATATAACTGGGGAAAGAAGCAATAAATCACAATCCTCGGGTAAATAAGGGTGTAAAAATGAAGGGGTGGGAATACATGTAATTTCTGGAGGTGAGCCAACTGTCAGGTGACGTCCCTGTGTGTGTATCCTTAGGTTGGATAGTTTTACTGTCTGGGGAGGGACTGCTGTAGGAGGACTTGACCTTGAGGCTGAATAAAACTTAAAGTCCTGATTTTCAGGAGATTCAGAGGAACCTCTTGTTG
Organism: Manis pentadactyla; assembly: GCF_030020395.1. Taxonomy (NCBI): domain Eukaryota; kingdom Metazoa; phylum Chordata; class Mammalia; order Pholidota; family Manidae; genus Manis; species Manis pentadactyla. Next base: position 38,092,738 of record NC_080038.1, read on the forward strand.
TTATCCAAACTCCCACTTACATACAACTTTCATCTCTTCAACCCCAAATCCATTTCTAGCCTATGTTGTTGGTGCCCCACATCCCGGTGTTTTGTACTTATTTGTCAGAAATATTGGATAACTATTCCACTGCATTCTGAAACCTGAAGAGCATTCTCCTGTTGCCTGCTCGGGTGGGTGGAAGGCTGATCTGAGGGGCCTTGAGCTCTGAACCCTACCTTCTCATCATTGGCTGAGCCATCTTGAATAAGTCACTTGCTTTCTCTGGGACTCAGTTTTCTCATCTACAAAATGAATGGATTAGTCTAGATGCTTCTATGGTTTTATCCATTTCTAATATCCTTTAACTCTACCCAAGCTTCTCAGGACACAGCACCTGCTTTGGGGCCACAAATTCCCCAAAGCAGTACTACAGAAAGATTTCCTTCCTTACTCAAGAAGTTAATGATTGCAGAAGAGTCCAAACAAGTTCTAATGTGGAGCTTGAGACAAAACTGAAGGCCAGAGTATAAGAATTTGCCTCTTAATGAGACCATACTGCAGTCTGAAATAAAAATAGCCCATAATAACCAATTGTCTTAGTGCCTGAATGTACTAAATATGGTTTATAAATTAACAAATATACTGTTAATAAAAGGAAGTGGTTAGCAAGGATATTTAGTCGGTTTCTGTTTCTCTTAAAGCTGTCTTAAAATTTGTAGTGTTTCTTTCCAGTCTCCACCAAATGGGTAGAGGAGAAAGGCTAGTGGTAGTCAGTCATGGTAGAATGATGATGATATAGGCTAAGTTCAACCTTTCTGCACCTTTCCTATGAATGGACCTTATTCCTAAACTGAGTTTGAGCCACAGATCCTCAGTGGTGGGGCCATTTGTGATGCACCGGTTCAGGATAGAAGAGCTAAATTGGCTAAAAGAGTTGTCTTCTCTTCAGATATAGAATGAATAAAGTCCTAGTGGTGAAGATCGAGGTACTCGGCTTGATAAAACATCTATGGAAACTTTGTGCTGGTGGATGCACATGCCTGAAGCTCTGGGCTGTTTGGATCCCTAAGAGTTGCCCATTGGGTATGGCTCTTGGGTCCTGTGCTGGGCTTATGTGGGCTTCTATGGTTTCTATGGAAAGACTCATTCTGAGTTTTTAACCATTGACATAATTAACTGACTTCCAGAATACAATCCTTGCATAAATTGGAAGTGCCCCGAAGTCTGATTACCCATGTTTCAAGAAGCATGATACAGTTGAAATCTTTTCCTCTGGGGGTTTGGATTATTTCTGTAAATCGACCATTGCACTAAATGCTATGACTGATACAGTGATAAGCTGTCAGAAAATGCTTACAGGTTGTCCTTTCTGCACTGCCACAAATCAACAACAGCCCTAAATGGAAAGTTCCCTTCCATCCTTTCATCAACAGGGAATAAAAGCAGGGAGAGAGAAACCGCAGAAGAAGTAACAGAACAGAAGGAAGAAGGATTATTTTTATCCTCCAAATCTGCCACCACCCTTTCAGCGATTTCAAATAGCACAATTTCAAAGAGGGAAGGTTCCCTTCATTTCGCCCACTCTCTCTCAGGGAAGGGGGTTTCACTCAGAATGAGACACTCTGCCACACACCCTGTGTAAGACCCTTTGGGAAAAAAGCAGGGGAGTTCTGAGATACCCAACCCAGGGGACTCAGTCCTGTTAAAACATGAATGCATGCTCTCCCCGTGGAACAGGAAAGGTGGCCAGGTGTTCTGGGGACCCTGGTGCTGATGTAATTTGACACTTGCTCTGCCCCTGGACTGCTGACACTGGTATGGCCTTAGGGGAAGAGAGGTGACCAGTGTGAGCTCAAGGTACAGGCTCCCTTTCACTCTGGAGCCAAATGAGTATGTTGGCTTTTCTTCAAAGTGTCCAGCAAAGTGTTTCCAAAGCGGTATTTGAATCTCCTCACCCGCACGCAACAGTGTTTTGGAATGGTGGGTAGTGATCTCACCTAACAGCTGTAGAGCCCTTAGTTAGAAATGGGGCATAAACAATAGGAGCAACTCAGTCTTTCCAGTTCCCATTCAATGTGCCTTTCTGCCCAATGATGGGATCGTAATACTGAATTCAATCCTGTTGCAATCCGGTGCACTCACTGACGCAGACCTATGTCAAAGCGGCAGGGTTAAAACAAAATCACATAGAAATACGTTTCCCTATATTGTTAATAACTGAACTGATTAATAATAGCTCTTGGTTTTCAGTTTTGTATTTTGTTTTGCTTAAACCCCGGGCACTCCAGCTACATCTTCTGATTGCCAGTTCTGCTGGAGTGATTCTATTCTGCTGCCTTTGGATATCGAGCCTCAAAAGAATAATAATGTAAATTCTGAAAAAGGAGTAATTTTCCATAATTCAGAGGAAAATCACAGCAATGTAGCAAGTCCTGAAATATCACTTCGTGTTGTAGAGAAAAATTGGACTTTGATTAAGGATTGGGTTTCTTTGATTCTTTACGTCCACTGTAGGCATTGTGTGTACCTATATTTTACTCAAGAGTTGAGGATAGGGGATATTTTTTTCACTTGAGGAGTTGACCTCCATTTCTAGCATCAAGTAAAGAAGGCAACTTTTGCATTCAGACTCCTCTTCCTGGCAGGGAGTAGTTAAAATTAATGGAAGCTTCTCTTTCTGCAGTTGTGCTATTTGAAAATCTGCAGTGGCAGATTTTGAACATCAAAAATCATCTTTCCTCCTTCCCTTTCGTTACTTCTCCCATGACCTGCTCTCTTCTTATTTATACTCCCTGCTGATGGGACGATGGAAGGGGACTCCGTGTTTAGGGCTATTGTTGGTTTGTGACACTGCAGAAAGGTCATCCCCAAGCATTTTCTGACAGCTCGTCAACGTTCTTGAATGTATTAACCTGTTGCCCTTTCATTTCTAAAGGATATGGCAATTGGGTGGATTACAGCTTAAAAGAAAAAGCTGGGATTGAGCCAGGTTTTGGAAGAGGGAAAATTGTCTGACAAATTCTTAGCTGTTGGAAGAAAAAAGAAGGAGAAAAGAAAAACATATCTACTGCAAATCTTATAGAACTAAGTTTAAAGCTACTACTCACTGTCCATGTGCAGATTTTGACATGAGGGTGAAATGCACCCCAAGTGGATGAATTTCTGATTATAATCACTGAGGATATATTGCCCACTGAAGTTACCCATTCTTTGAATTTTCTGAGTCAGCACTCTTGCTAACAAGAAAGTAGTTGTTCTAGACTGTGAACCCCATCCAGGGTGTTACACTCTGACTATTGAAAAAGGGTCCAGAGGGTGCGACTCTTGGCAATACGTGCTCTCCTGTCAGACTCGGAGACCCTCTGCTGAAGGGGACGGTACGCATGAATGGCACCAAGCAAACTGTTGCCAGACACACAAGAGAAAAGCCTTGCAGATGTGAGGGCAGCTGGCATCAGAAACAATGCCATAGGCACAGTCTTCCTCAAAAACTCCAGTGTGTGGGTGTGTGAATTTGCAGCATGCGACCTGCAGAGCCAAGCCAGCATGCTTTTGGGACCAGCCTCTCCCACCCCACTGCACACACCTGGGGGTTTCCAAAGGATTCTCTGCCCTTCGTTTTCTGCGGGAATCAAGCACAGAAATACATGGCTGCTGATCTGATGGGTGAGGAGTGGGTACTACCAGCTGGAATGTTGCCACTGGCAGGGGCAAACAGGATAATAGGACTGCTCTTAATGTCCTCCCAAAGAAAACCTTTGATGGACAAAAGAGTGGTTGTATTTTTACCCTCTCCCTTCATGCTGCCAGGCGGCTTTAAATAGATCCTCTAGCCTAGGGACTTGTATGGAATAATTCATATTAAAACCCAAGAAGTGGCAGAGGGGGGACTTGGTTTTTTTCCTCTCTTTCTTTTCTTCCCCCTTCTTGTTAAGTGAGCAGGAAAAGACTCATTTTCATTCAGCTGTGTTAGATTTTTCCTTTCGGGTCTTTTAATGAACTTCAGCCAATTTGGAAAAGACTTCCAAAGCCCCCAGGAAAATAAAAGGAATAAAAAGTTTCATTGTAGATTGCTCTTCAATACCTTTTGGTCCCGAGGACATTAGCAGCATCTTTTAAGGATGCTGCACAGAGGGGTTCCATGAGGCTCTTAAATGGGGTGTGTCTAACTGAGAAATCCAGTTCCTTCCATTTGCAACTCACAACCCCATCTGTGTTCTGCTGTTAAGAGACAGACAGAAAAAAAAGATCTGTCCCATCTCCCCAGCCTCATGCATTTTGAGTTCGGCTCAACCCAGAATCCATTTCTCCTCTCTCCTTGTCATTAAACAGGTTTCATCAAGACATTCAGGCCCATGCCAGCCAGATTAAAAGCCCGGTCTCTCCTCCTTTTTCCCTGGGAAGGGAAGGATGTGGGAAGGTCAGAGAAAGGGGGCAGGGCAAGGCCGAAGGATCCAGGGAGCTTTATTTCAAGCCACTTGTCTCTCCCCATGAAAGAGAATAACCACATTTCTTTTAATGTAGGTCGAAGTGCATCCAGCCGTTCCCATCACATTCCCACCCCCGGCCCTGTGCCGGACATGAGCGGGTCACTGTGATGGTATGCTTGCCCTGCCAACCCGGGTCACTCCAGCCTGGCTCTCTCGGCAGCCTAAAGGGCAGCTGAGCCATGTGGCTGCTCCTCTCTGTGAGTGGGTTCAAGCTCAGGGCTCCAAAAAGCCCCCCAATCCTATCAGCCCGGTGGAGTGCTGCCAAGAATGACATCCTGGGAATACTATGGAGATGGGGAGACCTCATGGGCTGCTGCCCTGTGGAACAGGACCCAGGCTGTCTGGAAAACAGGCCAAGCAAAGAGCAAGCTCACAATGGAAGGAGCTCAGGCAAAGGGGAAAGGGGGTGGGGTGGGAGTGGTGGAGAGCAAAAGAAAATAAAAGCCACATGCCACCCAGGAAGATTCCAGGGAGGGCGGGAGGAGGTGGTGGAGGAAGGCCTTGCAGGAAATGAGTACCCAGACATGGCACTGCCAGTCTAGCTGGATTCTTTTCTGAATTAGATTATGCAAAAGAAAGCGGGGAAATATATAGCCTGCCAGCTGTTCAAAGGCTTACAACCTTGCTTTTATTGTCCGGGTAAGTTGGTGAGGTGGGGCATCAGAGGAATTCCAAACATACCATCCCAGAGAAATTTTAATATGTTCCACAGTGTCATACATGAAGAGGAAATGACAGCTGATCACAGCCAGGGCAGGCCACAGCAATCTGGGCCCTGGAGCTCACACACCCTCACACAGCCCAGTTACCCTCCTCTGCTTAACACTTCTCAGCCCTTCCACCTGCTTCCCCATACCTGCTCCCACTGGCCCAGCCAGGGCGCCTGGACAAAGGAGCAGTGACAGAATGTCATGGAGAGAGGTGAGCAGGGTTCAAAAGTGGCTGGCCAAGAAGCTGAGAGCTGGCCATGGTGAGTCAGGCACCCCAGGGAATCAGAGGCATGTTAATCCAACCACAGGGGATTATCTGCTGATAAGGGCCAAATCAAGGACTCTGGTGATGCTATATTCCGGGTTGTTTTCCCAGTAACCTACCCGAGTCAGAAGTCACAAGATGGGATTATTTGAAAGCAACACTGTGTGTGTGGCTCTGACAGAGACCTGGGTTTGGGGAACAGCTTCCAACCATTTCTTCCCAAGGGGCCTCTTGAATTTAGGCCAGACCTAGAAGTCACTGGTTTGGATCCTGAGGGTGGGACAAGAACGTTGTGGGGGATAGTGACAGCATCTTCCTCCATGCATGTTTCCAACTCAGTGATTCATCAAATGGCCCTGATGTTAGCCGCTGAGTAGGTGACTCATGGCCATCCGTGATAGAGAAAGCACGTGGTCCTTTCTGAAGCGTGCTCAAGGGAGCGGAGAAGGAATAAACTGCCCTTTTTCCAGGTTTCTCCTACCCAGGCATGAAAGAACTGGTCTGCATTAGCTATGAGTGATGTGTACCCAGGATAGGGTGATAAAGGCCTAAGGGGAATCCCTTAATCATCGATGGAAAGAAAACTCATTGATAAGCGACGACCATTTCAAGTAAATCTGGGTACCCACAGATATTTTAAATGGTTCTTTATAACAAAGAGGTCATTGACCACTTTACCCATTGGCAAAGTCCATTTCAGTTCCAAAAGCTAACTGGAGAAAGCATACAGACTGAGAATTAGGGAGTGAGACAATGGCTCATTCACCTTTGCTTCCATCAGGACTAGCATAATTCCTTAAAAGAATGGGGGAATGAATAATCATCCAGTAAGAATCACAGTACTCGAATTGTGAGTTCTCAAAATACAAAATTGCCAGCCACCACTGGTGGCTATAATTCCGACAACTCACCACATTTTTCAAGGGCCCACGGAAATAAATGAGTTGGAAATTGTTAAATGTATTGAAAAATGATTTATTTTCCCCTTGACAGTGTCCCTGGAAGTCAAATTAAGATTGAAAACTCCACAGGCACATTTCCACCTGTGAGTGTCAGCTGCTTGGTACACAGTCATCAAGAAGGCCTCAACCAGTTCTCCCCTTACCTGGACCAAATGTATTTCAAAGTAAGTGATGCAAAACGTTGCATTTTGTGTTCAGACACTTTCATACAATGATCTGAATAATAGTTAAAGAAAATTGTTTTGATTTGGCTGCTTTGTTAAAGCACCAGCAGCTTAAAAAAAAATCACTGCAAAATTGTATAGCAATAGATTCCATAGTATCTTTTCAGGCTTTCTCCAACAGTGAATACCCCAGAGTTGTAAATTAACTCATTCAAAAGCCAGATTTTCATTCAACCAATGCTTGTTAGCCTACTTGTTAGAGACAATCAGAAAAGTTCCCCATATACCATGTTCGGCTCCCCTGTACAATTGGTCCAGTGGACCCTAAAGTTTACTTTCAGAAGACAGACTGGTGAGAAGAAAAGGGGCAGATATTTGCATTGGGTCTAAACGCACAATTGAGAGGCACTCTGCAGTCCCCACTGTATTTACTTGACACCCGCAGCCAACACTGCATTTGCGGCATCTCTATGGGTCTACATGCCCCTGGGATTTAATGTTATGTGGAGGAGTAATTTGCCAAATGCCAGCTCCCTGTAATTAAAATGCACTAATATTAGAAACAGAGTGATGTTTTGCAGTACCCATGTCCATTATTAATGACAGTTACAAAGAACAGAAGATGGGACTCCCATCTGGCCAAATAGCTGCTTTTCCCACACCTGAATCTCAGCAGAGACAGGAGCTGACGTCTTTCGCCCAGGTTTATCTGGGCTCGTGGATTACAATAAGCCTCAGTTACAGGGAGTTCTGAGTCATTAATATTCTGTACACAGTCAAACTTCCCCTCCTCCAAGGAAGAGTTATGCCCAGGCTTCCTATAGCCTAATCTCTCATTTAAAGAGAGAACTTGTATTTAGGAGCTTGAAAGAACACTCCGGCTCTTCCTCAGGTGTTTGGGAGTCTTTCCTACGGGTCCTGGTCCCCGTGCTGATGGGAGCATCCTTTCCCAGTCAACACGTGGACAGGGTAGCATCAGATCTTTCTGCAGGGACAAGCCGACTTCTAAAAATAACCCTTTGCAATAAGGCCAAGGCAAACAGCATGCATTTCCTCGGACTTTTTGCCCAATCAAAATCATATAGTAAAGCCATCCTCCTCTCTCCCCGGTGTTCCTGACTGCATCTATGGAAGCTAAGTCCTTGCTCCTTGGGAGAAGAGTGCAAAGGAGCAAGATTTCCTGCAAAGCGTGACACAGAAAGCTAGAAATAAAGGTCGCCTATTGTTTGAAGTCATTCTAAGCACTCCGGCAGAGCCCTGGCAGGAGATCAGCAGCATACATAAGTAGTAATAAAAGCAAACAGTGCGCTTTTAAACTCGCAGGCTTGCCGGCAGCATTGCTAGTGTTCCCCATTGTAAAAGGGATGAGGGCGGCAGGGAAGGTACTGGGTCTCCAGGAATCCATGTCACGGATTACAAAGTTACCTCGAACTACGCAGAGAGTTTGAAAATAAAATCTCTTTCAGTCAAACCCAAAGAGATTTTCCAGCCTCTCTGTGAGGCTCCGCTGCTCTGTCACAGACTTCAAAGACCCGTTCATTTAGAAAAACACAATGCTAGCATGCTACAGATTAATGCAAATTAAATTAATGCAAATTTAAGTGGTATTTAAAGGTGGTCTCTTTGTCTGAGAGGAGGATGAAATGCTCGGTTTGGAAAGAAGTAATTTCCTAGGCAAGCCGTCAGCGCTGGTTTTCCTGCTTACCTTGGGGGAAACGCAGGGCTCCTTTCTTCTCAGACTTTTCTGAGAGCTAGAAAGAGGTCCTGTTACTTCCAAATGCTTTTGTTCTTCTGTCCCTCTGTCACATGGCTTGCCTTTTATATTTGCAACACACAAAAGTTAGGACTGTTGTTTAAGCGACACAGCGAGAGAGGGAGGGAGGGAGAGAGAGGGAGAGAGAGAGAGAGAGAATGTCAAATGGAAAAGTGCCATTGTAGTCATATATCAATCAGGCGTGCAGCCGCAGCAGCGCACTAGCAAATGGGAGTGCCACGGAATTGTGAGGCACTGGCGATCGGGGGCTCCCAGCCGCTGCCCCACTGCTCGGCTCTCCTCCTCGGAGCATCTTACCATGGGAACGGCATAGAAGAAGCAGGACAAGGAAGTTGCTTTCTTTCTTTCTTTTTTTTTTGTATTACAGAAATAATAAGGGGGCAAATGAATATTCTGGCTTTTTCTTTGGCAAGCATGTGGCTGTCATAAAGATAGGCAGTCTGCAATAAAGACACGTAGGTTTGGAAATCCAAAGACAGTGGCATTCTGTTTAGCGATTCAGCAGCAGCTGAAAGAGGAGAAGTAGGACTTAAGTAAGAGGGGTAAAGATGGGAATGAGAACCACTTCTCAGCCGACAGTGTTGCAGCAAGTGCAAAACGCTGCCCCGTTTGATGGCAATGTGTGTGCATGGCGGGAGTTCTTTTTTATTCCTGAGTTGCTCACCACTAAATGATTTTTAGCTGTGTGTACAGGATGAAATCCACAGTGGCACTCTAATAAGCACCTTCGTTTGCATCATTTAGAGCAAAGCTCTAGATCTGATTTAGAAACAAGGAGAAAGTGTAGTCCTTCACTCTGAGATGTGTGAGTCTGCACCTAACAGGTAAGGCCAACCGGCTGCAGTGCCACTAGCAGAGTGGTAGCAGAGGTAACTCTGTGTGTGGGCAAAGTGCTTGCTAGCTGGATAATACTCTGATGAGCTGTGGGAATACAAAGGGTAATAGTTCACAATTCTCCCCCTTAAAAAGCTTAAAATTAAGACAGAAGACCATCAGGCAATTTTTGCGGAAAACACAAAGAACCGTTGAACCATTTATAATTTTTGAATGTCAGATAGACCCAGCCCCAGAATCATTTGTTTTATTAACACTGATGAAGAATTAAACTGATAATAGTTTTGCAAAATTATACTTCATGGAAGGAAGAGTGAATGCAGCATAAAACTTGGGGAATTTCTCTACGGATCTCCACGTAGTAGTTGATGCTAAAACTGTACTGTTCACCTGTATCGCACTGTTTGTTATTCATTGAAACACTGATAATCACACTATTACTTATCTGTAGAACCTTTACTCTGGTGTTTACAAGAAGTGCCTGAAAATGTTCAGTGTTACCTCTATCCTTCAATAAGAAGTGCATTTTTTGTTGTTGTTCTGCCAGGAAAGCCCTGTCTACCTGAGACCAGCCAGTCACAAACAGAATCCACCTACAAGGTTAAAGGATAAATAACAAGTTCAAAGCCTTGAAAGAAAACCTGGCACAAAGCCCATGATGATATTGGCTGCATGTCTTAAAAGCAGAAGATCAAAAAGCAAATGGAAATTGGGCCTTAAAAATGGAAATAATCTGAAAGGGGAAATGACTTGTAGCTGAGTAAGAGCCATGGAAATAGTCATGAACACATTTTTTGGCTCAACTTTGTGGTGCAGATGGGGAGGGAAGATAATCACTTTGGCCACCAACATTTTCAAATATCAGAGCTTGACGTCCATCCACCTTTTCATTTCTCTCAATAAAAAATAGATGTGTAACTTTCTCAACATCTGTTTACTTCGCCACCCTGCTATCTTTTGCCTTGGTTCTCAGAGTCACTCTATCTGCCCTGAAGTTACATGAAAAGGTGTGGTTCTTCCTGGCTGGAATTTTCCAGCCTTCTACAATCTGCCCTTCTGCAAGGGCACCACAGAAAATGTAAAGATTGCAAACACATTGACTGGTTGGTCACGGAAGACAGGCTCTCTCCCAGATGGAGTCCCACTGCTTCCTCCAGCCGTTATGTTGTGAGGGGTGGCAGAGAATGCCATCTGCCACCCTTTTTAGAAGGAGCCTTTGCCTCTGCCCACTGGGCTCCAGAGGACCCGTTTCTGAGCCGATCAATGGGTATCTGGCAACAGCAATTCTTTTCATCACATCACCATGCTTTTTAGAAAGGCCACTGTGCACCACATGTGGTTCCTTTACTGGCCATCATTAATGTGGCTGAGAGAGAAGGGTTCCCTCTACATTTCTCTCAATGCAAAAAGGGATGAAAATATTCCTGCTGTTATTTCATATATGCTTGGGGTGGGATGGGTTCGGAGATGTCTATCAGCTGGATGGAAAACCCTGAGCTTTTTATTTCTGGTTCTGTTTTTGGTTTGCTTGTCACTTTCTTGGTAGCTCCCATGGATATCTGCAGGAGTCATCCAGGAACCAAACTCCCTGGGAGGGATGGGTAACCCCAGAGCAGGTGGGAGGTAGGACCTGAAGTTCAGCTGGAGAGCCAGTTGGGACCAAACCTGGCTCACCAGATGTGCCATCCAGGGGGAATGGCCAAGGCATGCAGATATTCAGAGGTTATTTCCTATGGTCGCACTGGAATCAAGAGCCCGGAGGTTACAGCAGCCTGTGTCAGGGGCAACAGAGCCCAACCATGTGACAGTGGGTAGTCTGGGTCCGAGAAGGCATCTTTAAGCAGTCTGGCTTTTGGGCTATGTCTGTGTTCCCCACTATTTTACAAGCCTGGATCTCCAGCTTTCCTGGTGATTCTGTGAAATGCCCCCCATCACCACACCCACCAAGATCCTGTGATAACTTCCTTTCTGCTTTAACCAGCTGGAGATCATATTGGGGTTGGTGACCAGGTATCCTGACCTGAACACTATGTTTTCCAAACTTAAGCAAACTAACATCATTAACATACAAATGTAAATGTAGCATCTACTTCCTCCTTGCTACTTTCTCAAACAGACGAATGGTTTCAGCTTCATTGAATTCATTAGGATTCCTTCAGACCTCATGCAGTCTTCATATAGTCTCTGCTATAACATTTCAAAAATAGAAAATTCTTACGTGGGTATATAACAAGATCTATAGTTCTTATGTATAAGTACTTACCAAGACATCCACTGAAAACCAATAACATTTGACATCATTGCTACATGGATACAGATAGGGGTGTGTGTGTGTGTGTGTGTGTGTATAAAATCCCAACATACAAGCATAGTCTGCCAGACATGGTTTGTCTATGAGAATCCTAATCTTTACTATCCTCATGAATATGATAGCATTCATTCAAAAAAACTATTAATAATAATAGCAACTATTTAATGGGTGTTCATTCTGCTGGGCTCTGTGTCAAATATTCTATATGCATTATCTCTTTCAGAGAAATGCACAACAATCTTAGAAGGTAAACATTTTTATTCTCTATTTTATAAATGGAGAAACTGAGGCTTTGCAGGGTTAGGTGGTTGATACAACAAGCAAATAACATGTCAGCTCTGGCTTTCCTGTCTCCAAAAGATGGTTTAGCCACTATGCCGTGCAGCCCCCATTCAACAGAAGTTCACTGAGCAGAGCTTTTATCCTAATGATCTACTATTTGTGGGGGGTACAAATAAAAATAAGACATGGATCCAGGTCTTAAGGTGTATATAATACTGTAGGGAAGAGAGAATGTACACTTTTGCAGACACTGCAAGGGCCACAAGAAAAGCAAAAGGTACAATTGGAGGTGGCACATCCAGGAGAACTCCACTGCATCTAGGCTTTGAAGGTATAGACTGGGAGCCAGAGGGTGAAGGTGAGTTTGTGGAGCAGCACACAGTCAGACATTTGGCTGTGCTAAACCTATGCTGTGGTGAGCCAGGAGGACACGATGAGCAGAGAAGGAGATAGGTTAAGAGCTGGGACTAGATGAGGTTAAAAAAGAGAGAATAGAGTGGAAAGGCAATTGAGACAAAGGCGTGGAAGAAGACGGAGGCTGAGCAGCAAAGATAAGTAGCATTGCAGGGATGCAATAGGTACTTTGATTCATCCACACATCCATTCAACAAATGTTCTTTGAGTGCCTCCTACCTGCCAGATGTTATTCTCATCCCAGGGGCTCCAGCATTAGATACAACAATCTTTCTATAGTAATGGTGGAGGAGTATGTTAGTAAGGACACTTTCAAGGTGAGTAAGAAAAAGCTTGAGTATCAGTGACTTAAAACGTAAGGACATTTATTGTGCTCAATCAGGAAGTAGGTAGTTCTAGGGTTGATATAGTTGCCATGGTATCATCGAAAACTGAAGCTCTTTCCATTTCCATTATGCTCAGCACGGTTGGCTTCTGTTCTCCTCTGGCAGGCCAATTCATGGACACGGGCTAGCTGGTGGAACTCTAGAAATCACATCTAAATTCAGGAATCAAGAGGGAGGGAGAAAAGAGCTTGCTCTTTGTCAGCTTCTTCAATCAGGAGAAAACTGTTTCTAGAAACCCCAAGGACTTTCCCTTGCATCCCACTGACCAGCACCTGACCCCATTCCCACCCCAACAATCTCTGCGATGGAAACACAGCTGCTGTGTCTGTCTTGGCCTGGTTGTAATCCATGCATGCCCTGGAGCTGGGTGTGTGGCACACTAGACTTAGTCAGATTCTTAGTGATAGTAGAGGGTGAATAGTAGTTGGATAGATAACCAGGAGGAAAGAGACAATATATGTGTGTGTATATATATCAGGTGACTTCAGAGTGTGATAAATGCTATGAGGAAACTGAAACAGTAATGAGATAGAGACTAACTGAAGTAGTGCAGAAAGAGGGTTGAGGTGATAGGGTGATGGGAGTTGGTCTCTCTGTGGCGGTGACATTTGAATTTACATGCTAAAAGCAAACTTGATAAGTAGCAATGCCAAGATGGCTGAAACAGAAGAGAAGAGCAATGGTAAGAGGTGTGGTCAGAGATGAAAGCAGAAGCCATGTACATCACAGCAGCCTTTCCTGGCCAGTATTTGGGATTTTGCTCTTGGTTGAATTGTGTCTCCTCCGATTAAGATATGTTGAAGTCCTGACTCTAGTATCTCAGAATGCAACCTTATTTGGAAATAAGGAGTTTACAGAGATAATCAAATTAAAATAAGGTCATTAGGGTGGGCCCTAATTCAATATGACTAGTATCCTTATAAAAAGGGGAATTTTAGATACAGAGACAGACATGCACAGAGGGAAGATACACAGGAAGAACATGGTCATGTACTGGAGTGATGCATCTAAAAGCCAAGGAAGGCCAAGGATTGCTGGCAAATACCAGAAGCTCAAACAGGCAAGGAAGGATTCTCCCCTATGGCCATGAGAGAAAACATAGCCTTGCTAAGACCTCGATTTCAGACTTATGGTCTCCAGAACTGTGAGACAATACATTCATTCCTACTGCTTTAAACCACCGAGTTTTTGGTATTTTGATATGGCAGCCCTAGGAAACTAATACAGTTTCTTTGCAATTGGATGGGAATTCATTGATGGGTTTAAAGCAATGATTTACATGCTTAGAAGCTCACTCTGGCTTATATGTAGAGATGGATCACAGGCAGCTGAAGAGGTGGGGAGGCACACAGAGTGGAATGAGAGAGGTCACTGCAGTCTCCCAGGCAACTGAAAGTTGCTGGAACTAAGGCTGAAGTAGTGCAGTTGGAGTGGAAGACTTTGGATGTATTTGGGAATTGAATATACAAGATTTGCTTCTGAACTGGGTGCAGGAGATAACAAAAAGAGAAAAATCCAGGATGTTTCCTGCCCTATGCTGGACTGAGTGAACAGCAGGTTTGGTGAAAGATGGTAAATTTGGTTTGGAACAGGTTTGGTTTGACATCCTTATAAAACATCCAAGTTGAAATGTAGAAAAGATGGTGTGATATCAAAGTCTGAATTTAAGAGGCAATTTCAGAACTGGAGCTATGCATTTGGAAGTTGTCAGTCTGTGGAGGGTATATAAAGCTATGTGGCTGACCAAGATCACCAAGGAGGAAAATCTAGCTAAAGAAGAACTAGGATGGAACCCTGGAGCTCACCTACATTGAGTGAGATTGAAAGAAGAGGTCAGAGAAGTAGGGGGGAATCCAGGAGAGTGGGTGGTCACCAGAAAAAACAAATACTATTTCATCAGTTTCTGCTTTTTAACCATAGAAACCTATTGCCTAAAACTAGATAAAGGGAACTGTAGCAGTAGACCTGTGCTTCTCAACTTTAGAATTGAGAGAGTTTTTAAAATGCTGAGGCCCAGGCCTCACTCTGGCTAATTAAAACAGACTCTTTAGACCTGGAGACTAGACATTTGGTATTTTCTAAAGCTCCCCTTGTTTCCTCAAAAAATTAAAAATAGAACTATCCTATGATCTAGCAATTCCGCTTCTGGGTATATATCCAAAGGAAATGAAAGCAAGATCTTGAAGAGATAGCTGTACTCCTGTGTTCATTGCAGCATTATTCAAAATAACCAAAATGTGGAAATAACCTATCACAGCATGGTGATTATAGTTAATAATACTGTTTTATATACTTGAAAGTTGCAAAGAGAGTAGATCTTAAATGTTCTCACCACAAAAAGGAAATGATAATGATGTGACATGATGGAGGTGGTAGTTAATGCTATGGTAGTAATCATTTTGCAATATCAACATTGCAGTACATCTTAAACTTACATGTCAATTATATCTCAATAAAGCAGGGAAAAGAAGAAAAAGAAGACAAGGAATAGGAAGAAGGAAAAAGAAGAAAGAAAGAAAGAAAGAAAGAAAGAAAGAAAGAAAGAAAGAAAGAAAGAAAGAAAGAAAGAAAGAAAGAAAGAAAGAAAGAAAGAAAGAAAGAAAGAAAGAAAGAAAGAAAGAAAGAAAGAAAGAGAAAGAAAAGAAGGAAGAAAGAAACAAAGGAAGAAAGAAACAAAGGAAGAAAGAAAGGAAGAAAGAGAGAGAGAGAGAGAAAGGAAGGAAGGAAGGAAGAAACAGAGGAAGGGAGGAAGGAAGGGGAAGGGAGGAAGAGAGGAAGAAAGGGAAAGAAAATAAATTCCCTTACAACATCAAAGGCACATTCCATTAAGTAAATAACTGGCAAGCTGAACTTCATGAAAACTAAAATTTCTCCCCTGCAAAAGATGGCATTAAGAGAATGGAAACAAAAGCCACACTGGGAGAAAATATTTCTTCACTGGGCGAACACATTTGCAAAAGACACGTCAGATAGAGAACTATGATCCAAAATATATGAAGACATCATACACTCAGCAATAAGAAAATGAACAACCTGGTTTAAAAAAATGGTTCAAAGACCTGAGCAGACACCTCACCAAAGAAGATATACAGGTGGCAAATAAACAAAGAGAAGATGCTCCACATCGCATGTCACTGAAAAATTAATAATTAGAACAAAGAGTTATCACTATACACCTATTAAAATGGCCACAGTTCAGAACACTGACACCACCAAATGCTGGTTAGGATGTGGAGTAACAGGAACTCTCATTAACTGTGGGTGGGAATGCAAAAGAGTACAGCCACTTTGGAAGACAATTTGGCAGTTTCTTACAAAACTAAACATAGTCTAACCATATGATCCAGCAATTGCACTCCTGGGTATTTACCCAAAAGAGTTGAAAACTCATGTCCACACAAAACCTGCACATGGATATTTATAGCAGCTTCATTCATAATTGTCAAAGCTTGGAGACAGCCAAGATGTCCTTCAGTAGGTGAATAGATAAACAAACTGTGCTACATCCAGACAAGGGAATAGTTCTCAGTGTTAAAATGAAATGAGCTATTAAGCCATGAAAAGACAGGGAGGAGTCTTAAATGTATATTACTTCATAATTTAATATGTCAATAATAATTCAATAAAGCTGATTTGTTTTAAAGATGCATATTAGAAAGTGAAAGAAGCCAATCTGAAAAGGCTAGATACTGTATAATTCCAACTAAATGACATTCTGGGAAAAGCAGAATTATGGAGACTGTAAATAGAGCAGTGGTTGCCAGGGCCTGGGGTAGGGGTAACGATGAACAGGTGGAAAACAGAAGATTTTTAGGGCAGTGAAAATAGTCTGTATGATGTTATAATGATGGCAACATGTCATTATCCATTTATCCAAACCCATAGAATGTACCACACCAAGAGTGAACTTTAAAGTAAACTTTGGACTTTGGGGTATAACAGTGTCAACATAGGTTCATCAGTTGTAACAAATGTCCCACTCTGGTGGGGGATGTTGATGTTGGGGGAGGCCAGGCATGTGTCGGGGCCAGGGGACATATGGGAACTCTCTGTACTTTCCACTCAATTTTCTTAAGAAGTTTAAACAAATCTAAAAAGTAAAGTCTATTTTTATAAAAACAACAACAACATGGCATGCCCCCTTCTTCCCCCCAAAATATGATCCAATTAAGGAGACAGCCTCAGGGAAAAAATGAACAACTCCCTAAGCAATTCTAAAGTGCACTTAAAAACCAGTCTTAGGGAGGGGCGGAAGATGGCGGCGTGAGTGGAGCAGCGGAAATCTCCCAAAACCACATATATCTATGAAAATATAACAAACACAACTCTTCCTAGAATAAAGACCAGAGGACACAGGACAATATCCAGACCACATCCGCACCTGAGAGAACCCAGCGCCTCGCGAAGGGGGTAAGATACAAGCCCCGGCCCCGCGGGAGCCGAGCGCCCCTCCCCCCAGCTCCCGGCGGGAGAAGAGCAGGCAGAGCGGGAGGGAGACGGAGCCCAGGGCTGCCGAACACCCAGCCCCAGCCATCCGGGCCAGGGTGCAGGGCGCTCAATACTAGCAAAACAGGGCAGCAAGAACAGTGAGCAGGCACTGGAGGCTGGGCGACAGAGGACATAAGAAAAGCGCGCGACCATTTTTTTTTGCTTTTCTGCTGTTTTGTTTTGGCGAGCGCTTTTTGGAAGTCTTAAAGGGATAGGGACCCCAATACTAGGGAAACAGGGCAGAAAGAACGGTGAGCAGAGGCCTGAGGCTGGCACCGCAGAATAAAGAAAAACGAACGACCACCCCTTTTTTTTGTTTTTTTTTAATTAAAAACTTTTTTTTTTTTTTAATTAAAAAATTTTTTTTTCTTTTATTTTTTTTTTGGTGGTCGTTGTTTTGTTTTGGCGGGTGCTTTTTGGAAGTCTTAAAGGGGCAGGGCGGGTCACTTAATCCAGAGGTAGGGAATCCGGGGATCTCTGGGCACCCTAACCCCTGGGCTGCAGGGAGCAGGGAGGCCCCTTACGGAGATAAATAGCCTCCCAGCAGCTCCTGCTCCAACGCGACTCCACCATTTTGGAGTAGCTGCCCGAGCCAGGCCACGCCCACAGCAACAGCGGAGATTAACTCCATAGCAGCCGGGCAGGAAGCAGAAACCCTGTCTGTGCGCAGCAGCGCAGCACAAGCCACTAGAGGCCGCTGTTCTCCCAGGAGAGGAGGGCCACAAACCAACAAGAAAGGAAGTCCTTCCAGCCGTCACTCGTCCCAGTTCTGCAGACTATTCCTATCACCATGAAAAGGCAAAGCTACAGGCAGACAAAGATCACAGAGACAACACCAGAGAAGGAGACAGACCTAACCAGTCTTCCTGACAAAGAATTCAAAATAAGAATCATAAACATGCTGACAGAGATGCAGAGAAATACGCAAGAGAAATGGGATGAAGTCCGGAAGGAGATCGCAGATGCCAGAAAGGAGATCGCAGAAATGAAACAAACTCTGGAAGGGTTTATAAGCAGAATGGATAGAATGCAAGAGGCCATTGATGGAATTGAAATCAGAGAACAGGAACGCATAGAAGCTGACATAGAGAGAGACAAAAGGATCTCCAGGAATGAAACAATATTAAGAGAACTGTGTGACCAATCCAAAAGGAACAATATCCGTATTATAGGGGTCCCAGAAGAAGAAGAGAGAGGAAAAGAGATGGAAAGTATCTTAGAAGAAATAATTGCTGAAAACTTCCCCACACTGGGGGAGGAAGTAATTGAACAGACCACGGAAATACACAGAACCCCCAACAGAAAGGATCCAAGAAGGGCAAAACCAAGACACATAATAATTAAAATGGCAAAGATCAAGGACAAGGAAAGAGTGTTAAAGGCAGCTAGAGAGAAAAAGGTCACCTATAAAGGGAAACCCATCAGGCTAACATCAGATTTCTCAACAGAAACCCTACAGGCCAGAAGAGAATGGCATGATATATTTAATACAATGAAACAGAAGGGCCTTGAACCAAGGATACTGTATCCAGCACGACTATCATTCAAATATGACGGTGGGATTAAACAATTCCCAGACAAACAAAAGCTGAGGGAATTTGCTTTCCACAAACCACCTCTACAGAACATCTTACAGGGACTGCTCTAGATGGCAGCACTCCTAGAAAGAGCACAGCACAAAACACCCAACATATGAAGAATCGAGGAGGAGGAACAAGAAGGGAGAGAAGAAAAGAATCTCCAGACAGTGTATATAACAGCTCAATAAGTGAGCTAAGTTAGGCAGTAAGATACTAAAGAGGCTAACCTTGAACCTTTTGTAACCACGAATTTAAAGCCTGCAATGGCAATAAGTACATATCTTTCAATAGTCACCCTAAATGTTAATGGGTTTAATGCACCAATCAAAAGACACAGAGTAACAGAATGGATAAAAAAGCAAGACCCATCTATATGCTGCTTACAAGAAACTCACCTCAAACCCAAAGACATGCACAGACTAAAAGTCAAGGGATGGAAAAACATATTTCAAGCAAACAACAGCGAGAAGAAAGCAGGGGTTGCAGTACTAATATCAGACAAAATAGACTTCAAAACAAAGAAAGTAACAAGAGATAAAGAAGGACATTACATAATGATAAAGGGCTCAGTCAAACAAGAGGATATAACCATTCTAAATATATATGCACCCAACACAGGAGCACCAGCATATGTGAAACAAATACTAACAGAACTAAAGGGGGATATAGACTGCAATGCATTCATTCTAGGAGACTTCAACACACCACTCACCCCAAAGGATAGATCCACTGGGCAGAAAATAAGTAAGGACAAGGAAGCACTGAACAACACAGTAGAGCAGATGGACCTAATAGACATCTATAGAACTCTACATCCAAAAGCAGCGGGATATACATTCTTCTCAAGTGCACATGGAACATTCTCCAGAATAGACCACATACTAGGCCACAATAAGAGCCTCAGAAAATTCCAAAAGATTGAAATCCTACCAACCAACTTTTCAGACCACAAAGGCATAAAACTAGAAATAAACTGTACAAAGAAAGCAAAGAGGCTCACAAACACATGGAGGCTTAACAACATGCTCCTAAATAATCAATGGATCAATGACCAAATCAAAATGGAGATCCAGCAATATATGGAAACAAATGACAACAACAACACTAAGCCCCAACTTCTGTGGGACACAGCAAAAGCAGTCTGGAGAGGAAAGTATATAGCAATCCAAGCATATTTAAAAAAGGAAGAGCAATCCCAAATGAATGGTCTAATGTCACAATTATCAAAATTGGAAAAAGAAGAACAGATGAGGCCTAAGGTCAACAGAAGGAGGGACATAATAAAGATCAGAGAAGAAATAAATAAAATTGAGAAGAATAAAATAATAGCAAAAATCAATGAAACCAAGAGCTGGTTCTTTGAGAAAATAAACAAAATAGATAAGCCTCTAGCCAGACTTATTAAGAAGAAAAGAGAGTCAACACAAATCAACAGTATCAGGAACGAGAAAGGAAAAATCACGACGGACCCCACGGAAATTCAAAGAATTATTGGAGAATACTATGAAAACCTATATGCTAACAAGCTAGGAAACCTAGGAGAAATGGACAACTTCCTAGAAAAATATAACCTTCCAAGATTGACCCAGGAAGAAACAGAAAATCTCAACAGACCAATTACCAGCAACGAAATTGAAGCAGTAATCAAAAAACTACCAAAGAACAAAAACCCCAGGCCAGATGGATTTACCTCGGAATTTTATCAGACATACAGGGAAGACATAATACCCATTCTCCATAAAGTTTTTAAAGAAATAGAGGAGGAGGGGATACTCCCAAACTCATTCTATGAAGCTAACATCACCCTAATACCAAAACCAGGCAAAGACACCACCAAAAAAGAAAACTACAGACCAATATCCCTGATGAACGTAGATGCAAAAATACTCAACAAAATATTACCAAACCGAATTCAAAAATACATCAAAAGGATCATACACCATGACCAAGTGGGATTCATCCCAGGGATGCAAGGATGGTACAACATTCGAAAGTCCATCAACATCATCCACCACATCAACAAAAAGAAAGACAAAAACCACATGATCATCTCCATAGATGCTGAAAAAGCATTTGACAAAGTTCAACATCCATTCATGTTAAAAACTCTCAGCAAAATGGGAATAGAGGGCAAGTACCTCAACATAATAAAGGCCATCTATGATAAACCCACAGCCAACATTATATTGAACAGCGAGAAGCTGAAAGCATTTCCGCTGAGATCGGGAACTAGACAGGGATGCCCACTCTCTCCACTGTTATTTAACATAGTACTGGAGGTCCTAGCCACGGCAATCAGACAAAATAAAGAAATACAAGGAATCCAGATTGGTAAAGAAGAAGTTAAACTGTCACTATTTGCAGATGACATGATACTGTACATAAATACCCTAAAGACTCCACCCCAAAACTACTAGAACTGATATCGGAATACAGCAAAGTTGCAGGATACAAAATCAACACACAGAAATCTGTGGCTCTCCTATATACTAACAATGAACCAACAGAAAGAGAAATCAGGAAAACAACTCCATTCACAATTGCATCAAAAAAAAAAAATACCTAGGAATAAACCTAACCAAAGAAGTGAAAGACTTATACTCTGAAAACTACAAGTCACTCTTAAGAGAAATTAAAGGGGACACTAACAGATGGAAACTCATCCCATGCTCGTGGCTAGGAAGAATTAATATCATTAAAATGGCCATCCTGCCCAAAGCAATATACAGATTTGATGCAATCCCTATGAAACTACCAGCAACATTCTTCAATGAACTGGAACAAATAATTCAAAAATTCATATGGAAACACCAAAGACCCCGAATAGCCAAAGCAATCCTGAGAAAGAAGAATAAAGTAGGGGGGATCTCACTCCCCAAATTCAAGCTCTACTATAAAGCCATAGTAATCAAGACAATTTGGTACTGGCACAAGAGCAGAGCCACAGACCAATGGAACAGACTAGACAATCCAGACATTAACCCAGACATATATGGTCAATTAATGTTTGATAAAGGAGCCATGGACATACAATGGCGAAATGACAGTCTCTTCAACAGGTGGTGCTGGCAAAACTGGACAGCTACATGTAGGAGAATGAAACTGGACCATTGTCTAACCCCATATACAAAAGTAAACTCAAAATGGATCAAAGACCTGAATGTAAGCCATGAAACCATTAAACTCTTGGAAGAAAACATAGGCAAAAACCTCTTAGACATAAACATGAGTGACCTCTTCTTGAACATATCTCCCCGGGCAAGGAAAACAACAGCAAAAATGAGTAAGTGGGACTATATTAAGCTGAAAAGCTTCTGTACAGCAAAAGACACCATCAATAGAACAAGAAGGATCCCTACAGTATGGGAGAATATATTTGAAAATGACACATCCGATAAAGGCTTGACGTCCAGAATATATAAGGAGCTCACACGCCTCAACAAACAAAAAACAAATAACCCAATTAAAAAATGGGCAGAGGAACTGAACAGACAGTTCTCCAAAAAAGAAATACAGATGGCCAACAGACACATGAAAAGATGCTCCACATCGCTAATTATCAGAGAAATGCAAATTAAAACTACAATGAGGTATCACCTCACACCAGTAAGGATGGCTGCCATCCAAAAGACAAACAACAACAAATGTTGGCGAGGCTGTGGAGAAAGGGGAACCCTCCTACACTGCTGGTGGGAATGTAAACTTGTTCAACCATTGTGGAAAGCAGTATGGAGGTACATCAAAATGCTCAAAACAGACTTACCATTTGACCCAGGAATTCCACTCCTAGGAATTTACCCTAAGAACGCAGCAATCAAGTTTGAGAAAGACAGATGCACCCCTATGTTTATTGCAGCACTATTTACAATAGCCAAGAATTGGAAGCAACCTAAATGTCCATCAATAGATGAATGGATAAAGAAGATGTGGTACATATACACAATGGAATACTACTCAGCCATAAGAAAAGGACAAATCCAATCATTTGCAGCAACATGGATGGAGCTGGAGGGTATTATGCTCAGTGAAACAAGCCAAGCGGAGAAAGAGAAATACCAAATGATTTCACTTATCTGTGGAATATAAGAACAAAGGAAAAACTGAAGGAACAAAACAGCAGCAGAATCACAGAACTCAAGAATGGACTAACAGGTACCAAAGGGAAAGGGACTGGGGAGGATGGGTGGGTAGGGAGGGATAAGGGGGGGAGTAGTAGGGGGGTATTAAGTTTAACATGCATGGGGGGGTAGGAGAAAAGGGAGGGCTGTACAGCACAGAGAAGGCAAGTAGTGATTCTACAACATTTTGCTATGCTGATGGACAGTGACTGTAAAGGGGTTTATAGGGGAGACCTGGTATAGGGGAGAGCCTAGTAAACATAATATTCATCATGTAAGTGTAGATTAGTGATACCAAAAACAAAGCAAAAAAAAAAAAAAAAGGGCAGTTCCTGTGTGGTAACCTCCAACGAGTTCTACACAAGGGTATAAAGGGCATATAAAAGTGTAGGCAAAGGGTCTGTTTGTGTTTATACAGAGGATCAAAGCCTAATTGGGCTACCCCGAAAATGAACTAAGACACGATATGAAAAAGAACTTCCAACATCTGCACTCTCTGGAAGACTCATGCCAGAAGATGATCATCAAAAAACCCCAACAAAGATCCACGCACTGCTACAGCTGTAGATGCACTCATCCCACCAGTTCCTGGACTTGCCATGGGAATGAGGAAGGAGATATCTAAGCTGGCCTGTGCATACAGTAAAACAACAAATTTGACTGGATCTATACTGTTGGAACTCAACCAAGAATTTGGAGAAGTGCAAATTGTAGCGCTCCAAAGTCTTACAACTACAGACTATTTACTGTTAAAAGAACATATGGCATGCGAACAGTCTCCAGGAATGGGTTGTTTTAATTTGTCTGATTTCTCTCAGACTGTTCAAGTTCAGTTGGACAATATCCACCATATCATAGATAAGTTTTCACAAATGCCTAAGGTGCCTAACTGGTTTTCTTGGTTTCACTGGAGATGGCTGGTAATTACAGATATGCTTTGGTTATGTAACTATACTCCTATTATGTTAATGTGTGTGCGCAATTTAAGTAGTAGCTTAAAACCTATATATGCTGAAGTTACTCTACAAGAAGATATGTCAAAGAAATAATCAATCTTCCCATGTTTTCTTCCGCCTGCTACTTCTATAGCTTTTCTTCTTCCTTCCTAATTACAACCCTTAAATAGAATTCGTGCCTCATATCAAATTTACCGAGTATCATAATTCTTCCAAGTGGTAAAGATACCTCAAGACAAATGCTAGGCATAGGAGCCACAGGGCATAAATATGCAAAGAAGTAAAAAGCTAACCTTTTCAAACAATAAGGCTTCCCTCTCACTTACCAACTTCACATTTCCCTGTATGGCCCCGGAAGATGACTGGTTAGCCAGAGACGGGTAAGATTCCTCAAGGGAGGAACAACCTAAGACAGGCACAGTCGCAGGGGGGCCATCAGGTGAGAAATTGGGGATCAACAGAGGTGAGGCTTAGAACCTCACCCCCCCTGTTCTGAGAGAAATCTTCTGCATACGTGGATGTTTTATTGCCCTGGTCTAGCTTGGATTAACACATAGTCTACAGGCACACACCTGATCATCTACATTTGCTCTCTTACAACACTAAACTATGTTTTCTACCTTTATCTTGTATCTACCTACCACTTCAGCATTTTATTAAAAATAATAATAATAAAGAGAGAAATGTGGTATCCACATATAAATCAAGTATAAAAACCAAATGAGTATTCATATTTGAACTGACTGTTTATAGTTCATAATGCATGAGCAAAACCGAAAGTTTCTGTGATGACTGCCCTTGTACTGTTCACTATGTAACTTATTCATTATGTAAGAATTTGTTCTCCATGTAAGAACTTGTTTGTTATGCCTCAGAAGATTGGAGACTGACGAAAATTAGGCTTGGGGTGGATTAATGATTGTGCATTGAGCATTGACTCCCCTATACAGAATTTTATTGTCATTAACAACCATTTGATCAATAAATATGAGAGATGCCCTCACAAAAAAAAAAAAAAAAAATGACAGACTTCCAATGGTAAAATAAATAAGTAACCGGGATGTAATGTATAGCATAAGGAATATAGTCAAGATATTGTAACAGCTTGGTAGGGTGATAGCTGGAACCTAGAATTATGTATATAAATGTTTTATCACTGTGTTGTACACTTGAAACTAATGTAATGTAATACTGTGCGTCAACTACCCTTCAATAAAAAATAATAATTAAAAAAAAAACAAAAAAAACCAGTCTTAAGCCATTATTAAAATACTCAGTCAATCAGTTCAATAAACAATTTCATAATGTAAATTCAGCTAATGAGCCACTGGATATGTGCTAATTTTAGTGAATAAACTTTTTTGGCATTTTTTCTACCATTTTATGAGCTTCTTCAAAGCATTGAGAGGACATCTTTTTCTTACAACATGGGGGTACATCTCATCAAAGGCATAAATCAGGACGATCTTTGGTTTATAAAAAGATGCCGAAAGAAAAAAGATTCTCAGCTCTAAATTTCAGCACCTTTTGAACTCTATCAAGAACAGTTTAAGAGCAACATTGTTAGTATATAGAAAAACTAGGACTTTTTTTTATCTAGCCTTTTTCTTTTTAAAGGCATTCTTCTGTCTGCAATTTGCTCCATAAAGAGAATGAACAAGTATTTTATACACAAAACAAAAAATGCAAGGATTCAAAGCAGTCCAAAGAACATTTGAGAAAAAAGCTCCTGTAGTTAAGGAGGAAACAAATCTTCTAACAAAATGTGTCATCTTGCTTCTTTGTGGTTCTAAAATTAGCTCTTCCTTATTTAGGTAAGAAATTGGGCTATTAAAATCATGACTTAGTACTTTGCCAAAGTACTAAGGGACACGGTGCTAGAGTTAAGGATCTCAATGTCCATTTTATTTAAAAGGTCATATTCTTCACCCCACAGAACCACTCAACAGTATCTGACACAAATGAGCAATTCTTCCTTAAATTCTTTCTTCCCTTAGTATTCATCATATTATAGGATCTATTCCTACACCCTAGCATCCTTTTCCTTCATGGTCCTAATTCTTTTCTCTACTAATACCCACCTGAGGGATTTATCTAGTTCTTGGTTCCAATGTTACCTCAAGGTCAGCTTCTGTTTTAGCCTGCTTTCTGAACTTCGAAGCAAGAATGTCCACTAATTCCTGAGAAGTCACCTTTTAATATCCACTGGCACCTCTCTCTGGGGTAGCAAGTCTAACTGACTGTTCTCCTCTAATGCTTCTCCATTTTTTTTTTTTTTTGCATCCTTAACTCAATTGCCCCACAGTTGCCCTGGCCTGGAAAATCTTGTTAGCTCTGCAATTTGGAGAAAGTTGTTAACTTCTTACAACCTCAGTTACTGCATCTGTTTTGTAGGTAAAGAATACCGGTTTAAGAGGCTCTTTGTGAAGGTTATTTAAGACGTGGAATTGACATTGCTTGAGATTTCAAAGATTATTGCTGTGTGTTGTTATTAGACGAGGGAGGCCCTGCTGGAGAACACCTAAATAAAGAGGTGAACTCAGTACAGGCTATAAACAGGCCCAAGATCTTTGACTTCCATATTATGATGCCTATAAAATGACTGGCAAGCTAGGAAGTAATAACTTTCTCTGTAGAATGAGACAGAACTGTTTTGGTCATAGTTGAACTTCAATTACTTATGTTCTTACTAAAGTATAATAGACTCTACTGTCAAGAGTCTGTCTTATTTTCTTAAATTCTTAAATTTCACAGTATTAGGAAATATTCACTTCCTTCAGTAAAACATGAGATACTCATTTAGAAATAGACTTAATGCATTTTGCATGTCTCAGTGAGCATGTACAAACTCCATTTACTAGTAGCTCAACAAATTCATCTTAGGTCAGTTTTATTCATACTTAAGGTCAATTTCATACTGAAAGAATTATTGTAAGAATGTATACGGACAGCTTGTAATTAATGTATACTTTTGAGAGGATGAATAATCACTGACTGGATGTTCAAAGAGAGCTTATATTTCTTGATCTTCAACTTCCCTCCTCCACGAAATGATACCACTCATCATATTTGACACTTGATTGTTTTCCCTAAAAGAATGTTTTCATATATTGAACACTTTGCCCCAAATTCATGACATTTTCAATTAAAACTTAATTAAAAAACATATTTGGTGGTTTGAGTCAAGAAAAAATAACAAGCATAGATTATTCCATAGTTGTTCTATGTGATGAATTAAGGCAGCTTCATTTTACCCATCTACTTATTCCATCTGTATTGATTAAACAGCTACTAAATGCAGAAAATGACACCTTTCCTTACCAAATTGATGAATAATTATATTTTAAGAAATACCCTCTGATTTTCCCCAGATATCTGGGAAATTATTTTCAGACTCCTTTCAGTCCTACTTATTCATTTACTCAACAAATATTTTTTGAGCAGTGCCAAGCCTTGTTTTAGGCCTTGGATATACAGTAGCGAACAAGACAGACAAAATTCCAGTTCTCATGAAGCTGAAATTGCACTAGGGAGACAAACAAGCATCTCATAAACAAATGTACAAGATACTGTCAGGTGATGATAAGTGTAATTGACAACAATCAAAAAGGATAAGCAGATCCAGAGTGAAGGAGAAGGCTCTTTTAGTTTGGGCAATCAGGAAATACACCAGGAAGAAGTGGCATTAGAACAGAGATACAGGTGAAATTAGAAAGTCATGTAAGAGAAGTAAGAAGAGAAGTTGAGTAAGAAAAGACCATTCCCAGCAGAGGGAACAGACTTGGGATAGGAACAAGTTTGGCATGTTCAAGATGAAGAAAGGAAGCTATGTGACTGAAGCAGAGTGACCAACAGCAAGACTAGGAGAAAATGAAGCCAGGGCTGAATGAGGTAGACCCTTTTAGTTATGATAAGGCATTTATAGTACAGCTGCCCTTGAACAAAGCAGGGGTTGGGGGTGCCAACCCACAATGTAGTCAAAAACTGAAGTATAACTTTTGACTCCCCCAAAACTTAACTGCTAATGGCCTACTATTGATTTTATGGTAGTAATGATAAAATAGACTGGTATCTACATATATTTTATGCATTCATGACATACCTTATTTTTTAATGTTTTCCAAGTTTCTAGGCTACTCTGTCTGCAAGTTTTCCTAAATTGTCACAAATATCCAAAATTTTTCCAATATATTTATTGTAAAAATCCACATATAAGTGGCCTTGTGTAGTTCAAACCAGTGTTGTTGAAGGGTCAACATCATATTCTAAATGTGACAGAAAGCCACTGGGGAGTTTCAAACTAGAGGGTGACACGACCTGCTTTATGTTTATAAAAGACAACCCTGGGTCTTTTGTGGAAATAGACAGTCTGGCTTGGAAGCCAATGCAGTGGGACATGGTTGAATTCTGAGTATGTTTTGAAAGTAGAGCTCTTGCAGAACTTGCTGATGTTCCTTCTTTTGTAGAGCTCTTGCATAACAGACTGAAGTTATGGTTTGGGCAAAGAAAAATAATCGACAATGACACTTAGGTTTTTGGCGTGAATAATGGGTGATTGACTGGTGTTCCTATTTAATTGAAATAGGAAGGTTAGAGGAAGAGTGCAGTGGATGGTGGCCGCAGAACCAAGAATTCTGATTGGGGTGTAATGGTACACCTATTGTGCAATGAAGACAAATGTTCTGCCAGTGCATAGACCAGACCTGTAGGATCATCACTCATTGGGAAAAAGTCATGGAGACAAGACCAGGGCAGATGTATGATTTCCCCATTGCTCCTCACACTCTTGAGTAGCTTTACCTGAGATGCTAGATATCAAAGAGGGACATGACTTGTGGGATGTGGGGCTTTTAATCTGAGTGGTTAGAGAAGACCCAGGCTCTTCCATGACATCATGAGGGGCCAGGATGCAACAGCAATATGATAGAGTAGAACCATGCTCCATCCCCATCCTGCCAGTCCCTCCTCTGGGGTGATCAGGGACCAGGATATAATAACAATAGGATGTATGAGAACCTTGTTCCATCCCTGTCCTCCCAGCTCCTCTTCTAATGTTATGGAAGTGAGAGGAGGATCCAAGCTATGTGTAATAGCTATGTGACAAAGAAAGCTATCTGCAGGATTTGCCACATTGGTGCTCATGATTGGAGAAGCACCAGCCCCTATCTGGGCATGCTTGAAGGCTGAGGTCCAAGCCTCATAGCTGACCAGGATTGATGGCCTTAAGTACCAGCCTTGGCCAGTTTCTATGGAGATTTGTAGGAGGCTAACTCCTTCTCTGCAGGGGATAATCCATGGACAAATTAATACCTCTTAGTAAAAACTTAGATTAAGTTGGTAGTGGTGAGTGGTGAAATATGATTGGATTGTAGAAATATTCTAAATGTAGATTTCCTAAATATCTTGCTGATGGCTTGACTTTATGCTTTGAGGTAAAACAGAAGAATCAAGGAGTATGTATAGGGTTTTGTCCTGAACAACTGATTTAATCATGTTGTCATTGACTGAAATGAAGGTTGAAAGAGCATGCAAGTGGAAGTAGAAGTGGAATCAGGAGTTCTGATTTGGAAATGCCTAATAGATACTCAGATAGAGAGGTGGACAGCATCTGGAGTTCAGAGGAGATCTCAATCTGAGCAGTGGATATACATTTGGGAGTCAACAGCATATGAGTGCCTTTAAAGCCATGGGACTGCATCATCTTAGGAGCAAATATAACAGAGAAAAACGCCACAAACTGAACCCTGCCTGGGTATGTCAATATGTAGAAGTCTGGAGCAGGCCTAATGACCACTTCTCCTAGCCAACTCTTGGTTGTCTACACCAAGAAAAGAAGGAACATTCAAGCATAATGTAATCTCGAAATAATATCCACCTGTGATTTACTGCATAAGGCAGGCCTGAGATAGAGCAGAAGTGTTTCAAGGCAATAGGAAAATATTTTTATAAACACAGATACAAAACATGATGAACATATAAATATTAAACAACAGCTTTCTCCCCACTCCTCTAAGGAGAATTACCTGCCAACTCAATAGAAAATTGACAAAATTCCATACTTTGCCTACTTTTTCAGAGATTTCCATTAGAACTGTGTAATTATTTCAAAGCTTTTTGAGCAGGATTTGTTTCTCTTTTGAATACAACATTTTATCCTCTTTTTAATAGGGCTATATTTTACTCTCTCCTCCCCCAAAACTATGGCACTATTAAATTATTGGACATTTCCCTAACATGATATGTCTGTTTTCTGTTTTGAGTCTTGGTTTCTCAGGCCAGTGTTTCAATTACAGAGCAATGATGCTTCAGCTGTGATTATTCTACTACAGATCACTCTTATATTCTTTATGACTCTGAGGATAAATCATCAAGGAAATTTGAAAACGCCATTGTCCTTTCCACAACTTTTGGATCTACAGTCAGGAATTGCTTATGGCCTAAGCTAAATGGACTAGACATTAAATCATGGTTAGTAATACTTAATCAGGAACTGAAAGAGTCTTGCTTGGCAGAAATGGAGGAACAAATAAAAATGTCCAACAATATGAAATAGGGAACCATTCTGGTCCCTCTTTGTTTTAGCTCATTCCCTCCCCCTAAAACAAAGAGATATGTTTTTTTATAAAAATAATTAAATTGCTCTCACTTACCAACTTAACATTTCCCTGTATGGCCCCGGAAGATGACTGGTTAGCCAGAGACGGGTAAGATTCCTCAAGGGAGGAACAACCTAAGACAGGCACAGTCGCAGGGGGGTCATCAGGTGAGAAATTGGGGATCAACAGAGGTGAGGCTTAGAACCTCACCGCCCCTGTTCTGAGAGAAATCTTCTGCATATGTGGATGTTTTATTGCCCTTGTCTAGCTTGGATTAACACATAGTCTACAGGCACACACCTGATCATCTACATGTGCTCTCTTACAACACTAAACTATGTTTTCTACCTTTATGTTGTATCTACCTACCACTTCAGCATCTTATTAAAAATAATAAAGAGAGAAATGTGGTATCCACATATAAATCAAGTATAAAAATCAAATGTGTATTCATATTTGAACTGACTGTATATAGTTCATAATGCATGAGCAAAACCAAAAGTTTCTGTGATGACTGCCCTTGTACTGTTCACCATGTAACTTATTCACTATGTAAGAATTTGTTCTCCATGTAAGAACTTGTTCGTTATGCTTCAGAAGATTGGAGACTGACGAAAATTAGGCTTGGGGTGGATTAATGATTGTGCATTGAGCATTGACTCCCCTATACAGAATTTTATTGTTGTTAACAACCATTTGATCAATAAATATGAGAGATGCCCTAACAACAACAACCAAGAAAAAGTACACACTTCCAATTGTAAAATAAATAAGCAACCGGGATGTAATGTATAGCATAAGGAATATAGTCAAAATATTGTAACAACTTGGTATGGTGATAGCTGGTACTTAGAATTATCATGTATATAAATGTTGAATCACTGTGTTGTACACCTGAAACTAATGTAATGTAATACTGTGTGTCAACTACCCTTCAATAAAAAATAATTATCTAAAAAAAAATAATAATAATAATAATAATAATTAAATTGTAATATATTGGATTCTATCAATTGTTGGGTACAATATATGTGTGAGAATAGCCTAGAAATTTATGGAAAAACAAAAAATGAATAATGAAGGTATGACAAAAATATATACTGCTTATCAGTATCCATGTGTTCTTCCAGGTTTCTCAGCCCCCTTGTTGTTGGTGGGACAATGTAACTAGTTCTGGCCAATAAAGAAAAGGTGTCACTTCCGGGTCAAACCATTTAAGATCCTGGGCACAAACTGTTCAGTTCTCTCCTTCCATACTTCAGTGGCCTTGAGGCCATATATTAAGATGAAATTTCCGTATATATTACTTTGTTTAGTTATCTTCTGTTGGAAACAATTTGGGTCTCATTTACTGAGATTTTTTTAATGTTCAAAGCTTTGATAACTTTCAGACTAAAAGTATTTTTGTTATATGAAATCAAGCATTAGGCTTTTATTTCCTATGTGTCTATGTACCATACTAAATTAAGAACAACATTCTAGGAGACTCGTGGCCTTGCCCACAGTTTTCCTATGTCTCCCCTAGAGGTAATATGGCTCTCTATTCATTCATATAGCTTTGTTAGATGTTTCTTCATTCTTCATAAAAGGATGTCCCAACCCTCATTCCAGATGAGCGATTGTTTGCAAAAGTATTCC
Organism: Manis pentadactyla; assembly: GCF_030020395.1. NCBI lineage: Eukaryota > Metazoa > Chordata > Mammalia > Pholidota > Manidae > Manis > Manis pentadactyla. The sequence goes on from NC_080038.1 coordinate 38,124,688, forward strand.
AACATCGAAGAGCTTACTGTCCAAACTAATCGAAGAGTGCAATCACAAACTCTCTGTGGCTTTATTTTTCACTTAATGTTTGTCTGAAATAAAAAATGCCTAGGGAAGGTTACGTAAGGGACACAGAATCCACCCTATAACCAGCACTGTCATTACTCTGCCCAAATGGCCCCTGGATCCCTTTCACCAGGATCTACTCCTCCCCCAGCTTCTGCAACTCTTTTCGGGAGAACTGACCTCAGACCACTGCAGCCACTTTGTCCACAGGCATTAAAGCAGGAAGTACCTGGAAGTTTTCTTCACCCCACCCAATCCCTGGATGCCACAGCCTTTAGCCAATAACTGATGGGTGCAAGAGAACAAAACCTAGTTCCCTTGCTCCAAGTCAAGACAAACAATGACTTGTAATTTCTCCTCTAGAGCTCCCTGCAGGATCAGGCTGAGGCTGAGACATCATCTGAACTCATACCATTGCTTAGCTTCTTCCCTTCCTCTATCCTGCACCCTCAACTTCCATGCCAGTTTCTCCTGGGAACATTTTTTAAATAAATTGCATGTACATGAGTCCCCCAATTAGGGTCTGCTTCTGGAGAACAAGACTAAGAGATCTCCATCTCCTTAGATTCTACCATCTTTCTGTGAATTAAGGTGACTCACTCACTAGAGTGGAATACTTGGATTACATAATGTAGCTGTAAGGATGAGTATTTACACACCAATGAGATCCCTAGGAAATCTATGCGCACATTAACATTCCAGGAGCACTTTTCTGAGAAAGAGTTCTATGAACTGGTTCAAGAAGTTAAGACATTGGAACAGACAGAAACTGTGGAAGAAATCACAAACCTTGTCAAAAATGAATTATTGAGTTTATTGAGTTCTTTCTATTTTTATAATATTCTAATGCTGTTTAAATAATTCCAAAGTAGAGAAAATGATGGGAAGCTTCCAATTTGTTTTATGAAGCTAGCAAAACCACAACATTAAAATCTGATAAAGATTAAATACTCACAGGGAAAGCTTATTAAATATTCTAGTGAATATATAGAAGCAAAAATCCTAAACATAGCATCAACAAGCTGAATCCAGCATGAAAATAATAGTACACCACAATGAAAAAGAGTTTATATCATGATTGCCAGGGTAATTTAATATTTTTAAATCTATTAACATAATTTATCACATCAAGGGAGAGAAGCTAAAATTTTAATAGATGTCCCCACTTTAATTAATTTATGATAAAATTAAATATTCATTAATTTATATGTGTACTGAATTGGGACCAGAAAAAAACCTTTTTAATGTGATAAACAGCATATTTTGCAAACCAACATTTTACATCATTCTGACAACTTATCAAGTGAAGTTAGAAATAAGACAAGGATGCTTAAAATCATCACTATTCTTTTTCATTTCTTGTAAGTTCTGAACAATACAATAAAACAAGCAAAGAAATAGGAGGTATAAATATTGGAAAGAGAACAAAAGCAATGCTATTTGCAATTTTATTTTAACCTACCTTGAAACCTCAAGAAAACCATCCATGAAAATGCTATAACTACTAGGAAACGGTGAATAACAACATAATATATAGGTATCAGTAATAAATTTCACATATTATAAAGTAAATATTGTTTTATTGACAGAATGAGCAAAAATATATTTACAAATGATCTTTTTATATATATATATACATATATTATTTTATTAAGATATCATTGATATACAATCTTATGAAGGTTTCACATGAGCAACATTGTGGTTACAACATTCACCCATAGTATCAAGTCCCCCCACACCCCATTGCAGTCACTGTCCATCAGTGCAGTGAAATGCTATAGAGTCACTACTTGTCTTCTCTGTGCTCTACTGCCTTCCACGTGCCCCTCTACCTTATGCGTGCTGATCATAATGCCCCTTACTCCCCTTCTCCCATCCTGTCCACCCACCCTCCCCATCCCTTTCCCTTTGGTAACCGCTAGTTCCTTGGAGTCTATGAGTCTGCTGCTGTTTTGTTCCTTCAGTTTTGCTTTTTACAAATGATCTTAACAAGAAGTGTGTAATATTGTGTAAAGAAAACCAAAAACCACTTTAAAAATGTTCAAAATGGATAAAGACACCATATTTCTGGATAGGAAAATCCATTATTACTGAAGTGTTCATTCTTCCCAGTTTGCTTTACAAATGTGATATGATTCTAATCTAATACCATACCAACTGAACATTTGGACAACTTGACAACAACAAACATGCAAGAATAACAAACACAAATTTTTAAAGAAAAATGAGAAAAGACTTAAAAACAAATGTTGAAATATATCATAAGTCACAGTGTTTTGAACAAAATGTAGTATGAGTGCAAGACTTGACAAACAGTTCAAGATAACAAAAATAGAAAGTATAGAACAGACATAGGAATGTTTAAGAACTTAGCGTATGATAACTATGTCATTTCAAATCATATTTATTATATAATTTAACTAGGTATTTGTGGAAAAATTAAGTTAACTTCATGTTATTCCAGAACTGATTTAAGCTGGGCTAAACATGTAAAGTTTTAAGAGAAAAAGGACATTCTAGAAGAGAGTGTTGATACGCATTTACATAATCCTGGGGTGCAGTAGGCTTTTCTAACCATGATCCTGAAAGCAACATCATAAAAAAATATGGGCCTGTTTGACTATATAAAAATGTTCACACAACTGTACATAAAAGAAAAAACAATATATATATTAAACACCTAAGCATATTGTGTTCTTCTATTGGAAGGGCTCAGGCAAAGTTGGGAAAATGTGATTACTCCATATGAAGTAAAAAAATATATATATATCATAAAGAGCTTCTGCAAGTCCAAAAAAAGTAACAAGATATAAGTTGGCAAAGACCAGGGAAGAGTAATTCACAAAATAACAGAGCCTATCATTTTATTTTCAAGAAAAGCTTAGCTTCTTTCATAATAAAGTGCAAATTGAAATAACAATGAAGTGTACATCACATTCTATGTAGTGAACTGACAAGAATTAAATAAAATCATGAAATGCTGAGTTCTGGTAAGTGTGCAAGCAACTGGTATCCTCAAATACAGTGAGCCAGAAAGTAAATTTTACAACATTCTATATAGAAAAGCAGCCATTTATATAAAAACAACTTGCAAGTTTTGACCATTGGTCTTCTGGGAATTTGTCCTAAGGAAATCAGCATAACATGTTCAGTGATTTACAAATAAGTATGTCCACAATATCATTTTTCATAATAGCTAATTTTGGAAGCCAACTAATTATCCAACAATAAAGGATTGGCCTTTATCTAATGAAATACACAGAAGCTATTAAAATATTTTTAAAGGATATTTAATGGCTTGGGAAATGTGCATGATATATAGTTTAATTAAAAACAGATTGAAAAATCATACGGAGTTTGAACATTTTGTTAAAAATATATGCATGCACAATATAAGATAGGAAAAACACACACCAGAATGTTAACAATGGTTTTCTTTCCAGATGCTGGGGTTTTAGATTATTTGTAATATTTTTTTCTGCTTACTTGTAAGTTCTATATTTTCTTCAATGAACATGTGCTCTTTTATAGTCTGAAAATATAAATACATTAAAATTAAGTTTTTTAAAAGTGGTAAAAAGAGAAACCAACAGTCTTGTGGACCTCTCGGTGTGTCTTGCAGAAAATATGCTATCAGCATGTGTTTGCCAGATACACAGTCCCTCCTTCAGGGGAACACCCAGGAGAAATTCTTGTCCATTATTGACACCAACAACCAATGACAGTTGCTCTCGTCCTGAGCAGTTGCCCTGTTTTTATCTGGTGGCCCCTATGAACCATGTAAACTAGAAAGCTTAGAGACAACCTATATCCACCTCTGTAAACAAGGGTACAAATTTATGTGGCATGCGATTGTTCCACTTAAGAATTTGTCATTTTGTATTTTTTGTATTCGGAGAAGTCAACTTAAGTCTTCCCAGGAAAGAAGCAGGATCTGTGGAAAGTAATAAGTATATATACTAATGGCCCTGAAGCAATAAGAGAATTCCGCAGCATGCGAGAACCACAGAGCCCAGCAAGGGAGGGTCAGTGCTAGCCCTGCAAGATAACTCATCCCTTAAATAACTTGGAAGAGTAGGTCATCGATTCAGTCAACCAACATTAGTTGAGGGGCTGTTAGGTGTTGAGCAGCCTTACAATGGATTATGAGAAAACTGTACAATTCCTGCTGTTATGGGATGAATTGTGCCCCCCTCCAAATTCATACATTGAAGCCCTAACTCCCAGTACCTCAGAATGTGACTGTATTTGGATATAAGGTTTTTACAAAGGTGATCAAGTAAAAATGAGGTCATTAGTGTGGGCCCTGATCCAATACGACTGGTGTCTGTAGAAAAAAGGGAAATTTGGACACAGAAACAGACATGCACGCAGGGAGGACATCATGTGAAGATTAGATTTATGCTCCCAGCAGCCAAGGAACTACCAGAGGCTAGAAGCAGATCTTTCCTTTGCAGTCCTCAGAAGGAATCAACCCTGACAACACGCTGATCTCCCGAACTGTAAGGCAAATACATTCGTGTTGCTGAAGTCATCCAGTCTATGGTACTTTGTTACAGCAGCCATAGGAAACTAATACACCCACTATCAGGGGATTAAGGAGCCAACAGGCAAACAAACAAATGAATATACAATTTCAAATTGTAAACAGTCCAGGTGGAGTACTCGGAAAAGGTTGCCATGGGGAAGCACAGTTTAAGCGGCAACCTGAAGGATGAGAGGAAATGGCCTGTGAATTGGGGAAAGCATGCAGGTCCAGGGCAGAGAAGAGTCGAGCTGGTCCCAGAATATAAGAGTGCACTGAGGCTGAATGCATCCTAAGAGGCACTGGTGACAGACATCAGAACCCACTTGGATTCTTCTGTCACTTGTGTTCAAGTGGGTGTGGTGAAGTGTAATGAGTCCTCAGTACCCAGTGTGGGCTCTGTCATTCATAACTATTTTCTTGATTGAATCCCACATTATAAAAAATATTTTCAGGCAGACACCTGAATCCAGAAAGTCTGGTGATGGGAATAGAAGCACCTCCTTTGAGAATTCATTCTTAGTTTTGGTAAGGGTGTGTTTCGTGACCCTCATTCTCTGATACTTTTCAGATTCTTTCCCCCTTCCAAAAACTTCCTGGCTCCACTAGAACTTCTAGGTCACTGCCTGATCCTAGTGAAATGCATGAGAGAGTGGCAACCACCAAGTGTGCACTTAGCTTAAAGAAAGTAAGCAGAGAGGAGGGGGCGGAAGATGGTGGCATGAGTAGAGCAGTGGAAAACTCCTCCCAAAACCACATATATCTATGAAAATATAACAAAGACAACCCTTCCTAGAATAAAGACCAGAGGACACAGGACAATATCCAGACCACATCCGCACCTGAGAGAACCCAGCGCCTCGCGAAGGGGGTAAGATACAAGCCCCGGCCCGGTGGGAGCCGAGCGCCCATCCCCCCAACTCCTGGCGGGAGAAGAATAGGCAGAGCGGGAGGGAGACAGAGCCCAGGACTGCCGAACACCCAGCCCCAGCCATCCGGGCCACAGTGCAGACACAGTACGTGCACAGGGGGCCCTGGATACTAGGGAAACAGGGCAGCAAGACCAGTGAGCAGATGCCTGAGGCTGGCGCCGGAGAATAAAGAAAAACGAGCAGCCACCTATTTTTTTTTAATATTAGAATTTTTTTTTCGTTTTGGTGGTTGTTGTTTTGTTCTGGCGGGTACATTTCGGAAGTCTTAAAGGGGCAGGGCGGGACACTTAATCCAGAGATAGGGAATCCGGGGATCTCTGGGCACCCTAACCCCTGGGCTGCAGGAAGCAGGGAGGCCCCTTACAGAGATAAATATCTTCCCAGCCGCTCCCCCTCTAACGCGACTCCACCACTTTGGAGCAGCTGCCCGAGCCAGGCCACACCCACAGCAACAGCGGAGATAAACTCCATAGCAGCCGGGCAGGAAGCAGAAGCCCTGTCTGCGCGCAGCTGCCCAGCACAAGCCATTAGAGGTCGCTGTTCTCCCAGGAGAGGAGGGCCACAAACCAACAAGAAAGGAAGTCCTTCCAGCCGTCACTCATCCCAGTTCTGAAGACAATTCCTATCACCATGAAAAGGCAAAGCTACAGGCAGACAAAGATCACAGAGACAACACCAGAGAAGGAGACAGACCTAACCAGTCTTCCTGACAAAGAATTCAAAATAAGAATCATAAACATGCTGACAGAGATGCAGAGAAATACGCAAGAGAAATGGGATGAAATCCGGAGGGAGATCACAGATGCCAGAAAGAAGATCACAGAAATGAAACAAACTCTGGAAGGGTTTATAAGCAGAATGGATAGGATGCAAGAGGCCATTGATGGAATTGAAACCAGAGAACAGGAACGCATAGAAGCTGACATAGAGAGAGACAAAAGGATCTCCAGGAATGAAACAATATTAAGAGAACTGTGTGACCAATCCAAAAGGAACAATATCCATATTATAGGGGTTCCAGAAGAAGAAGAGAGAGGAAAAGAGATGGAAAGTATCTTAGAAGAAATAATTGCTGAAAACTTCCCCAAACTGGGGGAGGAAATAAACGAATAGACCACGGAAATACATAGAACCCCCAACAGAAAGGATCCAAAGAGGACAACACCAAGACACATAAATTTAAAATGGCAAAGATGAAGGACAAGGGAAGAGTTTTAAAGGTAGCTAGAGAGAAAAAGGTCACCTATAAAGGAAAACCCATCTGGCTAACATCAGACTTCTCCACAGAAACCCTACAGGCCAGAAGAGAATGACATCATATATTTAATACAATGAAACAGAAGGGCCTTGAACCAAGGATACTGTATCCAGCACGACTATCATTCAAATATGACGGTGGGATTAAACAATTCCCAGACAAACAAAAGCTGAGGTAATTTGGTTTCCACAAACCACCTCTACAGAACATCTTACAGGGACTGCTCTAGATGGGAGCACTCCTAGAAAGAGCACAGCACAAAACACCCAACATATGAAGAATCGAGGAGGAGGAATAAGAAGGGACAGAAGAAAAGAATCTCCAGACAGTGTATATAACAGCTCAATAAGTGAGCTAAGTTAGGCAGTAAGATACTAAAGAGGCTAACCTTGAACCTTTGGTAACCATGAATTTAAAGCCTGCAATGGCAATAAGTACATATCTTTCAATAGTCACCCTAAATGTTAATGCGCTGAATGCACCAATCAAAAGACATAGAGTAATAGAATGGATAAAAAAGCAAGACCCATCTATATGCTGCTTACAAGAAACTCACCTCAAACCCAAAGACATGTACAGACTAAAAGTCAAGGGATGGAAAAACATATTTCAAGCAAACAACAGCGAGAAGAAAGCAGGGGTTGCAGTACAAATATCAGACAAAATAGACTTCAAAACAAAGAAAGTAACAAGAGATAAAGAAGGACATTACATAATGATAAAGGGCTCAGTCCAACAAGAGGATATAACCATTCTAAATATATATGCACCCAACACAGGAGCACCAGCATATGTGAAACAAATACTAACAGAACTAAAGGGGGAAATAGACTGCAATGCATTCATTCTAGGAGACTTCAACACACCACTCACCCCAAAGGATAGATCCACCGGGCAGAAAATAAGTAAGGACATGGAAGCACTGAACAACACAGTAGAGCAGATGGACCTAATAGACATCTACAGAACTCTACATCCAAAAGCAGCAGAATATACATTCTTCTCAAGTGCACATGGAACATTCTCCAGAATAGACCACATACTAGGCCACAAAAAGAGCCTCAGAAAATTCCAAAAGATTGAAATCCTACCAACCAACTTTTCAGACCACAAAGGCATAAAACTAGAAATAAACTGTACAAAGAAAGCAAAGAGGCTCACAAACACATGGAGGCTTAACAACATGCTTCTAAATAATCAATGGATCAATGAACAAATCAAAATGGAGATCCAGCAATATATGGAAACAAATGACAACAACAACACTAAGCCCCAACTTCTGTGGGACACAGCAAAAGCAGTCTTAAGAGGAAAGTATATAGCAATCCAAGCATATTTTAAAAAGGAAGAACAATCCCAAATGAATGGTCTACTATCACAATTATCGAAATTGGAAAAAGAAGAACAGATGAGGCCTAAGGTCAGCAGAAGGAGGGACATAATAAAGATCAGAGAAGAAATAAATAAAATTGAGAAGAACAAAACAATAGCAAAAAACAATGAAACCAAGAGCTGGTTCTTCGAGAAAATAAACAAAATAGATAAGCCTCTAACCAGACTTATTAAGAAGAAAAGAGAGTCAACACAAATCAACAGTATCAGAAACGAGAAAGGAAAAATCACGATGGACCCCACAGAAATACAAAGAATTATTGGAGAATACTATGAAAACCTATATGCTAACAAGCTGGAAAACCTAGGAGAAATGGACAACTTCCTAGAAAAATACAACCTTCCAAGATTGACCCAGAAAGAAACAGATAATCTAAACAGACCAATTACCAGCAACGAAATTGAAGCGGTAATCAAAAAACTACCAAAGAACAAAACCCCCGGGCCAGCTGGATTTACCTTGGAATTTTATCAGACATACAGGGAAGACATAATACCCATTCTCCTTAAAGTTTTCCAAAAAATAGAGGAGGAGGGGATACTCCCAAACTCATTCTATGAAGCTAACATCACCCTAATACCAAAACCAGGCAAAGACCCCACCAAAAAAGAAAACCACAGACCAATATCCCTGATGAACATAGATGCAAAAATACTCAACAAAATATTACCAAACCGAATTCAAAAATACATCAAAAGGATCATACACCATGACCAAGTGGGATTCATCCCAGGGATGCAAGGATGGTACAACATTCGAAAGTCCATCAACATCATCCACCACATCAACAAAAAGAAAGACAAAAACCACATGATCATCTCCATAGATGCTGAAAAAGCATTTGACAAAGTTCAACATCCATTCATGTTAAAACTCTCAGCAAAATGGGAATAGAGGGCAAGTACCTCAACATAATAAAGGCCATCTATGATAAACCCACAGCCAACATTATATTGAACAGCGAGTAGCTGAAAGCATTTCCTCTGAGATCGGGAACTAGACAGGGATGCCCACTCTCTCCACTGTTATTTAACATAGTACTGGAGGTCCTAGTCACGGCAATCAGACAAAACAAAGAAATGCAAGGCATCCAGATTGGTAAAGAAGAAGTTAAACTGTCACTATTTGCAGATGACATGATACTGTACATAAATACCCTAAAGACTCCACCCCAAAACTACTAGAACTGATATCGGAATACAGCAAAGTTGCAGGATACAAAATCAACACACAGAAATCTGTGGCTTTACTATACACTAAAAATGAACCAACAGAAAGAGAAATCAGGAAAACAATTCCATTCACAGTTGCATCAAAAAAAAAAAAATACCTAGGAATAAACCTAACCAAAGAAGTGAAAGACTTATACTCCGAAAACTACAAGTCACTCTTAAGAGAAATTAAAGGGGACACTAACAGATGGAAACTTATCCCATGCTCGTGGCTAGGAAGAATTAATATCGTCAAAATGGCCATCCTGCCCAAAGCGATATACAGATTTGATGCAATCCCTATGAAACTACCAGCAACATTCTTCAATGAACTGGAACAAATAATTCAAAAGTTCATATGGAAACACCAAAGACCCCGAATAGCCAAAGCAATCCTGAGAAAGAAGAATAAAGTAGGGGGGATCTCACTCCTCAACTTCAAGCTCTACTATAAAGCCATAGTAATCAAGACAATTTGGTACTGGCACAAGAGCAGAGCCACAGACCAATGGAACAGACTAGACAATCCAGACATTAACCCAGACATATATGGTCAATTAATATTTGATAAAGGAGCCATGGACATACAATGGCGAAATGACAGTCTCTTCAACAGATGGTGCTGGCAAAACTGGACAGCTACATGTAGGAGAATGAAACTGGACCATTGTCTAACCCCATATACAAAAGTAAACTCAAAATGGATCAAAGACCTGAATGTAAGTCATGAAACCATTAAACTCTTGGAAGAAAACATAGGCAAAAACCTCTTAGACATAAACATGAGTGACCTCTTCTTGAACATATCTCCCTGGGCAAGGAAAACAACAGAAAAAATGAACAAGTGGGACTATATTAAGCTGAAAAGTTTCTGTACAGCAAAAGACACCATCAATAGAACAAAAAGGAACCCTACAGTATGGGAGAATATATTTGAAAATGACACATCCGATAAAGGCTTGACGTCCAGAATATATAAAGAGCTCACACGCCTCAACAAACAAAAAACAAATAACCCAATTAAAAAATGGGCAGAGGAACTGAAAATACAGTTTTCCAAAAAAGAAATACAGATGGCCAACAGACACATGAAAAGATGCTCCACATCGCTAATTACCAGAGAAATGCAAACTAAAACTACAATGAGGTATCACCTCACACCAGTAAGGATGGCTGCCATCCAAAAGACAAACAACAACAAATGTTGGCGAGGCTGTGGAGAAAGGGGAACCCTCTTACACTGCTGGTGGGAATGTAAGTTAGTTCAAGCATTGTGGAAATCAGTATGGAGGTACATCAAAATGCTCAAAACAGACTTACCATTTGACCCAGGAATTGCACTCCTAGGAATTTACCCTAAGAATGCAGCAATCAAGTATGAGAAAGATCAGTGCACCCCTATGTTTATCGCAGCACTATTTACAATAGCCAAGAATTGGAAGCAACCTAAATGTCCATCGATAGATGAATGGATAAAGAAGATGTGGTATATATACACAATGGAATACTACTCAGCCATAAGAAAAGGGCAAATCCTACCATTTGCAGCAACATGTTTGGAGCTGGAGGGTATTATGCTCAGTGAAACAAGGCAAGCAGAGGAAGAGAAATACCAAATGATTTCACCTATCTGTGGAATATAAGAACAAAGGAAAAACTGAAGGAACAAAACAGCAGCAGAATCACAGAACTCAAGAATGGACTAACAGGTACCAAAGGGAAAGGGACTGGGGAGGATAGGTGGGTACAGAGAGATAAGGGGGGGGAGAAGTAGAGGGGTGTTAAGATTAGCATGCATGGGGGGGTAGGAGAAAAGGGAGGGCTGTACAACACAGAGAAGGCAAGTAGTGATTCTACAACATTTTGCTACGCTGATGGACAGTGACTGTAAAGGGGTTTATAGGGGGTACCTGGTATAGGGGAGAGCCTGGTAAACATAATATTCGTCATGTAAGTGTAGATTAGTGATACCAAAAAAAAAAATGGCAGTTCCTGTGTGGTAACCTCCAATGAGTTCTACACAAGGGTATAAAGGGCATATAAAAGTGTAGGCAAAGGGTCTGTTTGTGTTTATAAAGAGGATCAAAGCCTAATTGGGCTACCCCAAAAATGAACTAAGATACGATATGAAAAAGAACTTCCAACATCAGCACTCTCTGGAAGACTCATGCCAGAAGATGATCATCAAAAAATCCCAACAAAGATCCACACACTGTTACAGCTGTAGATGCACTCATCCCACCAGTTCCTGGACTTGCCATGGGAATGAAGGAGATATCTAAGCTGGCCTGTGCATACAGTAAAACAACAAATTTGACTGGATCTATACTGTTGGAACTCAACCAAGAATTAGGAGAAGTGCAAATTGTAGCGCTCCAAAATCTTACAACTACAGACTATTTACTGTTAAAAGAACATAAGGGATGTGAACAGTCCCCAGGAATGGGTTGTTTTAATTTGTCTGATTTCTCTCAGACTGTTCAAGTTCAGTTGGACAATATCCACCATATCATAGATAAGTTTTCACAAATGCCTAAGGTGCCTAACTGGTTTTCTTGGTTTCACTGGAGATGGCTGGTAATTACAGATATGCTTTGGTTATGTAACTATACTCCTATTATGTTAATGTGTGTGCGCAATTTAAGTAGTAGCTTAAAACCTATACATGCTGAAGTTACTCTACAAGAAGATATGTCAAAGAAATAATCAATCTTCCCATGTTTCCTTCCGCCTGCTACTTCTATAGCTTTTCTTCTTCCTTCCTAATTACAACCCTTAAATAGAATTCGTGCCTCATATCAAATTTACCGAGTATCATAATTCTTCCAAGTGGTAAAGATTCCTCAAGACAAATGCTGGGCATAGAAGCTACAGGGCATAAATATGCAAAGAAGTAAAAAGCTAACCATTTCAAACAATAAGGCTTCTCTCTCACTTACCAACTTTACATTTCCCTGTATGGCCCTGGAAGATGACTGGTTAGCCAGAGACGGGTAAGATTCCTCAAGGGAGGAACAACCTAAGACAGGCACAGTCGCAGGGGTGTCATCAGGTGAGAAATTGGGGATCAACAGAGGTGAGGCTTAGAAAGTCACCCCCCCTGTTCTGAGAGAAATCTTCTGCATACGTGGATATTTTATTGCCCTTGTCTAGCTTGGATTAACACATAGTCTACAGGCACACACCTGATCATCTACATTTGCTCTCTTACAACACTAAACTATGTTTTCTACCTTTATCTTGTATCTACCTACCACTTCAGCATTTTATTAAAAATAATAATAATAAAGAGAGAAATGTGGTATCCACATATAAATCAAGTATAAAAATCAAATGAGTATTCATATTTGAACTGACTGTTTATAGTTCATAATGCATGAGCAAAACCGAAAGTTTCTGTGATGACTGCCCTTGTACTGTTCACCATGTAACTTATTCACATGTAAGAATTTGTTCTCCATGTAAGAACTTGTTTGTTATGCCTCAGAAGATTGGAGAGTGACGAAGATTAGGCTTGGGGTGGATTAATGATTGTGCATTGAGCATTGACTCCCCTATACAGAATTTTATTGTTGTTAACAACCATTTGATCAATAAATATGAGAGATGCCCTCACAAAAAAAAAAAAGCATACACTTCCAATGGTAAAATAAATAAGTAACCGGGATGTAATGTATAGCATAAGGAATATAGTCAAGATATTGTAACAGCTTGGTATGGTGATAGTTGGTACCTACAATTGTCATGTGTATAAATGTTGAATCACTATGTTGTACACCTGAAACAGAAAGCTATGACCCCATGGTCATGTGCGGATGGAGGTTTGCACCTGGGAGCTTTTCTAAATAAATTTCGTTCTCTTCAGGCCCTCATAGTCATCCATCAATCATCTGAGTTCATTTATTCAATTACACCCTCCACTCTTCCTTTCACTGAGGTCTAACCACCTTGGTTTGCTATGAGGTCTAACTCCCAAGCACCCCGGGGAGCTGCTACCCAGCTCTTCCGCAGGCAGACACTTAATTCAGCTCTAATAGTGTCCTCTGACTCAGAGCAAGCTTTTATTCTTATCAAGTCCCCAAAATGCTTATTTGATTAGCAGCAAATATCCACCATGTGGTTTCTTCAAAACTGATGTTATTTAAGATTCCATCGCATATCAAACTGATGATTCAGTAAGTAAATTAAAAGAGATTGAGACCTTTAAAGCTATTGGGGATCTTTTTTCACCTGTGATTTTGAGCAGATTTCTATATTCACGTCATAGACAATACAAAGACAGGATAAAATGGCTTCAAGACATTCATTCTACCTAAACCAAAGCTCATTTTTTACATAATCTAGTGAAAGTCATTTTTCTTTTCAGATAAGTTGAATGTAAAGGAATTCTTTAAAAAGAAAAAAGAGATCCAAGAATATTGTGAATATGCTGTGCAATTTAAAATTTGATACTGAAGCTTTATTGTCTGTTAATCCTTTTGTGAATTTCTACTGTAGACATATGGCTTTGAGAGCCCACCTAGAATACTAATACATAAATAATGGTTGAGCATAGCTGTTAGAACTCCCAGTTACAAGCATAGATTAAAGTAAGGTTGATTTTGAACACACTACCTTGTCAGTTTGTAATACGATGCTTATATCATTACTCCTTACTTTCCATTTGCATGCTAATTAAGAATCATATAGCCCCCACCCCTAGATATGTGGTTATGGGTACAGAGCCCCAGGGACCCGTACCCACAGGAGGTGGAAGCATTGTCTGGCAGTTTTCTAGATCAGTGACCATTTTCCAACATGACTTCAACATGTCTTGCCTTTCTTTGCCCACTCCTACAATCTCCACTGTACTATATACTCGGCTCATTGAGAAGCCAGTAACTGAAATACCAGGGAATATTACTGGAGCCCTCCAAACACCAGCACATGGGAACTTTCCAAGTAACACAACAGCCTTTTCTCAGTGGGCATTTTCTTTCATTTCCTTATAGCTTTTAAATGATTGACCATTTATTTCCTCCTTAAAACCCTCTTCTCCCTCCGTGTTGGTAATACCATATCACTGCAGCCTCCTCCTACAGCTGTGGACACGCCCTCCATAGCCACACCGCGTGTATGCCCATCTCTGTGGTTCAACACAGAATCCACTACATGTTTCTTTCTATTGATTTACATATTACAAACCTATCAATGCCCTTCTCCTTTTTGTAATCTCCCGAGACATAGTGATTTGACCTGTCACTGACTGCATAGCATTTATACCGTTTTGGTTGATAACCAAATACAGCTCTGTGGCATCTCTTGTAATGCAGCCTTACACTTTAGTTAATTCTTAAGAGAGGGAGACAGAGAGAGAGCGAGAGGAAAAAAGTTAGCAACTGAGCTCTGACCAGAGGGTCTTTCCCTTGGATACATTGCCCATCTCCCCTTCCAGTTACAGGCATTAGGAACTCAGGGAGGAGAGAATGAATTGTTAGAGCAGAGTAAAGGGGAGAAAATGTACTCAGTTTGGGGTTTCGAGTTTAAAAATAGGCTTCTGAAACTTGTGACAGAGACAATGGTTTGAGAGCAAAGGATTTGAGTTCCAGGGGTATAGTCTTTTCCGTTTTAAAAGCCAAGTACACTTGGGGCACATAGGCTGCTAAACAAAAGGCATTGAGTGTAGGATTGGCTTGGGGAAGAGAGAAAAATGACCTGGGCTGGGCAAAGGCAAGAGGGTCAGCGAGGGGCAGGCGGATGGTTCCCAGGGAGTGGAAGAACCTGTGCTCCCCTTCCAGCTGGTGCAAAGCACAGCAAGCAGACTCCCCATGCCCTTCTCTGTGAAGTGAGGAGAGACGAGTGACAATGGCTCGGGAGGTTTGGGGATGTCCAGGCATAGGGACGTAAGGGAGACTTGAGGAGCCCCCATGCACTCCAGCATGGCACAAGGAGGCCTCCCAGATCTTCGCAAGCATAGGTGTAGCCGAGAGAACAATGGCGGGACTTGAGTATTCTGAGTTTGGATAAGGATGATGTTAGTGACCAGCAGAGATCATTGACCAGAGACCATATGAAAATACCTGGGCAGGTACCAGCAAGCACAAATATCAATGCTGTGCAGGGTCCAGTGCGAGCAGACCCACCCTGGCTCACCTGCTGAAGCTTGTTTCCCAAAACTTGCCTCATAGTGAGTCTGCTGCAATGTGGCTACCATCTTAGAGAGAAGGCAGAAAGGCAAAGCTTTGCAAAGACCAAGAAAACTCTGGATTGACTAAATTTATGTGGAATTAACCACAGTTAAGTTTCTTTTACCAAGCAGGATGGAAGCTAGAGTTAGAAAACAGTTTTGGAAAACTGTAGTAGAAAATCAATATAAATTGCCTGTTTTGAGTACTTGGCCTTAAGCCTGTGGAACTTTACCCACTACTGTTCATCTCCCCAATGAAAGACAGGTATCTTTTCTTTTTCATATTTTTGCTTTTCCTCCAAATCATCTAGAAGACCTGTAGGTGCCTGACATGTATTCGTTGAATGACTGGATGATCAATTAATTAACTTGAAAATTTAAATTAGTGACTATTTCAAGGATAAACAACAGAGGCCTAAAGTTATACATTTTGCCCAAAAATTGAAAGGACTATCTTTAAAAACTAGATGCTCTCCCTTCTTCCTACAACCCATTCATTATTCTGCTCAGGAAACAGACTTCTTGTTTCAAGCAGGTGAGATGGAACATTTGCTTAGTAATGCCTTCTACTTTCCCAGAAGCTGTAATGCCAACCTTGGAGAGATGAGAGGACCCGATTCCCAATGGTTATCTGAGCACCTGTAAAGAAATATCTTCTCAGTTCATCATCATAGTGATGAAGTGGAATGTTACAACGCCGGTGAGTGGGGGAATAAAAACTCAGGTAAGCATCACTTGGCAGGTAGAGGACAACAGCGTTAAAAGTGGAACTGTAGGACAATTCTGTAGAAATCTGCCATGGATATCTGTGTATATAAACTAAGTTATGAAAATAAGGCTTTAAAGAACCATTAAAAATGTCCCATTGAAAAGCCAACATATGTTTGTAACAAATGTACCAAGTACGCTCTGATGCTGGGTATTGACAGTGAGCGAGGCAATGTGCATGTGGAGGGAGGGGTATGTGGGAACTCTGCAGCATCTGTCCACTTTTTCTGTGAAACTAAGTCTGCTCTAAAATGTAAAGCCTTTTATTTTTTAAGAAGCCACCATATGAAATCTGTAGAGGCAGTAGACTGGTGGTTGCTGGAGGCCTGGGGGAGGCAGGAACAAGCAGGGGTAGGATACAAGCAGTGTGGGGCAGGGGAGGAAGCACATTCCCTTTTCCCAGAAATATGTATCAGAATCTCCTAGAGGAATGTTTATTTGAAAATGAATTATCAATACTAGAATTACAGATCTGATTTTAGCAACAATAATTCATTCACTTTGAAGATATAATCACACCTAAGAGGGTGTAGGAGTTGTGATTTTTCAAATGGAGACGTGCATTAGGAAAGGTGGAAAACATAAAGGAGCATGTTGTCTAGAGATAGATTAAACACAGACAGGCTGTCTACTTTTTCACCACCCACACCACACATTCAGCTTCCTGAATGCCCATGGCCCAAATATCCCACTGGTCTGGACTGTCCGGATCTGAGTGTGAGTGGGTGGGGTGTGAAAGTTCCAGGAAGAAGCATCCCAGGAGCCCAGGCTCTGACTCAGGCTTTCCCTGGAGAAGCATTTGGCTCTGACTTCCTAGAATTCCTGGCTTTGGCATCTGGGGCCACCTGTCCTACTCTTCTGGTCACAGCCTCAGGACTCATAGATTACTATTGCCTAGACGAGCTGGGTTATAAGAACATATACAGTGCATCTGCCTGCCTCAAAATGCCATCATACTCATGTGTGCACACGTCCACTCATGCGCACACACAGGCTCTGTTGGCCATGTTTATACCAGTTGACTCTGTCCTCCTGGCCACTGCTGACTGGACCCGGGCTGCATAACTGACCCAGCTGGACCACTTTCTTTCTCCAAGGAATTTAGAGTTGAGGCTCAGAGTTACTAGTCAGGGTACTGAGAGGTTAGATAAAGTAAGAAAAGGTTGGCTGGGAATAACTTATTTGACCATGAATTCCTAAAAGAGCAGAGAAAGTTATCCCATAGAGAGAGGGAGAGAATCAGGTCCTGGTTCAAGACTCTCCTGTATTCGGCCTTCATTTTCTGGTTTCCGAGATGCCTCTGTATTAGTAAAATAAATCCTCCTCATACATTTTTGTTCTTAACCTAAGGTAGCACACATAATTTTCTGTCACTTGCAGTCAAATGATCTGTCACTAAAAATTAGAATTTTAAATTATTAGTATGAATTTCACCATTTATATTTATATTGTACAACACCAGTTTTTCATGAACATTTAAGAGTACTTAACTCATCTGTGGAATCACTAATATTGTTCAATTCACATTTTACAATTTCTTATGTGTGTATGTATTTTGTCCTTATCAGAATAGTAGAAACACTGCATAACATTAATGTGTAACACAACATGTAACATTTCATGTAACATAACATATTCCCAGGTTCCAGATTGGGACCTGGACATTTTTAGGGGGCCATTATTCTCTTTACCACACAGCTGAGTACCTTGGCTGTTCCACAGAGCTAATTTCAGCCTCCCAACAGCATAGTGCTCTCACAATAGCCAGGCTTCCTACACGGTGGTCAAGTGGCTCTTAGAGTGAGCTTTCCTAGCAGAAAAGTCTCAATGTGCAAACACATATCGAGCCTCTGCTTTTGTAGAACTTGACAACGTCCCATTAGCCAAAGCAAGTTATATGCAGAAGCCCAGGGTCAATGTGGACACAGAGCTAGAATACGGGGAGGCATGGTTTAGTCAGGTCCATTATTGCAACGGTGCAATCACAATTAGAATGCTCTTTCCAATAAGCTTTGCACATCCGCCTCAAATGTCCAAAATTATGAAAGAGGGAGCATTGTAAATTGTACAAAACATTTGCTAATTCAAGAAATGATTGTTCCTTTGAAATACAAGTGAGAACAGACATATTCTGGAACCATCAATTTGTGGGGATAACACAGATTCCCTGAGCACCGCCTGTGACTAAGGTCTTGCTGGATGCTTAGCTTTTGACCAGTCACCGAGACCTTGAGAAAGAAAGGTTCTTGATAATCCACAGTATTAACTCTGTCCTCACAGGCACTTGCACAAAGCTAGGAAGAGCAGTTGGCCCCACGTGCTACTTTTAAAGAACTTTGGTTATGCATAGAGCAAGATAGGGTGTCCCACCATAGTCAGCCTGGATGGGATATCTCTGATTGCTTCTAGTCATCCATTGATGATTCTTCCCTAACTCAATTATCAGTATGATGATCCTAAATGGAGAATTTTCTATTTCTGTCATTCCTTTTAATTCTATTTGTAACTTTGCTATTGTACAAAAGAGTCTTCTCTTCTCCTATATTTATTTATTTGTATACTGACATTGCCATGGTGTGAAATAATAGAAAAAATATATATTGGTCTCTGCCACAGAGCTCCTAAAATCCTTGTGATTTCTCTAAGTGATAAGAGCCTGAAGAACATCCTTTATTCCACTATTTGGTCTTTGACCCTGGTTCCTGACCCAGAGCTCCTAAATCTGTTGGAATTTCCTAGGTGATAGGAGTGTCTTGTTCTAGGAGGTGGTTCTTGGCAGGCTCCTGGAAGGGGGCTGGTCACCAGAAAGACCAAGCCATGATTGGGAGCTTGGAACTTTCAGTCCCACACCCCCATCCTCCAGGAAGTGGGGAGGGGCTGGAGATTGAGCTCATGATCATTCACACCTATGTGAGGAAGCCTCCATAGAAATTCAAAAAGTACAGAATTCGTAGAGCTTCTGGGTTGGTGAACACATCTGTGTGCTGGGAAGGTGACACACTTCAACTCCACAACCTGCATTCAGGACCCTACTGGACCTCACCTTATGTATCTCTTCATCTGGCTATTCTTTGTATCCTTGAAAATATGCTTTGTGTTAATAGGCATTAATAAGTATATAATTTTCCTGGATTCTGTGAGCCACTCTAGCAAATTACCAGAGCCAAGGACAGGGTCGTGGGATCCTCCAATTTGCAGCTAAGTTGGACAGAAGTTGTGAGTCACTTGGGGGCCTATTCCTTGCAATTACCATCAGAAGTTGGGGACAGTTTCATAGGACCGAGCCCTTAACCTGTGGGGTCTATACTAACTCTGGTTAGAGTCAGAATTGAATTAGGTTTTAGGACACCTAGCTGGTGTCAGAGAATTGGTCAATGTGGAAAATTCTCACACATCTGAGATCAGAAATATTCAGTGAGAGAGTAAAAGGAAACAGAGTTTTTCCTAGACACATGGACATATTGATGATTATTTTATTTAGTGGGTTGTAATACTTTATTATCATTTTTATTTTACACTCAAATTGTCTCAGATTAGCCAGGGCTAGCCTTTTCAAGAAGGCTCCTGTGTCATCTTGACATGTCTCCAATAGCCCTTTGAGCATGTCATTTCTTTCTGGCATAATAAGATGTCCCAGACTTATCTTGTATTTTCTCTGCCCCAACCCTGGGATCACCTATTTCTCCAAGGAGTCCAGATTTCTTTTTTTGGAGATAGAAAAAAAATCTAGGTGTAAGGTATGCTCAGTTGCTGCTTAGAATATCATTGCTTCTAGGCCCTCTTATTAGATGGAGGTAGCAAATAGATGTATGTATGTACATACAAACATACATTTTTGTATATACAACAATTTCTGGAGGGTGGGAAATGCACAGAAGAAAAAGAGGAAAAAGACTGAGGTAGGAAGAATAATGGTCTTCCAAAGATGTCCATGTCCTAATACCCAGAAACTATAAATATCTTGGGTCATAGGGCAAAGGGCAATTAAAGTGACCAATGGAATGAAGGTTGCTAGTCAACTGACCTTGAGATTGGGAAATCATCTTGGATTATCCAGGTTGGCCCAACATAATCAGAAGGGTCCTTAAAAGCAGAAGAGGGAGGCAGAGGAGAGATGGCAGCATGAGGAGGATTTAGCCTGATATTGTTGGATTTGAAGACCAAAGGAGGGTCCCAGGAGCCAAAGAAAGCAGGTGGCCTCCAGATGGTGGGAAAGGCAAGGAAACAGGTTCTCTTCTACAGCCTCCAGGGTGGAATACATCTCTGTCCACATCTTGATTAGAGCCCAGTGAAACCCATGCTAGATTTATGACCTACATAACTAAGGAAATGAATGTATGTTGCTTTAAGCCACTATTTGTGGTAATCTGTTACAACAGCCATGGAAAACCCAGAGTGAGAAAAATCCTTTTGTCAAGTCAGAGCCTAAAAAAGCCTGAGTCACCGCTGGGTAAAGCAGAGAGATTCACAATTACATTGACTTGAAAGAGCCTCAACCCAACTTATCTGGGGAAATATTCCATATTATTTAGGGCAGGGAAACTGAGACCAATAATAATAGTGTATCCAACCAGAGACAGTTTTTTTCTCTCTTGTATAAAACCTAAATACATAGGGGAGGGGACTCTCTGAGAAGCCATCAGGGGCCCAGCCTCACCATTTCCAGGGCTTTGCCCTCATTGTGGTCAAAGACAGCTTGCCATCACATCCTCATTCCAGCCAGTGGGCAGGAGGAAAAATGACAGATATAACAAATATAACTCTTCCCTTTGAAAGTGTCCACATATCACTCTAACACACACACCACTGGCTAGAATTTGGTCACATGGCCACACCTCTAAGGAAGTGAGGCCGTGCATCCCTGTGCCAGCTTAAAAATCCCATTTAGATGGGAGAAGAGGAAAACAGATATAGCGGACAGTTAGCCATCTCTTCCACACTATAACTGGCACCCCTCAGTTATGTTGATTCATGATTTTTATGCTTGTAGAACTATATTGTTTCTTGCATAACTTTTTGGGAAGACAGTAGTAAGGTCAAGGCTATTTCTATTTTATATGTTGATTCTTAACCAAAGTGAGAGGAAGAAATGAATTCATAGTGCACAAGAATCAGTAAGACTGCTGGTTTCCATATCAATTTAGCTGTCCTCTGACCATTTGAGGTCACTCCTGACGAGGGCTCTTAAGTCTCCGGGTCCTGCTCCCTATCTCAAATTCCTGAGTTTCCTCTCTCAGCTTTGTGGCCTCCTAGCCATCTTCTCCTGTGTGTCCTCAACTCTGGTGTTGCTTCCTCAGTTCTCTTACTGACAACAGCCTGCCTGAAACACACCTAAAATGGGAGCATCTCCTTCATCCTTACTTTCATCACTTCTGCATTCCTTTCAATATAACAAATTACCACAAACTGAGTGACTTAAAACAACAAAAATTTATCATCTTAAAATTCTGTAGGTTAGAAGTCCAATATGGATCTCACTGGGCTAAAATTAAGATGTAACCCAGGTCTGCTTTCTTTCTTCAGTTTTTAAGGGGGAGAATATATCCTTTTGCCCTTTCTAGCTTCTAGAGGTTACCCGCATTCCTTGGCCTGTGTCCCTTTCCTCCATCTTCAAAGCCAGCAATGACAGGTCAAGGCCTTCTCACATCACGTCACTCTGACCTCTTCCATGGTCACATCCCCCTCTGATTCTCCCTTTTTGCCTTCTTCTTCCACTTTTAACAACACTTGTGATTACATTGAGTCCACCAGGTAATCCAGGATAATCTCCTTATTTTAAGAGCAGCTGCTTAGCTACTTTAATTCCTCTTTGTCATGTAACCTAACATATAGGACATGGACACCTTTGGGAGGGGCATTACTCTGCCTTCCACAACCCCCATGCTTATCCCCCTTCCATTAGCCAGAGCAAAAATTAGTCTCCTTCTGCTCTTCCCCTGGGCTTCCCTCCACCCCTGCTTCTAAATCAGATCATTATTCTGCTCAGGATTGGTACTTGAGAAACAAACTTCCTACCAATTATAACCTACTTTCTACATAATCACTTGTTCATTTTAAGTTGGTCTATAAATGAGTGAGTCACTCTGCAATGCCCGAAAAAAAAAATAGCAACATGAGAAAGCTATCTTAACCAACACTTTTAAGCTGCCTTGTACTTGATAGAAAATTTTAACCACTTGACTTTGGGTTTTTGGCACTCCTTACAAAGTTAGTAGCAGCTCTTAAGAAATAGAGCTCAACCTCACTCAGATGGATTTGTTAAGCCTGCTAAATAGAAACATTAATGTCATTTGTGATTTCGAAAGGTAGGCCTGAGGCCCCAAACCTGTTCCTGAATGAAGGAACAAGTGAGGAGAGTGGGGACAGAACAGGGATGTCCTTGAAATGTTTTTATATTCAAATCCTTTTAATAGAATTAGCTGAACTGCACAAGCACCCTCAAGGCCTGAAGCAGAGGGATGTGGTGGCAAGAATGTGGGAAGAGGAGTGGAAGGGCTGGATTCCCATCCAGCTTTTATCACTAACTTGTAGGCACTGACCACGATGCCTTCAAGCTTTATCATCTTCAGGGCAGGGAGGAAGATCCTTGGCGCCAACCACCTACATGGTAATCAAGGCCAGGAAAGCAATCCCTGCTCCCTCCTAGAGCTGATAGTAGATTTGAGAGAATGGTCTCTAGCCTGTAACTGATGGGACTGAGCTAGGAAATGAGTTGCCTGGATCATCTCCAGGGCCTTGTTAGGCTGTGTCCATCTGGGGTTCAGTGACACAGTCTTACTCAACTGACAGCAACTGCTCTGCCCTCAGATGGCCCCAGTCTCTGCTGCATGCCAAGATCAAGTCCTCTCTGTGGCCTGGGTTGTGGCTTTACACTGCACTTCCCTCTTCCTTCCTGAAAGATGAATCAGACTGGCATGACTCCTGCCACTCTCTGAGGGAACTAAGCCAATGTGAGTGTGCACTGGGCATGTCTTTTCCTTAGAACTAGGCAGTGGTGTTTATGATGGATCAATCTGAGGCAAACAGGGTTCACGTTTTACTCTGTTTTCTTGGTTAGTAAATGACAAGCCAAGTGCACTGTTTACATTTCACTCTGCATGTTTTAATAATGTAACATGGATGTCTTAGGCTATTTAGGCTGCTATGACAAAAATGGCATAAACCTGGTGGCTTATGAAGAGCAAACATTTGTCTCTCAGAGTTCTGGAAGCTGGAGAATCCAAGATCATGGCCCTGGTAAATTTGGTGTCTGATGAGGGCCTGATTCCTCATAGACTGTGCTTCCTTGCTTTGTCCTCACATGGTGAAAGAGGCTAGGGAGCTCTCTGGGGTCTCTTTTATAAGGGCACTAATTCCATTCAGGAGGGCTCCACCCTCATCTGCCAAAGACCCCACCTTCAGTTATCATCATATTGGTAGTTAGGCTTCCATCTATAGCATATGGGGTTCATTGATAAGGAATCTTCAAATGGGATTCAGTGATAAAAACCTCACCTACAATTTTGCATGTGTCTGTGTGTGTGTATCTTTCTGTTAAGAGGATCTATAACTCATCAGATTTTCAACAGGATCCATGAGCCAAAAAAGGATAAGATGAACTAGTGTAAAGGAATGTTCCCTTGACAGAGAACCAGCATCAACTATTGCCTCCATTTGACAGAAGCAGCTCAGAGAGTCAAAGACGTAATATCATTAATAATTTAAAGCATTTTATATGAAGAATCATTACTAAAAGTCTTCCTGATCAATTTATCAGACTTTTCAGATTAGCGTATGCTCTTTTCATCTGTAAAATACATTCCCTGCTGCCTCCAGCCTTGAGCCTACCACTTTCTCACACTTTTGGTCCTACCCATGTAGTTGATCTATATTAAGATTTGGTGATGGCTCTTGCCCATTCTATTCATGACAGGATATTATATTTCTGTGATTTTCTAAAACCATCAAAAACTGATTAAGTATGAGCATGAAAAGAAAGTTGGAAAGTTGAATTCTTTGCAAGTTCTTGATTCAGGCAAGTTGATTTTTGGTAACTGTAGAAATTTTAGGAGGATATGAAAAGGGTTCTGCACTCTGAGTGCATGGCAAGCACCCTTCCACTTTAAAGTTTCTGCTTCACTGGAAAGAAACAGCAGGAGATTACCAAACAGTGTGGTCTGTGCAACCAGGGTAATACTCAAAAAAGCCTTAGTCCTTTGGCTAAGGATTGGGGGATTAATACAAATTTACATATTTTGAGTTAAAATAAAAAGCTTAAAAAATGGATGGACCATTTTTATGATTCCCAGATTAAACCAACTTTTTATCTTAGCCAAATAATCATTGTTCCCCCCACCGAATCAATTTAGAGTAGTTGTACTGTTCGGATATCTCAAACAGAAGAAAAAAATGTGTCTCCAGACCCACAATTTCTTTCAAGGATGTTAATGTTAGTGTGCTTTTACTGACCCAGAGAATGAGAGTGAATGGATATTTTCAACTGTGAAGATTATTCCATACTCAGGATCAATACGTTTTTTATATAAGAATTAGGTTTTCTATGTCAGTTTGACTCTCCAAAGAAGCATATGCTAAAGTAGGAGTAGATGTGCAAGGGATTTACTGGGGGAAATTTGTGTGAAGTAGAAAGGGGAAAGGGAATCAGACTAAGCTGAGAGAGGCTTAGGCCAAGATGCAGGTTTTACACATATGACGGGAGAGAGGGAGGGAAGGAAGATTGGATAGAAGAAGCCTTAGACAGCAGTGCAGCTCTGAGAAAGTCCCAGCAGATGGAAAGCACTGGGATAAAGATTGCCTATAAAAAAAGTGCCATGTTAGGCTGAAATGGCCCTACTCTAGTGCCTCCACTGTGCTCAGTCATCCCAGGGTGTGAATGAGGCAGAGGGTCCCAAGGGCATGGCAGCTGCAGCCTGTTAGCAAACTCAACTCAGCCACAGGACTGTGGACTCCTTTTCTATTACAAAATGTGGCTATTGGAAATAAAGACTATTCTCTAGGTGGGCTCAGACTGGTAAGGTGTATGGAAGATGGAGAATCCAATTATATCCAGCCACCTTTCTCAGGAGACTTCTGAGAAGGACTCATCTTTCTCATCTACCTGCATCTGAAACCTTGTGGTAAAAATGATTTCTCATGGATTCAATTATAAAGCTTGTGAAGCCTTTGCACAGGCGTATAAATAAGTTGCTTCTTTAGTGGGCTGATTTCAGTTTTAGCAAGCATCTGTTATAATAGGCAATGTTGTAGAGATATATAGTGATGGCCTGTGCAGATAAGGCCTCCTGGAGCTTAACCCTCTGGGATGGGGGACAGACAATAGGACAGAAAATCTATAGATACGATAGCAGTAAGGTCTGTGAAGCAAATCAGCATAACATGTTAAAAAGGGGCTGCAGGGGTGGTGGTCAGAAGATTATGGAGAGCTACTTCTCTCAGGAGGCAATCTTTTAGGTGAAACCAAGTTGGAAAAAGGGAGTGAGAGTTTGGGACAGAGGACAGCAAAAACAGAGATTGTTAGCTGGAAAGGAGTTGGGCACATTAGTGGAAGGGAACAAACACCACTTGGAGAGATTGGAGCCAACTGAGGTGAGGCTCATGGGTCACAGAAAGGAGTCTTAATTCTATTCCAAGTGTGATGGGAGGCCTTGAAGGGGTCAAAGTGGGGGAACAACATGACTGGATTTACATTTTAACTTCTATGGTTCCAGAGTTTCTGTATGGAAGGAGCTTGTAAGTGGTAAGATGCTTACAAGGGCATTTTTTGGAGGGTGAGAGGTTAAGTGAGGAGGGAAAGATGGGAGGGGGCATAAAGCTGCATACCACTTTGCATAAAATTGAGAAAATGTCCATTGTGCTTACCAAAGAAAGGCGGGGGGGAGTGGAGGGGTTGTTGGCCCTGAGTGTGAGGTGATTGAAGTATCTCCAACTCAGCTCACTCTCATTCCCCAGTATCAACACTGTAGTCTTCAAAATCACCATGACTACTGTGTAGGGAATGAACCAAGCGGAGCAAGAGTAGATGTCTGGCAGCTAGGTATGATGCTTGCTGCAGTGGTACGGGTCAAAGATGATAGTGGCTTGGTTAAGGCAGTAGCAATGGGAGTGGTGCAAACTGAATTTATTGAAGATACTTGTTTTCCTGTGAGGACGTAATTGTCACAGTCACCAGTTCAGTAGCATTCTGGCCATTGTAGAACACTCCTCCAAGCTCTGCTCTTTCACTTATTCATTAACATGTGTTTCTGAATTCAGACATGTAAGAGACATTGTTGGTGATCTGCTCTGATCCCCTCAATCCCTTTTTATTGTTTCTATGTTTCCATCTCCAGGCATCCACTTTTGCCAACAAGGGCCTGAATGTGTGACTTCTTCAGAGGACTGTCTTCCAGCTACTTTGAAGGGCTTTACCAAAATATGACAGCCAGGCGTGCTGACAACTTTCCATCCCTCCTGCTGCCACCCATCTCCTCTCTGACCAGCCCTTAGCCAATGACTGACAGGTAGGGGAGTATGAAAGCCCAGACCTCTCACCCTGAGTCAAGATCAACTTACTCTGAGGTGTTACTTACCCTCCAGAGCTCCCCAGAGGATCAGGTGGAGGCTGCCCTCCATGGGACTTTGCCACCTCACTTAGCTTCCTCTCCTTCAGTGTCCTACTTCTTCCATTTCCGTACCAGCTTCTTCTGGAAACATTTCCTGAAAAATCCACTTGCACACAAATCCTTATCTCAATTTCTACTTCTAGATACCTCAATCTAAGACCTTTTGCTCCATTCCCCTTGATACCCCCTCAGTCCAAGCCACTGTCCTCTCTTACATGTACCACTGCAGCAAGCAACATGCTGCTCATTTCCAAGATTTTTCTGCCATTACCTTTATCATATGAGAGTCATGCATCACCAAGAAAGCCCAGTGCTCAATTGGTTGAGAGTATCATTATGACAGTCATAACCTTGATTCTGCACTGTTATTTTTAAAAGTTAAAAATCCATAAACATCAGCACTTGAGCTATTATTAATAATAAATTATTTGCAACACATCCTACAACTGATTGCTAGCCCAAAAGGGTGGTACAGAACTATATGAGACTCTGGATCAGACTATATAAGACAAATGGCTCATCTCACCCCAAGCACAATTAACACAAGGGGAGCACGAATAGAGCACAATCCAAATACATTCTCTTGGTCAGCATAAAAGTATCTTTCTGTGAAAACAATAACTAGAAATATTTAAGTACTAAGTTGAACCATATGAAATCTCCATTAGCATCTTCATATGGTCCAACTTAACACTAATAATGAACATTGGCTAAATTTTATAGGTTTTATAGATACAATATAGATTTAAAGAGGCCCTGCCTCGTTCTTAACCTTGGCCAGGTATCTTCTTAAATAAACTGCACTTAATTCAAACACACTTCTCTGGTGATGTCCACTCCAGGACTAAGGAAATGGATCTCAATTGTTTTCGTAGGTCCAAAGCCTTCTTGGAAATTGCAGTGAGCCCAAGTCTTTCTTCACCCTTTAGATACCACCTCACTACTAATGCCTTACTACTCACCTGGGAATGCGATTGCAGGGCATTTCTTAGCATTCCCTGGGAAATATTAACCTCTACTGCACCCATTGCCACAGCTTATTTTGGAGCCAAACTCCTGAGACAAGCACAGGTCACAAGAGAGAAGACCTGAGTGTGACTCTGATCTGACCATGTTCCGACTGTATTACTGTAGACTGCTTTGCTGTTACAAATCCCTTCCCAATGTAAATGCATATGTCTTATGCTTTTAATTAATGGCTTCAGTCTGCATTGTATTCCCTTCCTTCATACTTAGAAATCAGCTATGACCTTTCAACATGAGTGATTTTCAAGTTATGTTTAATACAAAAAATAGAAGCCAAAAAAGCAAGAAAAACCAAAGCTGTGGATGTCTATCCTTAAGATGGTTTAAGTCAAATAACTACGTATTTATTTATGACTATTATAAAAACAGCCAGCCTCGTGTGTCAGTTGCACTTCCAATGAAGTACACAGCATTGTAAGATCTTCCAGGGGTCGCCAACTCATTGCACGCCTCAGTATCTGCAAGGAGGGGAATGTGTCCCCACTCATTTCCCTTCACGGTATTTGCTCTGTTGGTAGTTGCCCAACTTGAATCAAGTGATACTTTGAGTCAAGCTGCTTTTTCCTTAACTGAGAAACCAAAGACAGACCACAGTTAACAATAGTCTTAAAAATAACATCTTGGGAATAATCATCACATGTTTCTTGATTACAGGAAATGCATACCAAACGTCGCCTTGTGTTTAAACCTGAAGAGTGGGCATAGTGTGGGCAATTACACCAGAGGCTATTTAAGGAGGGGCAGGTTTTCCATGACTGGCAACAGTTGGCCGTAGAACTCCATCTGTTCCTGACTTGATTTCACGTCTAACTATTAACACAGGTGCCACTGGTTAATATTATAGAAGCAAAAGTGATTGTCATGTAAACTTTAGGATGCAAGTGGCTCATTCAAATCCCTCTGGCTCGACCACACCTCCACTATGGTGAAGGAGCAAAAACAAAGAACAAACTCACAAGGACTATGTCTTGTGGTTTTTTAGTCCTTGGAACCAGAGACATGAACTTAAGTGCAAGGACACAGAGGCCTTTTGACAATTCTCCCCACTTCCCGGAAATGCACACTAGCCAAATGCTGTAGGGAGCACCAGAGTCAGCTACTTAATTTGTGGGGTCCAGTGCAAAATGAAAACATAGGGCCCCTTGTCCAAAAGGCAGAGAAAAAGGTGCCTTAAAGGTGCTAAAATACAAAGCTTTGTCCTTTTTTCTACTCTTTCTGTCTTGCCTCATCATTGTTTATTTGCCATTTAATATCATTCTAAGTAAAGAAAAATTAAAATTTTAAATTATTAGCATGAATTTACCATTCATCTAATATTGTATGATGCCAGTTATAAATACAAATATAAGAGTATTTAACCCATGTATGGAATTACTGAAATTACACAATTCAGATTTCCAAGCTTTTATATACACACGTATTTTGTTCTTACCAGAAGAGTGGAAATATTGCACAAAACGAACTTAACTGTATTTATTTGACTTCATATGCACACATTTTCAACACTCTCAATCCATGGTTTTCTGATGAGTAAGGAAAGACTGGAAGGAAGAATTGGCACCTTATTTTTCTCTTTGCTTTTACCTCAGTGTTTACTATGTGAGTGGTGGGAAAAAACACAAGTAAGAGTTCCTTATTCTTTCATTTCTTAGAACGTCACTGCCTTCTGTCTTGCCAATGGGTTTCAGCCCCCGGCAATTTCGCTATGGATTCAATGTGACCAAAGAAATTGACAGCAAAACGTTCTTTGCAGTGAAAGGGTTTATTACCCGGTTTGTACTCCTGGCAGTAGGTCGAGCACTAGCATCTCTGCCTCCGCCCAGAGCACTGGGCTGAGCTCTCTATATAGCGCAATAATAGCTTATTGCCTAAAGGTGTGGAAGCGGTAGCCCAGCAACAGGCCAGTTACATCATCCGGTGGTTTAAGTTCAGTGAGGATCCTGGCCATAGGAACCCCAACTTCCCCACACCTTCATTCTTCAATCAAAGCAAATTCTGGTTCAAATAGAAAACCTTTGATTTCACAGAGCTGTCAGCTACTCCCACTCACTCAGTTGTAGATGGAACACAGTTTGTGTCTCTCTGAACCTATAGCATGAGTTCACTGGAATTCTGTGCTCATGGAGCATCATGAGTGCTGTATAGTAGTGGGGCAGCAAGGAATAGAGGATGCTGGTATCACTAGTATCTTCTATACTCACACTCATGCTCCATTCTCCCATCAGATTTCACTAACAAAACACAAGTTCATAGGTAAAATTTAGAAGCTCAACAAAGTGACAGCAGCACATTAAACCAAAGTACAGAACCTTTCTGAGTATGGTCCTCTGTGTAACTACACAGATTGCATACCCTCAAAGTCAGCCTTGGGGGCATTTCTTTTCACACAACATTTACTGAGTGACAGATTTGTCTGACAAAAGTGAATGAGACAGACAATGTGCCATCCTGTAAGTCTTAAAGGGGCTGTTTGGGTGATTGCTGTGTCCATGTTTCCAACAGAAGAGCTACTTGCTGAGCTCCTAAAATGATACCTAGGGGAATATCTAGCACTCCTGGGATATACCTGTTCCTCCAAATTGCAGTCCCCTTGAGATAAACAGGGGAAAATGCAAAGTCTGTACAGTTAAGACTTAACAACAAACTTATGAGCTCAACTTGACATCCAGAATATGTTACCCAGGAGGCTTATTGCAAACAGGCTACAGGGAACAAGGTGGCCAGATGAAGCTCCGAGCAGCTTGCCTAAACAGCAAAGTGATAAGCCCTTGTGGCAGAATTGTTGAACTTGAAGAAGTGGCAGAAAGTAATTATTTTTATAATTTTATTTTTTTTTAGCTGTAAAATACACAAAACATAAAATTTACCATCTTAACCATTTTTAAGTGTACAGTGCAGTAGTGTTAACTGCATTCACATTGTTGTGCAACCAACCTCCAGAACATTTTCATCTTGCAAAACTGAAACTCTATACCCATTAAACAACTTCCCATTTCCTCCTCTCCCAAGCCCTTGGCAAGCACCATTCTATCTTGTATTTCTATGAGTCTGACAACTCTAGATACCTTATATAAACACGTGGGATTATACAGTATTTGTCTTTTTGTGACTGGTTTACTGCACTTAGTATAGTGTACTCAAAGGCTCATCCATACTGAGGTATGTGTTGGAATTTCCTTCCTTTTTAAGGCTGCATAATGTTCCTTGTATGGATAGACCACATTTTGTTTATCCATCCATCTGTAGGTGGACATTTGGGTTGCTTCCACCCCTTGGCTATTGTGCAAAAGCTCCTGTGAACATGGGTGTGCAATATCCCTTCAAGACTCCATTTTCTATTACTTTGGATACATAATCAGAAGTGGAATTGTTGGAGAAAACAATTATTTTAAATCACACCTACAGATGCATGATGCATGTTGAGAGAGAATATGACTTTTGGATATGTCTGGAGACTACCTTACAAGTTTGAGGAGTCAGAGAGGTAACATGGAAGTATCAAGTTTAGAAAAGTATGTTTATCCCATGCAGATGGTCAACCATGTGGCCTTCCAAACTGGACAGACAAAATTGCTGGCTAAAATAAGTACCAAGGCAGATATTTGAACCAAAAAACTTTGGATTGAAATCAAGTGAAGCTAAAATAAGTATACTGAAGATGTGTAGAAGAAATACTCACTGATCATCCAATTGTTCTTGGAAAGATAAAACTATTAAAACACTGTTTATGGGTTTGTCACACCGCACTTGGAGCAGTGCAAAAGAATCTTCTGTAGCAAGATACCAATCTTCAGACAAAAAAACACAATGTCTCCAGTGAGGTATTACTGCAATGCCCTCAAATAACCTTACTCAAAGTACGTCATCATTCAACATTTAGACAGTCAACACCCTAACAGGCTTTACTGATGGACTTTAGAATTACAGAACTCTCAAACTTGTAAGGACTTTAGCAATCATCTAGTCCAATTCTCCTCATTATAAAACGAGGAAACCAAGGCTCAGAGAGGCGAAGGGACTTTCCCAGGACCACAAGGCTAGTTGGTAACAGAAGTAGGGCTGAATTTCTCAATTTTAGTGGTGAATTTGTTAATATCCTCAAGGCCACCCTTGTAGCAAACTCACAAGCATCTTGACAGTGTAAATAAAATAGTTCAAGTTTAAAAACACAAGAGCTTCTGGATTATTTTCTGTAGCACAGCCAAGCTATGACTGATGTTGTCCAAGTACACTATCCCAGTCCAGGCATGTACCAGATGTTTTTTCCAAGACACATCAAGATGTTCAGTGGTTGCAGACAATCAGCATCATGAAGTCATAGTCAGTGCCCTGAATGGATGTACAAATATCTGCCCCCACCTTTGGGTTAACTTAAGACATCAAAACTACAGGAAGTTCCCATTAAAATGGAAACATATTCCCCAAGAAAAATTATACACCAATTCAGTATGGAGAGTAACATACTAGCAGGAAATCATTGATCAAATTAGTTAGTTTAGTTGTCACCTTGTCAGACAAGGTATCTCCTGGCATTGAGGGACTGAGACTCAGGACCCAGGCATTTTTGTTGTGCATAGAGAGAGGCTGGGGAGTGAAAGGCTAGCTGAGCTGGGGTGCACGAGCATGGAGAGCTGTTTGGGGCCCTGATGAAGAGGAAAGCGTTGGACAGGGAATGGAGAAAAAAGGTATAGGAGTATCGAAGAAAAAATTCACTTATCTAACAATTTTACCATGAAGGGCTGCAAAGAATGCAGATAAATGTCCCCAGAACCCATGCTGTGCACAGGAGGAAAGAATTTTTGATCATCCAACAATCTCTAAGACAGAAAGGTGAATATGCATTGTGGGGCTTTAAAAACTGGGCTCTGAACTGGACTCTAATTTACTCTACACCCCACTGTAATATTCCTGCTTGACAAGAATAATCTAAACCTGACTAAGATAGCAACCATGTTCCTATTAAAAGAAGGAAAGCAAAAATGTGATGGAAAAAAACCGATGGTGGAGTCACCCAGTTTGAGGGAACCATGTCCCCTCTGTTACTGGACAATTGAGACAAATGGATGTGAATAGACCCTCTGGGAATTGGCTAAGATTAAGGCAGAGTGAATATTTATTTTCTTTACCTTATCTTTATTTTTCCTATATCCCTGTACTGTGTGTTGATTCAGCCATTAGAAACCATGAAGGTTCAGATAAGCTCAGGGAAACCCCACAGGAGTGGTGGTGATTTTCCATTCTCTGTTTGGTGCATGTGTCTGTTTAGCAGTCAGCCAGCCTGGTTCCCTGGATACAACTCCTGGTACCCAAGAAATTCCAGAGATGCCAGGACCTTTGGGTTCAGTCACAGAGAAACCCACACCATATTATTTGTGTGGGGAATTTGTTCCAGACAATTCTGAGGACATCTGAGAAGAACAAATTGGTTCTTGGGAAGGTCCCCAGAAGACTTACTCCTCAGAGACTTAGAACTCATAAGAAACTTCAAGAGTGTTGTGAAGTTGGTGAAAATAGGAGGAGATGAAGAGGTACAAAATTCTAATTATAAAATAAATTAGTCACATAGAAAAAAGCACAGCATAGGGAATACAGTCAATAATATTGTAATGCTTTTGTCTATTAACAGGTAGTAACTACACATATCATGGTGAACATTTTGTAATGTATAAAATTATCAAACCACTATGTTGTGCACTGGAGACCAATGCAATATTGTCTATCGGCTATACCTCAGTTAAAAATAATAAAATAATTTTTTTAAATTGCTGAAAGAATACTGTGACTAAGATGTTCACAAGGGCAGAGATTCCCGGGAAAGCCAGTATTCCTTCATTTCCTTACAAGATGTCTGCTATCCGCTGGTTAACCCCTTTGTCCCTTTCCTACCCCCTAAGCCAAACACTAACATAGCAGTCACCTTAAGTAACATAACAACAGATACCACTTTGAGCAGACCATTTTAAACAGTCCCTTCATTATTTCATTTACTTCCACTGTAACCTTGTTAGATAAGTACTGTTATAATTCCTCTTTGCACAGGTGAAAAAACCAAGAGGATGAGAGCTGCAAGGAGCACCCGCAGGCCACGGACGTCCCAGCATTGCGGGACTACAATCTTCATGATCATCACCACATATTGTTTTGTCACCTAAGCATCTTGCTTTCTCTGGAAAGTGGGGAGACCCCTTATTCCTCCACTTCCTACCCCACTTCCCCAGTCCTGCACTTGGGAGCCTCAGCAATGAGGCCTCCCCAGAAAGGGCTGGGCTTTGAGGAAAGAATCCTTTCCCCTTCGCTCTCAAAAAGCTGTTGAAGGTTAACAAGGCCCAGGCCTTCCGCAGACAGTGTCTTGCTCTGGGCCCAAAGCATGGAGTCTGGCAGCCTGCTAATGAGTTTCCATTCCCAAGGGGAGACTGCCCAGGAGAGATGGCCATCTGGGAACAACCTTCTGGGTGTTCCTTTGGCTACACATTTTGTTGATTTCCTGAAGTGTGTTTTCTTATGGGGTTTCTGTTTCTTTTCTGGCTTGGTTTGTGACTTCATTTCTGTTTACTTCTTATTATTTGGCCCAACATACTTGTTTTCATCTGATTTTTCTTTTCTCAGACTTCTGGCATATAGACCTGTAGCTCGTTTTGCCATATGATATGCCACCCTGTATGTGTGTTTTGTCTGAAGTCTTTGGAAGCCAAAACTTAAACACCATGAAAATGAATTTGGGGGAATTATTCAAGCCTTTTGACTTATGCATAGATCATCTTGTTAATGAAATACATAACCACGATTTAGATCAGAGCTCAGATTAGCTCAACTGTTCATTACTTTCATCTTTCAAAACTTATGAAAACTCCCATTGAAAATGTAGCATCAATAGCCTTAAAAAGAGATAAAAATGTGAAGTGTTTCAGACTCTTCGTTTGGTGATCTAGGGATGCGGCAGGGAAGGCTGGGTGATCACCAGCTCAGAACCTTGGGAACAGGTCGAGACTTAACTCCCAGCCACGAAAAGTGGAATGGGCCAGGGCAAGGATTTGGGTGGGGAAACGAAGCAGGGCAAAACGCTCAGTCATTTCCCGTAGAAATCATCTGTCATGCTGAAAACAGCCTATCATGTCTATATGTCCAGCCTCTAATCCCAGATGATGTTCTGAAATTTTAAAAAAATCAAACCGATTTGTAGTCTGTCTGGACCTAATTATTTTCCTCACACATCCAAGAATGTGTTTGGCAGACTGCCATCAGAAAAGATGGGATATGAAATAATGCCGCAACAGACCGGTTTAGATACCATTGTCAGAGACAAGGAAAAGAGTCACATTAAATGCTTCCTGGGTTACAGTGAGAATGATTGCCCAAATAACACAAAATTCACAGAGGAGAAACCCAGTCAAATGAATCCCCAGTATGACTAAGTACATAGGACACTGCTGAGCTTTCTAACAGGGCTGTACTATCTTGACTTTATTTAGAAGCCTTGACAGTTTGCTGTGTGCCAAAGCTTTGGAGTCAGTAAGGTCTGAGTTCAAATCCTGACTGTACAACTTGCTAGCTGGGTGACAATGGGCCTTCAGTTGCCTCATTTGTAAAATGGAAATAATAATGTCTATCATTTACAGTCCCTATCAGTCTCAACTGAGATAATGCATATAAAGTGCTTGGTCCAATGCTAACATAAATAACTTTTCAGTGACTGCTAATTCTAGGTCCAGGTTCTTGCATTCCACCCAGCTGTGCTGCATTCTCTTTTCTGAGTCAGGAGGGAGAGTATAATCGGTGTTGTTGGTTAAAATAATGTTAGTTAAAATCATTACTGTAGTGGATCTTAGATGTATTTGTGGACCCATCTCCTCCTTTTATTCCCCACTAACAGCATGACTGTTCCTCTGGGGTCTACTCCTTCGTGAGCCCATCTATGTGATCTTTGGGGGCCATGCCTCATGACATCCCACTGATGTGGTCAGAGAGAAGAACATGTAAGTGAGGCCTGAACCTCCATAGTACCACTTCCCCTGGGCACAGGGATTAATTATGGCAGAGATAAATGCATGCCCCATGCAGGCCTATCAGTCTTTCCCTTGGATTTTCCTAAATTGAGCTGAGAGGGAAGAGCTTTCTTTCCTTCTCTGGCCCTAAGCCAATGAGGACAGAAACCTAAAACAGTTATGGTTAGGATACTACCAGATGAAAAAGTCCCTATGTGGTAGAAGGCAATGAAGCAGACACAGAGAAAGAAGAGGAACCAGGGTCCTGCTGGAGTTCAAGTGCATAGCTCTGGGTGTCCCCAGGGCCAGAGCCAGGCTTCCTGGGTCTTAATCTGCTGTGAGTTGTGTTTGTCACTTGCAACCAAAAGTCGTAAATAATACAGGGAGAAAACTCAGTCAGGTACACTCAGGACAGAACTATTAGTAAAACTAAAGGGATATGAGAAGTCGTACATCTAGAGAGAGACTTTTAGAAGAGGGGCTAGGGGGCTGTGAGTCAGGAGAGGAAAATAAAAAGGGTGGAGGGTGAATTAGAGCCACCTGACTCTGCCATATACACAACCGTTATTTCCTAGACCACAGGGCAGAGTTGAGGTTTTTCACAAGACGGCAAAGTGGGGTCTTTCATTTCCACACATGTACATACAGTTCCATATTTTGCATAGTATTTCAGGGAGTCCACAAGTCTCCTGAAGCCAAGCAAGAACTGTCTTCCAAAGGGCTGTAAGAGGCAACTAGTGCTAATGATGATGCTAGTGATTCATAGTCCACTTTGCCTCTTGCTAGCTGTGTGTCATTATTTAATCTCTCCAAGTCTTAGATCTTCATTTGTAATGTTGAAATAATAAAAAAATAAATAGAAAATAAAAATGTAACAGGGGAGTTGAGACTATTAAACTGGGTCATATATGTAAAGCCCCTGGGACTGTGAGTGATGTGCTGCTGTCACTCAATAAATGCAGCTGTCATCATCATCATCGCCAGGTTAATTAATAGATGCTTATGGATCAATTCACTGAGGATGCACAGACATCAAGTGTTTCACTTGCATAATCAACTTCATATTTAATTTTGAACATGTCATTCTGTTTCATTGCATCAATACAAGAGCCCTCTGGTGGTCAAAACCACTTCTAGAACATGCTCAAAATATTACCTTTATTTAAGTGTAAAAAAGAGTCACTTAGGATATTGCCATCTTCGTCCCATTAGGAGAAACCAGAAGTAATGGGCTTACTTATGGTGTTATGAGCTACATGGTATCCCCACACCCCATTCATATGTTGAAGTCCTAACCCCCAGTACCTCAGAAAGTGATATTTGGAGACAGGGTCTTTAAAGAGGAAGTTAAAAGTGAGGTCATTAGTTGGGGCACTAATCCAGTCTGACTGATGTCCTTATAAAGGGAGGAGACTGGGACACAGATACTTGGAGAAGGAAGACCACATGAGGACACAGGAAGGTGGCAGCTGAGTGCAAACCAAGGAGAGAGGCTTCAGGAGAAACCAAACTGTCAACATGTTAATCTCAGACTCCAGCTTCCACAACTGTGAGAAAATAACTTCCTCTTTTTGAAGCCACTCAATCTCTACTACTTTGTATGGCAGCTCTAGCAAACGAATACATATGGATTGAGGTCCCAGTCAATAGACCACATTGGTTTTCCTTTTAGTGTAAATTGTGCCAGCAGACGTAATTGTTGTCATCTCTGCGGTCTATTTGGATGTAACCTGGGATAACAGAGCCTGGCATTATGGAGATTATAGTGAAGGGTTTTATGGTGAGTTTATTTACCTTGTTTCATGGTCCAATGCTAACCACTGAAAACCAAGCCAAGGGGACCTATCTGAGGATAGCCAGGTACAGCCCAAAACACATCAATCAAAAATAAGAGGAGCACCATTTTCATTGACACAGTCCAACACATTCAACAGAACTTAATGCTATAAATACTTCCCATGTGTAACAGCATTTTTATAATTTGCTGCAGCTTTAGCTTAAATTTTTTTCTAAAATCCACAAAAACCCCTTTATGACAGCTATTTTTCTTGTTTCTGTTTTTAAAGAAAAAGAAGTAAAAAGTCAGAGAAGGTCACTAAAGAAGTTTCCATGCAGAGATGCAATTCAAACCTAGGCTTTGTGGCTCCATATCCCATGCTCCATTCACTACTTTTGCTGCCTTTCCACACTTTCCATTTTACATGAGCCCCTGTTGCCGAGATCTTCTTAAAGCATCTTTACTAAGTAGGAGATCTTTTTATGAAAAGTGACAACTGGGTTGTTCTATAGGCTTGCGTTTATGAATTGAGCACATGAAAAATGTGGCTATGAAACAATGAAACTGGATATAAAGATGGATATGGGATGCCCTTTCCAGAGCATCAAGTTTACTGGAGATGTAGAGATCTGTGAATGTGTCTAAAGCAGGAAGGGAGATAAAAATAAGTTAGGAATTTTTTCCTCCTTGTTAGTTCATGCTATTCTGCAGTCAGTATTTAATGAAAATCGGTGTGATCTCTCCATCTGCACACAAGTATACTTTGATTAGAGTCAAGTTTCCAACATTGGCCTTTCTTGGTTCGAAGCTAATCTCACAAATAACTGACCCTCGGTCACAGTTTAACACAGAACATCTACGAAAGTGTAAATAAGAATTGATGAAAACATTATTTAATTAGTGGAATTCAACACTAGCAAAGTGCTCCCACGTCAGATAATTAAATTCAAACGTACAAAATTTCTTCATTAAATGCAGTGAGGTTTTGTTGATTTGGAGTCCATTAATTCATGATGATTTAACCTAGGTCAGGCTGACGTTTACCTCTTCCTTCTCTGAAGAAAGAATGTGCGAAGGACAATAGTGTAAACAAGCGTAGGTGAGAGCATTTTCTTCCTGTGTAAGCAAAACGATTGTTTTAAGAAACCTTGGCACATTTACTGTAAACCAATTGTACCTAACCCATTGCAGGCATCCTCTGCTTTTCAGAAGTTTGCGTTACCCCACCTCACTTTTACAAAAGACCTGCATTAGCACCTGTTTTCGCTGACTGAAAGAAATCCAAAGAGAATTTTTACTTTCATGAAAAAAATGTGAAAAGCGAACATAGCGTTCAGCATTTATTCTGACAGCAGCCGTTCTAGAGGCAGCGGGCAACCAGAGCAGCGAGAATGGCGCCGCCCAGCGCCTTCCCTGGGAACTACACTCAACCTCTCAGCGCCTAGCTGACACAGCTTTGAACTGTGTCTGTGAGCATGTGCTTTATCTCCATTATTTTGTGCATCCGTTCGCAAGATGGGTCTTACAGTATCAGAAAAGCTTAAGAGATTTTTTGGGGGAGGGGTCTGGATATGCTCAAAAGTTTTCCATATAAACTGATATAATTGCTTCTTTGCTTTATGGCCACCTTAGCTTATGGAAGCTTTCATAGGAACCTCTACTTGGGGTTACCAGGGGCAACCTGTATTCTGTTTTTGAAATTTTTCACCAGTTCAGAGAGACTGTCTCCCCAGTGAGTCTGAGTTAAGGGAGAAGAGCCATAACTGGGTATTTGTTTATAGTGAGGCTAAGAAGCCAAACTGAGGCCCGTTGTCCTGACAGGAATGAAGGTTCAGCAGCTGGCCTGCCGGACCTCCTGCTGATGGAGGGTAATGGAAATGGACCAGGAGCTGGAGCTCTCAAATGGTTGCAATACTTTTCAAATCTATTTTTTTTTCTCATATTTAAGTCATGCTTCCAATGAAATCTAATCCACATTTTCCCTAATTTACATTTAAAATTGTTCAAATGTTATGTTGGTACGAGATGTGAGTCCCCATGAGACCTTATGAACCTACTAAAACTTTTTCTTCAAAACAGGAAGTTGTGCTTTTCCCAGTGCAAACAAAGTTTTGCTTGAAAAGGCCTGATTTGTACTTAGCTTTCTTAGCCGAAAAATTTGGAATATATTTTAATTTTCAAAACACATTTTCTCCCATTCTCCTTACCATCATCAATCTCTCCATAAAGCATTCCCAATCATATATGCAGCTTCCCTTCTTATGTAAGCTACCTTATGAGAATATCAGCCTTATTTTTATAATCTGTGCTTGTCTCTTATGGATGAGGAATTGCATAACTCTGTAAATGTACTAGCTACGCCTAAGTTTAATTCTGTTCAATGACCATGCATTAGAACCTGTGCAAGAAAGTAGGACTGCTTGGCAGGAGGGGAAGAGATAAAAAACATTATTTCAGAAATGAGTTGGTCTCAGCTGGTATTTGTTGTGCTAAATATATTTTGATCATCTTTTGTGCCCCGGTCTGCCAGAGAATTAGATAGAGCCTCCATATTATTTTTCTGAAATTTACTGGCAAGGCTAAAGAACCTCTCTGTATTTGGGAACAAACAATTTAATTCATGGTCTGAGGAGGAGGAGATGGAGGGCTATGGGTGCAACCTGCCTAGGTCGGGAGGATGTAGTCAGCTATCTTGTGCCCTGCTCCTCTGTGTTCCCACAGTCCACTGCACATACCTCCGTCTAGCACTTCCCCTTAAGGCAGCTACAGATTTCCGCATCTACTGCTCTGACAAGGACGGTGAGCTCCTGGAGGGCAGGGACTGCTGCTTCCTCAAGCAAGGCGCGTGGAGTTCCCCAGGCTGTTTGATAACGCTTGCTTCTTCAGCTGGCTCTCTTAGCTAGTTTGCCTCTTGAGGCCTTACAGAGGATTACAGAGATATTGCCACTTTGGTCCAATTCCCATAGGAGAAGAGACTCTTAGCCAGGATGAGGCAGGGCCTCGCTCAATGAAGGAAGCCAGAATGGAGGAATAAAGGGGCAGACTCTCTGGTAACCAGGCGTGGAGGCAGAAGAGCCCTGAGGAAATATGCTAAAAACAGGGCAGACAGAGATATGACGGGCCCTCACCCCCTCTCTCCTGTCCCTACCACCACACTCCACTCAGATGCCTCAACCCGAGCCAGTGTGCCAGGGTTCCAGTCACTACTGCTGCAAAACAAATCCACCCCCCAAACTCGGGCTGAAAACAACACTCATTTTATCATCGTTCCTAGTTTCTGCAAATCAGGAGCTCAGAAAGGGCTCTGCTGGGTGGTTCTGGCATGAGATTTCTGGTGCAGTTGCAGTCAGAGAGCAACATGAGCTAGAATAGTGGGGGGTCAGAGCAGCTGGGGCCTGGCCGGACATGTCTCTCTGTCTCCATGAAGTCTCAGGGCCTTTCCACATGGTCCCTCCATGTAGGCTGATCCAGGGCTCCTTAAAGTGTAGGGACTTCAAGGTAGTTGGCCTGCTTCAACGGAGGCTTAGAATGTGAGCATTAGTGTTGCCATAAGCAAGGTGACAGTTGGTTTCCTTTTACAACCTAACTTCAGAAGCTTCATAGTATCATTTCTGTCATACTTTGTTGGTTGAAATAGTGTCAACAGCACACACAGTCCCCATGTCATGATGGGAGGAATATCAAAGCTACATTATAGAAGAGCACGTGAGATGGCCATTTGGGGAAATACATAGTTTGCCTGCCAAGAAGAGAGCTAACAGCTGTGGGGTCTCTTTCCTTCCCACCAAAATTGTTTCCCTCACCCAACCACCCACACATAGCCTGTACTTCTTACCCCAGTTAGATTTTTCTTTTTGTTTTACACTGAGGGATTCTGGCACAATATTTACCCTAAATTCCTTGAGGTTTCTGTCTAATGCATGTGAATTTAGGTTTCACAAAGGATAAAAAATCTGCAAGTTTGAGTGTTCACACACATCCCCAGGTAATTTTCCCAAGGAAATACTACTTCAAGTTCTCTGTTGTGGGGGAAAAAAAGTTAAATGAAAATCAATATTGATGGGTAGTGCTGTACGAAAAATGTGTGTTGTGAGCTATTTTACCACAGAGGTAGTTTCCTGTGGAAACTGTGACTGGTAGTAAAGCTCAGTTTTAAAATATTTTGAGATACAAGCCAAAATCTTGGGTGGGGAAAAATAATTTTCTATTACCCAAAGAAATGCCAGTACTTAGCACTAACATTTTAAATGATATGATTAAAGTAGGTATCTTTTCTAAAACTAATATATAGCATGTTCAATAGTAGCAAGGATGTACTGGCAATTAAAAACTTACAAATACATTCACAACTTGTAGACAATTTTCTCCTAGAAATTTTAGTTTTCTTAATAAAGAATTACTGGATTTTTCAATTTCACTGAAAGTATCTAAAGAAAGCAGCAAGAGGCTATAATGACTATTCTCTTTAATTACCCCACAAGCAAAAGCTGGTGCCATTCAATATATTCTTTACATAAATTATTGCAAAGGGAAGACTCAAACCAGCACAGATTTGTATTTCCAAAAGAAATATAAATCACCCTTATCTCTGTTTTCTACATTGAAGTTCTGCCTAATGAGCTGGAAAGATAAAATGCAAGAAACTATCTTCATTAGCAGTAA
This sequence comes from Manis pentadactyla, assembly GCF_030020395.1. NCBI lineage: Eukaryota > Metazoa > Chordata > Mammalia > Pholidota > Manidae > Manis > Manis pentadactyla. The sequence continues at coordinate 38,167,049 of NC_080038.1, forward strand.
ACTAAGAACAATTAATAACATTTTTTAAGAAAAGGAAAAATCATTACCCAGGGCTGAATAATTGAATTGCACAAGCTTGTTGGAGCTTCACTGTAACTATAAATGTATTTGGAAGTAATTATCACCCACAGCATAAATAATTTTCTAATATCTACCTGAGTCAACATTAGTCAGATCTGCAAAGCACCAAGGAAAACAAGCAATTCGTTGATGCCTTATCCAAGAAAAGCATATTACTTAGTTACAAATAATTCCAATGTTCCCGGAGAAGGGAGTGGGCGGAGGCTGGTTCTGTACAGCCCACGACCCAACTTCTGGAGATGTGGCAGGGTCCAGCCACTCAGAAGGCCACCTTCTGATAAACTGCTACTCAAGCTTCCTTACTTTGCTGAAGGCCCACAATAATAACAAAGAGTTGGAAGATATTGAAGTCTGGGGGCTACTGCTAAAGAACCTGCCCGTGGCTGGTACCTAAAACATGTCTGTTGATGAGCTCCAGAAACAGTTTTTCAAAAGACCCTCTGTCAGGAGCTTTAGGTCCACAAGAGAAAGACCTCACAGTGACCCACGTCATCAGGCTGTGAAATTTTGGCCTAAATATTCTTTTCAAAACAATAGAGTAGGAGTGGAAATGCTGAACAGGCCTATAAACTACCTGAATATTATCATCACATGATTTTTAGTACAAATGCATTCACCTTCCCCCTTCCTACCAACACTTCTGGCTGCTTTGCTGAATCCTATCAAATAATTATTGGAGACTCATTTTTATAGAATGAACAGAGGGCTGAGCCAACCTTTTTAAAGCTACAGAGTTCAGAAGGACACCCATGTTTGAAATCTCACTTGTGTGACCCTCAGCCACTGTATTGCCCAGAACCGTTGTGGACAAGGCAGCAGCGAAGGCAGGTGTGGGAATGATTATGGTCTCTGGCTCTAGCTGCAGGTTGGGAAATTGTTGGGCACTGACTCCTTGAGCTCATTTCTGCCCAGCTCAGTCTTAATTGTCACAGCTGTTTCTCTGAGGTACAGATGGGATGTGGTGCCCTAGTTCCTCCTAGGAATGCACTCCTCTGAGTGAAGGAAACACCATATCTGCTTCCTATCTGATTATATGTTTATAAATGCATACCTACCTCTAACCTTGTCCGCAGGCTATTTCTGGATCCGCCCGAGGCACTCATTTGTTGTCTTAACTTTAGAAACTCTGTCCCAATGATTTAAGAAAACCTAAATCAGCCAGAGCCATCAAATTTCTAGGGAAAATATTTTGTGATACACAAGGTGTTGTTAAGCAGAGTAACTTAGTTGGCATTTCTTTCCTTTCATTCTCCATGTAAAAATCTCCATTCACAACTGAGTGTGGGCTGTAACAATAAAAACCGCCTACGTACCCACCATTCTGTTTCCTGATGGATCCTGTATATAACAATCCTTTGGGAAACTGAGGATTTTTCCTTCCCTGTTGCCAGAAAAGATGCTCGGTGATCTTGAGAGTTCTTTTTATTTTAATTGAAATGTAGTTAATATACAATTCAACCAATATATATTATTATGTTAGTTTCAGGTGTACAACATAGTGATTCAACAGTTTTATGCATTACTAAATGCTCAGCACGGTAAGTGTAGTTGCCATTCCTTCTGCCTTCAGTGGTGAGTGACTATTAAACACAGAAAGAGCCCCATATGTAGTAAAGGACTCTACACATGAATCCAGTTATACTGTCCGGAATTATTTATTTGTTAAAGATAATTTCCTATCCCAAAGTTTCAGCCCCTTGAACTGGCTCACTCAGTTATAGGAAAAAGCCAGAATTCATTAAAGTTTTATACAAAAGACAAGCAATGTTTTTTTCCGTCAGTATTAATTTTTATTTAAAATGTTCTATCTATTAAAACAATACATATATACACTAGCCATCCATTCCCAGCTTCCAAATTATACAGTATTATTACTTGCATCTGTTTTTCAAATTAAAAAGCTATTTTGATACTTGCTTTAAGGCCCACTCATGAGGGCTTTAAAGGACACGAGAAGCTGAAGGTCTGTGAACTGGCCACCCTCAGGCAGGCATCTTAATGGTGACTCTCTGAATAACATTTGGATATGCTCGTCTTTAAAAATTGGATTCAGAGGAAAATCGGATTTAGGACTCGTGGTTGGCATAGGAGTAAGTGTTGAGAAATGTTCCCTTGGCTTGCCTGACAGAAAGAATATGGCCATCCGGAACCTTTTTTTAAAAAACAAACAAAGAAGCCATTACTCTTCCTATTATATTCAATTTCCTTTTGCATAAAGGAGTGTGGAACTGGAACCGTCTCTTTGAAAGAACTATAAGGAAATAGTGAAGAAGGACGGGAAAGAGGGAGACTCTTGGGACTCCTGTTAGTTCCTATTCTTCATACTACGCACACGAAGACACGTGTGTGTGTGCGCACGTGCACGCACATGTCTTCTGCCCACCACTCCCCATGCATCACGTCATGTTCAACAACAACCACTGTTTCCAATCCCATTCTTGGCTTACTTCACTTACACTGCCTTTGTGTTTTTGAGACAGGAATGACTACATCTCCCACGTGCATTCCTGTCTTCTGTCTGTTGTGAAAGTACATTTCCTCGTCTCCTTAGGTCAAACATGGAGTCAGCTCCTTCGGCATCTCGCATTGCTAGACAGGCATCAAAATTCTGAATCTGAATGTCCCACAACTCTAATAATCATTTCCTAGACAATGCCTCACATCTTCTACAGACATCGCACCTGCAGAAAACTCCTCTCGGACTGTTTAGATGCAGAAATATGACATGTTCACATTTTTACCTTCATCCAATTTAATTCTATTCAGACTCTAATTTCAAATATGGTACTTGATTCTGTGTGCTGATGTCAACATGTTACAATCCTGAGCCTCTGCAGCAGGGAGACAAGGGACAGTCCCCTTATGGGAGCATATTTACATAGTAGATGCTGAACTCGGCAATGTTTGCCCACTCATTACTTGTTGTATGTTTTAGGGGTCATCTGCACATATTGCTGGGTTACTATATTTCAGGAAATAAAGGGAAAAGAGTTATGTGTCTGCCTGACACGATTGTCCAGAAAAGGATGTGGGATCTTGTTTCTCTGGTATTTTTTAAGGGTACCTCAAAGCTTTCCCCTCCACATTTATTAAGCCTTCATTGAAAGCAATAGATGAGACATCTAAATGTGTCTTTGTGCTATTATGTAGCTGGAGAATTGACTTCCAGGTACAAAAGCGAAAACTAGAATTTAAAAAGCCATACACAAATTTTGCATGGTTATTATACAGCTCAGCAACACAAAACATGCATCCTTCACAGTTTTAGTGAAAATCTTTGTCCATCTGAGACTGACACGGTTTCCTGGGATACCTGTTAGTTAGAGGACTACATTATGGTCCCGCAGGGACAGTCATGTTTCACACTGTAAGCCACATACTCTACTCAAATGTAAAATATCTCAGGGAATGTGGGGAGATTTGCAAATGAATATATTCAAGAGTATTGAATTAGCCACGTGATTTATACTAGCATCAGTAATTGAATGAAAAGTCTTGCTACCTGGGGTGAGTTATACTTGAGTGGTTTCAAAGCATTTTATGCACTCAAATGTTCCCAAGGATCTGTGCACAGTCAGGATGCATCAATGAATCTACTATCAGATATCTTCCCTGGGTCACTTCTACCTCACTCTCCACCCTTCTCTTCCTGCTCTCTTCCAGAACCCTGTGGATCTAGACTACAGCAGGGCCCCATGCCCTCTGCCTCCCAGTTGTGTTGGGCCAATAGAAAGCAATCTACAGAAGATCAGAGAAAAAGGAGAGTGAGGTCAGGGTATTTACACTCCTGCCTCCCCCACTGAAACATTGCTTTGGCCTGGCTGCACTCCTCAACCACCTTTTACAGGTGGCTGACTCTGATAACTCCAAGACTCAACAGTTCCCTCCCAATTTCAATAACCAGCCCCTGCCCTCAACCCTTCAGGCCTAGAAGTGGTAACAACTTGGTGGCTACTAGCTGCAGGTTACTGCATTAGCCTTTGTGGTTCCTCTATACCAGCTTTGTAAATAAATCCTCCTTAAATTATCCTTCTTGTTTTCCTAGAGTGTGTCAAGCCTTTCTGTTAGAATTCTTCCTGTTGATACACCCATAGATTAGAATGTCTGCAGTTTTCAGGGTTTTTGAAGGACAACTGTGAGGTGGTACATACAGTAAAAGGGAGGTGCCAACCACTTACAAGATCAGTGAGTATGGGAGCTAAGGCTGGGCAGAGTGGGATGCTGGTGGGGACCAAGTGGAAGGGCTAGTCAAATTTTTGTAGTTTTTATAATTTACCACCATCCCTGTGCACTTACAGGCTACTCCACTCACAGACAGATAGAGAGAAGCTGTGCAACGTGGAGCCAAGAAAAAGCAACTCAGACTCCCACTTCGTGTCCCATTGTAAGGCTCTCCATTGACTGAGTTCCTTATGAAGGTCAACTGAAGCCAGCTTTATAATGAAGTGAGTGTCCTTTGGGACTATTTTCCCTAAACTCTCTAAGAAAAAGTCAAGCAATGGAAAGTTATTGGAAGATAAGTTTATAGTAGAGAGATAACATTTAAACACTTTAGAAATTTTGTCCACTGTATTTATGAAACTGAAGAAACAACAAATTAGCTGATAGTACTGGATGTTTCCTTAATGCCACTGAAATAAAGAATTGGAAAAGATCTTCTGATTCAATTTGCTTACCTCCGGGTGGGATCATGTTTAGTCCATCCAACTCTAGCTACTGTAGATGATCTTTAGGGAAATGGGGAAATAACAGTCTTTCTTACTGAAACATAAATGAAGAGGTAACAGTTATTTTTGTAACTGAGGCTGTATAAGTGGTGACTATGGAATAGGCCAGATCAACATTCAGTCTCTAATAGAATGTTTTTCTTCCTGTCTCACCCATCCAGCATTGGAATTCAGGAACTAGACACCTGCTTCATGTTTAAAAATATACATATTGTCTGAGCTGATGAGAAAATACCCTGGGAGGAATTTCTGAAATGAGTACACAATCATTATGGTGCCTCCTAGCTTGATCTGTCTATAGGTCATGGTTAGTTTTTATTACACTGTATATTCAATGTGTATGCAGATAAGACATCTGATTGCTGATTGGAAAAGTGCTTTCTAACTAAAATTATTTCATCATGACGTGGGAATATAGAGATGTGAGGTCAGGTGCTGACTCTGCCGCCTAACACCCATACCTCAAGAGTTTGTCTCATGACTGCCAGGGGCTTGTCATCTCACTCATTTGGTTTTGGTGCTCTCACAAGAGGACAGGAGTAAACAATAATTTGCCTCTTCAGATAGAATTAAAATCCTATTATTTGAACATGAGAAGATGGAGGGTCCCAGCTGCACTAGTCAGGATTCTGCTGAAATAATTCTGTGTAACAAATGATTCCGAAACTTGATATGTTATAACAATAAGCATTTATTTCTAGCTCAGGGATCTGAGAAGTAGCTGTAATTCAACTGGGCTCAGCTCCAAGCTTCAACTTAATTTCAGATTTGCTCCACATTTTTTTTCATTTGGGTGCCAGCAGCTATCTGGGCATGTTCTTCTCATGGCTGATGGCAGAAGCACACAAAAAAGTAGTGAGTGGAAATACACCTCTTAGGATCTCATCTGGAAACTGACACCTTTTCACTTCTACCTACATTCTATTGGCCAAAACTATTCACATGGCCAAGACCATAGTCAATGGGTCAGGGATAATCTTTCTCTCCTGAGAAGCACTGAAAACTCACATGGCAAAGGGTATGGATGTGTAATCCCATTGCAAGAAGGGAATTAAGAATTAGGAACACAAATCCAATCTACTACCCCATTGGCCATTACACAAAACCCGTGATCTCTAAATCCTCAAGCTCTGATTGACACGCTCTCCTCTTGCCCTCATATACAGCAGTAAACCCATTCAGCATCAGTGAACTTCCAACCAAGTAGAGTTCCAGTTCTTAGAGAAGGGGATGCTAGTTGTCTGAGACAAGGTATCCTGCTATTGGCCAGCTACCCAAAGACAAAGGTGAGTTGATGTGAGTGATCTAAATCAGATGGGTATTTGTTGAGGGCCCACATTCATCTGACTTCAGGACAGCAGAGAGCTGTCTTCAGGTCCCAGAAACATTTTATTTACTATAATGCAGCTCCAAATGATTCCAAAACAGTTTTTAGGTTCCCCATTAAAATGAATTTCTTAGTTTTTCTCAAAAGTTCTCATGTAAAAAATTCAATAGAAAACTGTGGAAAATTCCCAGAGTGGCTGGCCCAGAAGACCTGGCAATGCTGTTGACTGCCATAAATGCAAATGGCCAGACTTAACATCAATAGGAATGAAGAGTTTCATTTTTCACTCAAAATCAATTGAGTCCTCTTAAAATTTGATCTCTACTCTTACTTGCATGAAGATCTGCATCCAAATCTGAGTTAGAAAAATCACCAAGCTACCCTTCTCAGAAATGGCCAGATCCCTGTGGGATGTTTTCTTCCTTGTTCCCATATTGACCTTTAGAATTATTGTTGTAATGGAAATGTTGGCACAATCTGAACTCTAACTGCAAACTGTATAAGGGAACCTCATGTCTGTAATTTTTTTTTTACATGTAATCTGCTAAGACACATACCCAAAATGTAAACTTCCTTGGTTTGGGTTTATAAACTGGATGTTTTTGACAAACTCTAAGACATGCAGGGAAACCACTCCGTCATTAACAGCTCAGTTTATTTAATGAACCATTAGTGAAAGAAAGGGTGGGAGAGAAGCTCAACTTGTATCTATCTTCCAAGCCTCAACCCAAGAAATAGCAATTCCTTTCAGATGGAGAAACCTCCCTTCTATGAACAGTCATTCACCTAACCTGTGAGAAACCATTGTGGGCTCAAGGATGAAATAAGACTTGTTCAGAGAAGATATGATTCTGTTTATGTCATTGTTTAAATTAATATCCTCTCCGGAAGCCATTCCAGTATATTCTGGTGATGAAAATTGATTTTTTTTTTTAGTTATAAGATGAAGTTAGTGAAAAATAACTTTCCCTTTCAAGAGGAAGTAGAGATTTAAGAAGGGAAATATAAAATGAAAATTGATCTTTGCCCCAAAGATGAATTTTAACATTCTGTGATACTAACAGTGGGCATTGCTGTGGGTGACTATCATACTCAGTTTACCAGACTTCCTGGTAGAACTGTTCCCACTGATTAGTTAGTCCCTTTAAGAGATCTATTCATTCACATTTTAGAATCTTTAGCTATGTAAAAATCCTACTATTTTAAAATTTATGTTGATTTATTGGAGTCATGTTCTTTACTGGCAGAGAACAGCAGAAAGAAACGTTTCTTTCCTTGATCATACCATACTAGTGATTAACTATTTACTAGTCAATACTAGTATAGTTAAATACTATTTATTAGTTAATACTAATAATATTAACTATTTACTGCTGTGTAACAAATTACCCCCAAACTTAGTGTCTTAAAACAACATTTACATCTTTTACCATTCACATTTATTATTTGTTATAAACAGCAACATTTATTATCTCAAAGTTTCTGTGGGTCAGGAATCTGGGTCTGTTTAGCTGGATCCTCTGTCTCAGGGTCTCAACGGGCTACAGTCAAAGTGTTGGGAGGGCTGTACTTTTATCTGAAGGCTCAACTGGGGAAGGTCTGCTTCTAAGCTCACTCACATAGTTGCTGGCAGAATTCAGATCCTCAGTGTTTATGGGACCTAGAGTCTCATTGGCTGTTAGCTGTAGGCCTCCCTCAGTTCCATGCCAAATGGGTCTCTCCAGAGAGTAGCTTATAACATGGCAGCTTACTTCCCCCAGAGCAAGGGCTCCAAGAGAAAGAGAAAGAGTTTGTAAGAGATCACAAACAAAAACAAAGTCAGTCTTTTCGTAACCTAATCTCAGCAGTGACATCCTGTCACCTTTGCTGTATTCTATTTATTAGAATAGAATAGAATAGAACAGAACAGAATAAAAATAAGTCACTAGGTCCAGTCCTGACTCAAGTATGAATACTAGCAGGCAGAAAGCACTGTAGGGCTTTTAGAAGCTGCCTGACATAGATCTTTTAGCCATTTAATAAATAAAGCTTAAGGTAAAGAAAAAAACATTTAGACAAACATACCAGAACTTGAAACATAAATATATGTTGTCCCTATTGAACTAGACAATTTATAAGTCCCTAACTATTTCAACTATTTTTCAAGTCAGTTTTTAAAATTCTTTGTCAGAGTTGCCTTTAGTGCCTGTAGCACATTCTTTGCAGTCCTTCAACTTCACCCCAGCCCAAAGTTATTGCCAATGTTTTTTTTTTTCACTTTATAGGTAGATTTGAATACTAGAAAGAGTTAAGAGTTATTTAGACAAATAAGGTTAGCGATCAAGATCAGTAATGCTGTTTTTAGTCTTGGCTTTGTAGATATGAAATAAAAAGACTGGTTTCCATATGTGGCTCATAAATTGACTCAGAAAGCAATGCCACAGAAGGATTATTTAGATTTAACCTTCACTTAGATGTTTAAAATCTGATACTCATCTAAAGATTTTCAACCTTCATCCTTCATAGCTATGGTTTATGTGTTTACCCATTTTACTCTGCATCTGATAATCTGGGGCAAATAGAAAGTAAAAGGCCATGTTGGGACATGTTGGAACAAAAGGGGACACTAGGGAGAGACCCAGAGTCCACACAGGGGGCTCTTGAGTACACCCTCACCCCACGAACAAACAGGATGCTTTTACTGCAGTACACACGGGGATTATCCCTGTGTGTATCTAATACCTTCTTTGGGTTTGTAGTTAGTGAATCAGTATAAGACTGACATGCCACACTCACACCATTAACTGATGTTCTTCTGGTGATTTCCTTGGTTACCTCTTCCAGCTCCATGCTCCTCCTATCTCCATCCTTCTCTGTGCCCTGACCCTGACTAGTGTTGCATCAGTTGGGCTCACTGGACCTCTGGCTTGTGGTTGGGTTGGGCCAATGTGGGGCACTGACAGGAAGTCAGAGGGTTGGAGGTGAAGGATCAGGAAATGTATCCCACCCCCACCCTACTTCCCTGCCAAGCCACAGGTTCCTTTATTGACACCACAGCATCAGTCAGGAAGCACCACTAACACAACCAGAAACAATGCCATCTACTTGCCCCTTTAATTCTGGGATGGTAATGGCTTCCTACTTTTGTTAGCCCCTGGGATGCACCACCAACTTTGTTGGTTCCCTTAACCCTGTCTTCAATTCTATAAATAGTTTTTTTCAATCACCCCTAGAATGCATCATCATCTGCTTACTGCAGGTCCCTGACTGATAAAGATAGTAACTAACAAACAACTAATTATTTTAGAACACTTTTTACAATTCTTATTAATTAGAGATATGCATAACTGTTAATATCTTCTCACCTACATAAGGCCAAGAGCCCCCATTCTGAGTTGGTATCATTCCAGCCAAAAGCAAAGTTGCATAGCAAAGTAGGAGAAGCAAAATGACCACTTAGGGTTTCAAAGGGTAAAGAAGATGTGCCCCCATCCCTGAGATGGAATCCCCAGGACTGGGAAGAGGAGTGGTATGTGTAATCGGGTGGTGGGTGGATGCCTGAACACCATCTGGCTGGGAGACTGTGCTCTCCTAATGGGCCGTAGTGGCCTGGGGCCAGCAAGAGTTCACTGTAACAGAGCCAGCAACAGCAGGCAAATGGAGAGGACCAGGGTTGTCAGGAGGCTTTGAGGGGTTGAGGATGTTAGCCATGCAACAGCAGGCTGATCAACACCAGGAATGGCTTTCAGGTGTCCAAGAGGACAGACTCTCAGCAACTGGTGGGATGGGGGGATGGCTGACACAAATGGTGGATGCTGGGCCCCTTGCCAATCTGGCTTTTAAGTCATTTTAAATTTAATTTAGAGAAAGTTGATGCAATGGGACTGGATCTGAGGGTTGTAGAGTGGATTTTGGAGAACTGCTTTGACCTATTTTTTCAATGATGGAGATACTTATGGTTTTATTTAAAATCTCTTTCATGTGAAATAAAATTCTATAAATACATAGAGAATCACCTAAAAATCACTGTGCAAGCCACAAGCCAGTCTCGAATGGGAGGGTATATATTATAAAGCTCAGTCAAGATAAATGATCTAATCAGGCCCAGCTATGGGTGGCTAATGGAAAAAAGACAAGTTCAGTTCCTGGAGGTTGCTTTTGACTATGACTTTCATGTGTAACATGCAGAGTTACAAGACAGAGAATTGAAAGCATGCTGTTAAATGTTGGGACAGGAAAAAGAAGGAGAGAAGGAAGGAAGAAGGAAAGAAGGAAGAAAGAAGCTGTTGAAAAAATACAAAATATTTTGCATAGAGTGGTTTACAAAAATATATCTCTCTAGAAACATGGCCACATCCTCCCCATGCGTATCACCGCTAAAGAGTAAGGGCTTGAATGTCTGGTATGATGACCCCACTCCCATTACTCACTCATCCCACAATTGCTTCTATAAAGTCTTGAGTTACACATTTTTTCTTTATTTCTCTATACACATTAGAACTTCCAAACTGAACACAGGGAATGAAACTTTAAATATATATAGATATTGCTATAGACCAGATACTGTACATACATTATCTCCCTGCATCTTTGCATCCATTCTAGGTAATAGATATCATTGCACTAATTTTGTAAATAAAGAAATAAGCACAGAGGAGATCAGCGAATTGCTCAATGCTCATGACCAGAAGGCAGTGGGACTGGGGTTTGAGCCCAAGTTCATGCTTTTTCAACATGTTACTCTGCACTGTCTTCTAAATTGTAAATGGGAAGAAAGGTTGAGGGGTGTAAATCAAGTAATTGGCATTTTAGGGAATTGATTTATGTAAACTTTTTAATATTTCCTTTTAAAAAATCCTACTCTTTTGTTTATGGATGTGAACACCAACTCTGTATTGCTTTTATTTTTTTATAAATTTTTTATGGGCTTAACATAGCTGCATTCTTTAAATCTCATGGAAATCTTTTGATTTTTTTTATTGAAGTATAGTTGATATACTATATTATATTGGTTTCAAGTATGCAACATGGCCATTCAACAGTTACATACATCATTAAATCCTCACCCCAACTAGTGTGGTTACTATCTGGCAACATAGAAAGATGCTACAGAACTATTGACTATTCTCTATGCTATACTTTCACCCCTGGGACTAATTTACATTATGATTGAGATTTTGTGCCTCCTTATCCTCTTCACCTATATTGGTTTTAATAGTGTCTTTTGACTACAGACAAAAAATTTAACTTGGTGCAAAGCCAAAAGATTTGGGGAAGGGAGCCTTTTCCCACCAAGTTAGCTGGGTAATCCGACCACCTCTCTCTCTTTCACCTTCTCATTCTTTGATGGGTTCTTTAGAGGAAAACAGTCTTCCTTCATTTCAGTTAGTTTTGAGATGTGATTTTGTGTCTGTGCATGAAGGCATTAACATCTAAATCTGCAGAAATAAAATGATTTAGATATTCACACAATTCTCCAGAACATTTGGTATGAATTTTAGGACAAGAAGTGCCTCTTCCTGCTGAAAAAGCACATGGATAAATTTGAAGGTGTTAATTTGCATTGAATATGGAAAATAAACTCCCAGTATGCAGAGTTGGACTGCATTTTCTCCTCTATCTCTCAAATGGAGCGAGGCCTGTTCTAACCTGCTCTACTTACCATGTCAATATGAGTTGATCTATCTTTGCTGAATTTCTTTCCAGGGACACAGAGAGACACCATCCAAAGGACACAAGGGAATTTTCCCAGTCTGCTCTGGGCATATAAATCTGTGCCAGATCAATAAAGAGAGAGGGAAAAAGAGAGGTCAAACGACTGAAAATGACAAAGTGTCATATGCTTGACCTAGCTGACCTCAGGTCTATTCCTATTTCCTTTAAGTTCATAGCACGTGACCCTTGCCATGGAAACTGGCTTATTGTGGTAAGGTGTATTTTGAATGTATTATTCATCTCCGATAATATTCTGAGCAGGTTGCTGATATCTGTGCAGCAGGAACCTGCTTCTGAAAGTGAAATGTTAGTTTCCTCTGGATGACTTCAAGCACATATTAGCAAAGACTTAGTAATTTATGTAAATCAAATTATAGGTGTGAAAATGAATCAGTGGGAGTCTAGGTGCGTGTTAATGAGCATTAATGTCTGAGTAAAACAGTGTCAGTTTATTTTTTAACATATGTTTGACTTTAAAAGCTGCAAATGTGGGAAAGCTCACAAGATTTGAGCATGTGTGAATGTGGCAAGATTCACAATCAAAAGGGACAAAGGTGATGAAACCACTGCAGTGACATCCTTTTGCTCATCCCCATCTCACTTTCAGCTGGAGAGCAGCTTCTTGTGGGTGGTGCAGAAGATCAAGAAAAATATGTTTTGTTCTAGTTGAAAAGCAGATTTAAAGCTGTATCAAGGACATTTTAATAATATGATGGTCCCTGGAACCAGGGCCCAGCGGTGTGCTGGTAAATGTTTAACAACCATATCTCCAGGAAATAAAACCCCTGATTTGTAGTGACTGCCAAATTCCATAGTATAAATATTCCTACCATAGTCAGTTTCAAGCTACCAACCTAACCTCAGTCAATGCACCATTGGGAAGGAACGTGACCCTTCCCGTCTCTAGCACTAAGTGCTCCACTTGAATGGGGTACTCCGCTCAATGACACAAAACTGACCAGTTTCTGCTTCAGAAAAATTCTGACAGGTCACTCCTCTCCTTTTTTGTTCACACTGGCTCCTTTACCTCAGATACCTTTCCTTACCCATCTTCAATACTACTCGTCCTTTGGGTCAGTGTAAGTAGAAATCTTCCTTGGCTCCCAACCCCAAAGCTAGGTGAGGTTCCCCACTTATAACTCAGTGGTTCCTACCCTAGATCACATTCTGTTTACTGCTCTAGGAGCTCCTTGAGTGAGAACAGAACCAGATCCCCTTCACGATTATGCTCCTGGAGTTCAGCACAGTACCTAGCATGGAGTAGGGGGCTTAACAAATGCTTATTTATTGATTGGAGCAGGAAGGGAGGGAAAGAAAGAGCCAGGGACCTTGAATTATCATCCTGAAGTTGATTCCTCCAAGAAACACAGATAAGCAACTGATAAAATCACAAAAACACTCTCTCAGGTTGAAATGTGTTAATTTATTTAATCACTTTGATTAAAAATCATTTATTTAGATATCTAGCATTTCCATGAGGGCTTTATAATGTGGCTTTGGATTGAGACTCCCTGGTTTGAGCTCTATCCCTTAATGTACAAGCTGTGTAACTTTGAGACCAGCTCTGTATTTTCTCTGTGCCTTAATTCCTCTTCTGCAAAATGGGAAGAATCATAGTACGTAGTTCATAGAGAGGTTGCAAGAAAGGAGGAAACAATGTGTTCAGCACTTAGCTGAGTATTTGGTGCATAATTAGAGCCTAATAAATGTTAATTAATATTGATAAATAGTTGTTCTCTGCATTTTCTGATACAGAAAACTGATTTGTTTAACCAGAAAAAAAAGTCTTCCCCAAGCCATAAACTCCAAACTCAAGAATGCCCTATGACGTACATTTCCCACTCCTTACCCGCCCTTGTGGCAGCTCCTGTTAGTAATTACTGAGTCTGGTTAGGCAACAGGGCCAATGGTGCTTGGCCCCCATCCGCCTTTCTTGCCTTTCAGATTATGTACACCATTCACTCTACCTTTGAGTCATCCTGTTCCCTTCTTTGTTCGTCTTACCTTGTCTCTTTTATTTCTCAAGCTGTTTATTCTTGAAACTCTCTCTTACTTTTCCTTCCTCTCCCATTTGTGACTGTCAAATACCCCTTTCACAGCAGTGAGACACTGACATGAGGGAGATAGAAAATGAAATAAAGCAAAATAGAAAATCAACATAGTTAAGTTCTAGAGGACCTTTAAACAAACCTGGAAGGCCCCCCAATTACCCTTAACCTTTTCAAATGCTTTGAAGAATGCTTGTATCCCAGTTAGAGCATTAAAAATCATTAAAAACAAACTTGTATTTTAAAACTTTTTCTTAGTAACTCATTTTGTAAAAGTTTTGTTTCCAACTAAATGTACATTATTTGTGCTAATGATATTCCAACTAAAAATTTTCTGCTGACAATATTCTAACATTATTCAAACTAAAATGTACATTATTATCAGTGTTCTTCTGGGAGAGGGTGCAGACTAACCTAGGAACCTGAGTACCCCAGTAGCATTGCTCCTGTAGGAGAATATTGTAGAGGACAAACTGTAAATTTTTGACTCCTTTGTCTGTACTATTGATCAAGTCTTTTAAATCATGTGCTTCTTTTGTCACTCGATGTCTTTTTAGCCCCAGGGAAGCCTGCGCAAGGAGACATTACTCCAAGCACTACATACACACCAAAACCCTTTCAAGGGGCATGTGCTGTTCTACAAGGAAACAATCCTTTGCTTTTGTAAAATCGTCTGTTCAAAATGTGCAGAGAGTGAGTACAGCAGGTCCCAGCAGGATGCGTGTTTTGCTGAATATCAGCATGTTGATCCTAGATACAAAGCTTATCTGCTTTGCTCAAAAAAACATATTTCTGAGCTTTTGTAGAACTGGATGGCAATCAACATGGGGACCCCACACTGGCTCACCATGAACACTGTTTAACTAGAGAGCTAGGTTGTTGGAAGGGGACTTCCCTTTAGAAGTCCAATCTGACTTCAACTGTTTCTTATCCAGTGAATTTTAAACTTGTTTTTTAAAACCTCCTCTTACAACTTGGTTGGAAGATGGCGGCGTGAGTAGAGCAGCGGAAATCTCCTCCCAAAACAACATATATCTATGAAAATATAACAAAGACAACCCTTCCTAGAATAAAGACCAGAGGACACAGGACAATATCCAGACCACATCCACACCTGAGAGAACCCAGCGCCTCGCGAAGGGGGTAAGATACAAGCCCCGGCCCGGCGGGAGCCGAGCGCCCCTCCCCCCAGCTCCCGGCGGGAGAAGAGCAGGCAGAGCGGGAGGGAGACGGAGCCCAGGACTGCCAAGCACCCAGCCCCAGCCATCCGGGCCAGAGTGCAGGGCCCTCGATACTGGGAAAACAGGGCAGCAAGAACAGTGAGCAGGCACTGGAGGCTGGGCGACAGAGGACATAAGAAAAGCGCGCGACCATTTTTTTTTTTTTGCTTCCTTGCTGCTTTGTTTTGGCGAGCGCTTTTTGGAAGTCTTAAAGGGACAGGGACCCCAATATTAGGGAAACAGGGCAGAAAGACCGGTGAACAGAGGCCTGAGGCTGGCACCGGAGAATAAAGAAAAACGAACGACCACCTTTTATTTTTTTAATTATAAAATTTTTTTTTTTTTAATTAAAAAAATTTTTTTTCTTGTTTTTTTTTGTGGTCGTTGTTTTGTTTTGGCGGGTGCTTTTTGGAAGTCTTAAAGGGGCAGGGCGGGCCACTTAATCCAGAGGTAGGGAATCCGGGATCTCTGGGCACCCTAACCCCTAGGCTGCAGGGAGCAGGGAGGCCCCTTACGGAGATAAATAGCCTCCCAGCAGCTCCTGCTCCAACGCGACTCCACCATTTTGGAGTAGCTGCCCGAGCCAGGCCACGCCCACAGCAACAGCGGAGATTAACTCCATAGCAGCCGGGCAGGAAGCAGAAACCCTGTCTGCGCGCAGCTGCGCAGCACAAGCCACTAGAGGCCGCTGTTCTCCCAGGAGAGGAGGGCCACAAACCAACAAGAAAGGAAGTCCTTCCAGCCGTCACTCGTCCCAGTTCTGCAGACTATTCCTATCACCATGAAAAGGCAAAGCTACAGGCAGACAAAGATCACAGAGACAACACCAGAGAAGGAGACAGACCTAACCAGTCTTCCTGACAAAGAATTCAAAATAAGAATCATAAACATGCTGACAGAGATGCAGAGAAATACGCAAGAAAAATGGGATGAAGTCCGGAAAGAGATCACAGATGCCAGAAAGGAGATCGCAGAAATGAAACAAACTCTGGAAGGGTTTATAAGCAGAATGGATAGGATGCAAGAGGCCATTGATGGAATTGAAACCAGAGAACAGGAACGCATGGAAGCTGACATAGAGAGAGACAAAAGGATCTCCAGGAATGAAACAATATTAAGAGAACTGTGTGACCAATCTAAAAGGAGCAATATCCGTATTATAGGGGTCCCAGAAGAAGAAGAGAGAGGCAAAGAGATGGAAAGTATCTTAGAAGAAATAATTGCTGAAAACTTCCCCACACTGGGGGAGGAAGTAATCAAACAGACCACGGAAATACACAGAACCCCCAACAGAAAGGATCCAAGAAGGGCAACACCAAGACACATAATAATTAAAATGGCAAAGATCAAGGACAAGGAAAGAGTGTTAAAGGCAGCTAGAGAGAAAAAGGTCACCTATAAAGGGAAACCCATCGGGCTAACGTCAGATTTCTCAACAGAAACCCTACAGGCCAGAAGAGAATGGCATGATATATTTAATACAATGAAACAGAAGGGCCTTGAACCAAGGATACTGTATCCAGCACGACTATCATTCAAATATGACGGTGGGATTAAACAATTCCCAGACAAACAAAAGCTGAGGGAATTTGCTTTCCACAAACCACCTCTACAGAACATCTTACAGGGACTGCTCTAGATGGGAGCACTCCTAGAAAGAGCACAGCACAAAACACCCAACATATGAAGAATCGAGGAGGAGGAACAAGAAGGGAGAGAAGAAAAGAATCTCCAGACAGTGTATATAACAGCTCAATAAGCGAGCTAAGTTAGGCAGTAAGATACTACAGAGGCTAACCTTGAACCTTTGGTAACCACGAATTTAAAGCCTGCAATGGCAATAAGTACATATCTTTCAATAGTCACCCTAAATGTTAATGGGTTGAATGCACCAATCAAAAGACACAGAGTAACAGAATGGATAAAAAAGCAAGACCCATCTATATGCTGCTTACAAGAAACTCACCTCAAACCCAAAGACATGTACAGACTAAAAGTCAAGGGATGGAAAAACATATTTCAAGCAAACAACAGTGAGAAGAAAGCAGGGGTTGCAGTACTAATATCAGACAAAATAGACTTCAAAACAAAGAAAGTAACAAGAGATAAAGAAGGACACTACATAATGATAAAGGGCTCAGTCAAACAAGAGGATATAACCATTCTAAATATATATGCACCCAACACAGGAGCACCAGCATATGTGAAACAAATACTAACAGAACTAAAGGGGGATATAGACTGCAATGCATTCATTCTAGGAGACTTCAACACACCACTCACCCCAAAGGATAGATCCACTGGGCAGAAAATAAGTAAGGACACGGAAGCACTGAACAACACAGTAGAGCAGATGGACCTAATAGACATCTATAGAACTCTACATCCAAAAGCAGCGGGATATACATTCTTCTCAAGTGCACATGGAACATTCTCCAGAATAGACCACATACTAGGCCACAAAAAGAGCCTCAGAAAATTCCAAAAGATTGAAATCCTACCAACCAACTTTTCAGACCACAAAGGCATAAAACTAGAAATAAACTGTACAAAGAAAGCAAAGAGGCTCACGAACACATGGAGGCTTAACAACACGCTCCTAAATAATCAATGGATCAATGACCAAATCAAAATGGAGATCCAGCAATATATGGAAACAAATGACAACAACAACACTAAGCCCCAACTTCTGTGGGACACAGCAAAAGCAGTCTTAAGAGGAAAGTATATAGCAATCCAAGCATATTTAAAAAAGGAAGAGCAATCCCAAATGAATGGTCTAATGTCACAATTATCGAAATTGGAAAAAGAAGAACAGATGAGGCCTAAGGTCAGCAGAAGGAGGGACATAATAAAGATCAGAGAAGAAATAAATAAAATTGAGAAGAATAAAACAATAGCAAAAATCAATGAAACCAAGAGCTGGTTCTTCGAGAAAATAAACAAAATAGATAAGCCTCTAGCCAGACTTATTAAGAAGAAAAGAGAGTCAACACAAATCAACAGTATCAGAAACGAGAAAGGAAAAATCACGACGGACCCCACGGAAATGCAAAGAATTATTGGAGAATACTATGAAAACCTATATGCTAACAAGCTGGGAAACCTAGGAGAAATGGACAACTTCCTAGAAAAATATAACCTTCCAAGATTGACCCAGGAAGAAACAGAAAATCTAAACAGACCAATTACCAGCAACGAAATTGAAGAGGTAATCAAAAAACTACCAAAGAACAAAACCCCCGGGCCAGATGGATTTACCTCGGAATTTTATCAGACATACAGGGAAGACATAATACCCATTCTCCTTAAAGTTTTCCAAAAAATAGAGGAGGAGGGGATACTCCCAAACTCATTCTATGAAGCTAACATCACCCTAATACCAAAACCAGGCAAAGACCCCACCAAAAAAGAAAACTACAGACCAATATCCCTGATGAACGTAGATGCAAAAATACTCAACAAAATATTAGCAAACCGAATTCAAAAATACATCAAAAGGATCATACACCATGACCAAGTGGGATTCATTCCAGGGATGCAAGGATGGTACAACATTCGAAAGTCCATCAACATCATCCACCACATCAACAAAAAGAAAGACAAAAACCACATGATCATCTCCATAGATGCTGAAAAAGCATTTGACAAAGTTCAACATCCATTCATGTTAAAAACTCTCAGCAAAATGGGAATAGAGGGCAAGTACCTCAACATAATAAAGGCCATCTATGATAAACCCACAGCCAACATTATATTGAACAGCGAGAAGCTGAAAGCATTTCCTCTGAGATCGGGAACTAGACAGGGATGCCCACTCTCTCCACTGTTATTTAACATAGTACTGGAGGTCCTAGCCACGGCAATCAGACAAAATAAAGAAATACAAGGAATCCAGATTGGTAAAGAAGAAGTTAAACTGTCACTATTTGCAGATGACATGATACTGTACATAAAAAACCCTAAAGACTCCACCCCAAAACTACTAGAACTGATATCGGAATACAGCAAAGTTGCAGGATACAAAATCAACACACAGAAATCTGTGGCTTTCCTATATACTAACAATGAACCAACAGAGAGAGAAATCAGGAAAACAACTCCATTCACAATTGCATCAAAAAAAATAAAATACCTAGGAATAAACCTAACCAAAGAAGTGAAAGACTTATACTCTGAAAACTACAAGTCACTCTTAAGAGAAATTAAAGGGGACACTAACAGATGGAAACTCATCCCATGCTCGTGGCTAGGAAGAATTAATATCGTTAAAATGGCCATCCTGCCCAAAGCAATATACAGATTTGATGCAATCCCTATGAAACTACCAGCAACATTCTTCAATGAACTGGAACAAATAATTCAAAAATTCATATGGAAACACCAAAGACCCCGAATAGCCAAAGCAATCCTGAGAAAGAAGAATAAAGTAGGGGGGATCTCACTCCCCAACTTCAAGCTCTACTATAAAGCCATAGTAATCAAGACAATTTGGTACTGGCACAAGAGCAGAGCCACAGACCAATGGAACAGACTAGAGAATCCAGACATTAACCCAGACATATATGGTCAATTAATATTTGATAAAGGAGCCATGGACATACAATGGCGAAATGACAGTCTCTTCAACAGGTGGTGCTGGCAAAACTGGACAGCTACATGTAGGAGAATGAAACTGGACCATTGTCTAACCCCATATACAAAAGTAAACTCAAAATGGATCAAAGACCTGAATGTAAGCCATGAAACCATTAAACTCCTGGAAGAAAACATAGGCGAAAACCTCTTAGACATAAACATGAGTGACCTCTTCTTGAACATATCTCCCCGGGCAAGGAAAACAACAGCAAAAATGAGTAAGTGGGACTATATTAAGCTGAAAAGCTTCTGTACAGCAAAAGACACCATCAATAGAACAAGAAGGATCCCTACAGTATGGGAGAATATATTTGAAAATGACACATCCGATAAAGGCTTGACGTCCAGAATATATAAGGAGCTCTCACGCCTCAACAAACAAAAAACAAATAACCCAATTAAAAAATGGGCAGAGGAACTGAACAGACAGTTCTCCAAAAAAGAAATACAGATGGCCAACAGACACATGAAAAGATGCTCCACATCGCTAATTATCAGAGAAATGCAAATTAAAACTACAATGAGGTATCACCTCACACCAGTAAGGATGGCTGCCATCCAAAAGACAAACAACAACAAATGTTGGCGAGGCTGTGGAGAAAGAGGAACCCTCCTACACTGCTGGTGGGAATGTAAGTTAGTTCAACCATTGTGGAAAGCAGTATGGAGGTACATCAAAATGCTCAAAACAGACTTACCATTTGACCCAGGAATTCCACTCCTAGGAATTTACCCTAAGAATGCAGCAATCAAGTTTGAGAAAGACAGATGCACCCCTATGTTTATTGCAGCACTATTTACAATAGCCAAGAATTGGAAGCAACCTAAATGTCCATCAATAGATGAATGGATAAAGAAGATGTGGTACATATACACAATGGAATACTACTCAGCTATAAGAAAAGGGCAAATTCAATCATTTGCAGCAACATGGATGGAGCTGGAGGGTATTATGCTCAGTGAAACAAGCCAAGCAGAGAAAGAGAAATACCAAATGATTTCACTTATCTGTGGAATATAAGAACAAAGGAAAAACTGAAGGAACAAAACAGCAGCAGAATCACAGAACTCAAGAATGGACTAACAGGTACCAAAGGGAAAGGGACTGGGGAGGATGGGTGGGTAGGGAGGGATAAGGGGGGGAGAAGTAGGGGGGTATTAAGATTAACATGCATGGGGGGGTAGGAGAAAAGGGAGGGCTGTACAACACAGAGAAGGCAAGTAGTGATTCTACAACATTTTGCTATGCTGATGGACAGTGACTGTAAAGGGGTTTATAGGGGAGACCTGGTATAGGGGAGAGCCTAGTAAACATAATATTCGTCATGTAAGTGTAGATTAGTGATAGCAAAAAAAAAAAGGGCAGTTCCTGTGTGGTAACCTCCAACGAGTTCTACACAAGGGTATAAAGGGCATATAAAAGTGTAGGCGAAGGGTCTGTTTGTGTTTATACAGAGGATCAAAGCCTAATTGGGCTGCCCCGAAAATGAACTAAGATACGATATGAAAAAGAACTTCCAACATCTGCACCCTCTGGAAGACTCATGCCAGAAGATGATCATCAAAAAACCCCAACAAAGATCCACGCACTGCTACAGGTGTAGATGCACTCATCCCACCAGTTCCTGGACTTGCCATGGGAATGAGGAAGGAGATATCTAAGCTGGCCTGTGCATACAGTAAAACAACAAAATTGGACTGGATCTATACTGTTGGAACTCAACCAAGAATTTGGAGAAGTGCAAATTGTAGCGCTCCAAAGTCTTACAACTACGAACTATTTATTGTTAAAAGAACATATGGCATGTGAACAGTCCCCAGGAATGGGTTGTTTTAATTTGTCTGATTTCTCTCAGACTGTTCAAGTTCATTTGGACAATATCCACCATATCATAGATAAGTTTTCACAAATGCCTAAGGTGCCTAACTGGTTTTCTTGATTTCACTGCAGATGGCTGGTAATTACAGATATGCTTTGGTTATGTAACTATACTCCTATTATGTTAATGTGTGTGTGCAATTTAAGTAGTAGCTTAAAACCTATACATGCTGAAGTTACTCTACAAGAAGATATATCAAAGAAATAATCAATCTTCCCATGTTTTCTTCCGCCTGCTACTTCTATAGCTTTTCTTCTTCCTTCCTAATTACAACCCTTAAATAGAATTCGTGCCTCATATCAAATTTACCGAGTATCATAATTCTTCCAAGTGGTAAAGATACCTCAAGACAAATGCTGGGCACAGAAGCCACAGGGCATAAATATGCAAAGAAGTAAAAAGCTAACTTTTTCAAACAATAAGGCTTCTCTCTCACTTACCAACTTCACATTTCCCTGTATGGCCCCGGAAGATGACTGGTTAGCCAGAGACGGGTAAGATTCCTCAAGGGAGGAACAACCTAAGACAGGCACAGTCGCAGGGGGGCCATCAGGTGAGAAATTGGGGATCAACAGAGGTGAGGCTTAGAACCTCACCCCCCCTGTTCTGAGAGAAATCTTCTGCATACGTGGATGTTTTATTGCCCTGGTCTAGCTTGGATTAACACATAGTCTACAGGCACACACCTGATCATCTACATGTGCTCTCTTACAACACTAAACTATGTTTTCTACCTTTATCTTGTATCTACCTACCACTTCAGCATTTTATTAAAAATCATAATAATAAAGAGAGAAATGTGGTATCCACATATAAATCAAGTATAAAAACCAAATCAGTATTCATATTTGAACTGACTGTTTATAGTTCATAATGCATGAGCAAAACCAAAAGTTTCTGTGATGACTGCCCTTGTACTGTTCACTATGTAACTTATTCATTATGTAAGAATTTGTTCTACATGTAAAAACTTGTTTGTTATGCCTCAGAAGATTGGAGACTGACAAAAATTAGGCTTGGGGTGGAATAATGATTGTGCATTGAGCATTGACTCCCCTATACAGAATTTTATTGTCGTTAACAACCATTTGATCAATAAATATGAGAGATGCCCTCACAAAAAAAAAAAAAAAAAAAAAAAAAAAGGACAGACTTCCAATGGTAAAATTAATTAGTAACCGGGATGTAATGTATAGCATAAGGAATATAGTCAAGATATTGTAACAGCCTGGTAGGGTGATAGCTGGAACCTAGAATTATGTATATAAATGTTCTACCACTGTGTTGTACACTTGAAACTCATGTAATGTAATACTGTGTGTCAACTACCCTTCAATAAAAAATAATTATTAATAAAAAAAAAAAAAAAAAAACCTCCTCTTAGTTCAGGAATAACACCTTTATGACTCCAAATGTATAGTTATTGTACAAAAGATATAGTCACAATATTAAATTGAGATGCATTGGTAGGCTGGCAAGAAAGTCTTTATGCAGAGTGGAATCCTGGCGTGTCATTCTTAATGGCAGTTACTTGGAGAAGAAGCATGTCTTTAGACCAGAGCCAGACCTGAAAGCTAAGGGGCTAGGTAGGTAGAGGAGACTTATGTGTGATCAAGTTATCTCCGAAAGCCTTGGGTGATGGGCAAAGCCACCAAATACAATTGGGCAGGTAGTTCACTGCACCAGAGTGCCAGGCTGAGGGAGTAAGTAGAGGCTAAAATCCAGGCTGTCCTCTGCTCCCCAAGACAAGACCCTATAGGACTGCATCTACCCAGAGAGGGCACCTTTGTTAAATTCATACAAAGTGCCTTATAGACTAGCCAAGGTCCTGGGTGGCAGGCTTCATGATGGTACCAGCCACATGGGAACAGGAGAGACATAAAAGTGTAAGGCAAGAGGCTGACAATTCAGGTTTCAGTACACAAATTTCAACAATAGCACATGAAAGAGAACATGGGTTAAAAGCCCTGGAAATATACTGCCCAAGCTAGGGTCAAAGAAACTATTTTGCGGACCTTATATCACTATCTGTGTTTATTTCCTTTTGTTTTTCCTTAGAATTGTATAAAAGTTTTACGAAAGATCCAGTCTGTCTTTAGAGGAACTCTGTGTTTACAGGAACCATAGGAAAGGTTTTGTTTGACATTTGGATCACAGTATTAGAAAGTCATCTGCGCCCAGGGCCCAGAAACAGGGTAATGGAAGAAATTTGAAAGCCCACCTTTACCCCACCCCCTTACGGGGGCCTTAAAGTGTTCAGCCTATTTGGGAACTCTTTGCTTGATTTTCTTTTTAATTAAGGGAAGTTAGTAGAATTTCTTTATGTCTTTTGTGGGTGCTTGCTGAGGACCCTCCAGCCAACCTCTAGTTGATTCTCCTTGGTCGAGGGGAACAAAGGAAATGATCCAGAAAGAGAGTGATAAAATACTACTTTTTGCCTTTTGTGTGAATCTTCAAGGAATTCCATTATACTCTTTCGTCTTAGCCTCTCAGTAGGAGACCTAGGAGCTCACTGCAGCAACCACCTGAATAGGAAGCCATCTGTTTGGGTGCCTCCTCCTCATAAAGTCGGGAGAAAAAAATTGCCCTTTCTAGTACTGTTGAGGTTTCCAGCAGGGCCTGAAATCATCACAGTTGGCAAGCAAGTGAACAGCGTCAACTGTTGATCGCTTGCACCCTGAGAGAGAGGACTTACGTTTTTTTCTTCCCCATTAGGACAAGATAGCTCTGAGTTATCTTAGGACGGCACCTAGGAATGGTGAAGAATTTAAGAGATGAAGCTGGAATGCTTGTCTTGTCAGGAACACCACCTATGGCCCATGTCCAAATTAAAACTCTTAGTACATTAAACTCAGTACACTGCTCTAAGGCCAGAGCAGGAACAATGCCTTGGACTATACTGGACACACACTTAATATGCACCGTGGCCTGGGGAAATCCTAAAGCTTCCTAGTACCACCACTTTCCATTTATTTATTTTCTCTTTTTTGTTTTTATAATTGTAGTGAAATACAACATAATATTTACCATCTTAACCATTTTTGAAGTGTACAGTTCAGTGGTATTAAGTACATTCACATTTAAAAAAAATTTTTTATTAAGGTATTATTGATATACACTCTTATGAAGGTTGCACATGAAAAAACGATGTGGTTACTACATTTACCCATATTATCAAGTCCCCACCCACACCCCAATGCAGTCACTGTCCATCAGTGTAGTAAGATGCCACAGATTCACTATTTGCCTTCTCTGTGCCACACTGTTTTCCCCGTGATCCCCCACACCAAGTACATTCACATTGTTATGCAACCATCACCAGCACCCATCTCTAGAACTCTTTTTTCCTTCCCAAACTGAAACTCTGGACCCATTAAACAACAACTCCCCACTCTTTCCTCCCCACAGTGCCTGGAAAGCACTGCTCTACTCTCTAAGTCTCAGTAGATACTTCATATAAGTGGAATCATACACATACAGTATCTGTTCTTTTAGTGACTGGCCTATTTTACTTCACATAATGTCCTCAAGGTTCATCCATGAGGTGGGATGAGTCAGAATTTCATTCCTTTTTATGGCTGAATAGTATTCCATTGTATGGATACACCACATTTTGTTTATCTATTCATCCACCTATGGGCACTTAAGTTGCTTCTACCTGTTGGCTATTGGAAATAATGCTGTTATAAACATGACTGAACAAATATCTCTTCAAGACTCTGCTTTCAGTTCTTTTGGACATATACCAAGAAGTAAGATTGCTGGATCATATGATAATTCTATTTTAATTTTTTTGAGGAACCATACTATTTTCTATAGTGGTGGTCCAATATCACTTTCCATTTAGATCCATGTGTCTTCTGGGTACCTTTTAGGAGTTTCCACTCATGAAGATAGAAATGACCACCTTGGTCATTTGCAACAGTCTGTCCCTCTCCCCTCATCCTCCATCAAAAGCAGGACACCTAGGCTGCGGACTTGTGATTGGCCTATGACAGTCTTGTTTTTTGAACTGGGGAAAAGATGTTCAAGTTCCCATAATGGTATAGGTCAACCCATGTTCTCTTTTCTTGAAGGTATTTTGACCAAGACTATTCACTGAAGTCTCAGTAATAATGGCTTGGCCTTTATACAATTTTGCACTTACAATGGTTCCTTTCATCTCAGGATCACAGATGACTGCTCTACCAAGGAACTATGATGACTATCATTTCACAATAGTGGAAGAACTGAGGAGCAGAACATTTAGATGACTTGCTCAGGATGACTCAGGGATGCAGCGGCTGAGCCAAGAAGGAAAGCCAATAGTCTGTGGTTCCCTATTAGACTCCCCAACCTGCACTTATTCTAAGATGCACTAAAGGATCCAGAGAGGGCCATTGTTTCCAGAAGCTGCCCTCTGAGGGACTGACAGGTTAGCCAAATCCAGGTGAAGAGAATAAGCCACATGTGACTCTGGACTTAACCTACGAAGGACAGGAGGATCTGACCTCAGAAAACAGAACACAGCTCAAGAAATGTCAATTTTTAATGGGACCAGGAAAGAGGAAGTAACTCTCTTGAGACTATTACAAACAAATAAGTGAGCAAGCCAACTTCAGTTTGGCAAAAGGACGCTCCTCAAATCCTGCTTCTTCAGTGAAAATGCGTGTCTGAGGGTTCAGAGATTACTACCAACCAATTAAAAGTTATGGGCACATCTTGGCTTTATTGAAGCATTCCAGTCCAGGAAAGTAAACATGGGTGATATGGATCAGCAAGGCAGCCAAACATCTTGGGGGCCCCGTGAGCACAGAAACCCTGGTTCTAATAAAAGCCTCTTCATCCTGTTGTTTGGGAGGGTATACACAACTCCCTAAGGGATTCTGTAAAATTCCTTTGACTTGCCTACAATATCCCCATATTTGAGTGGCTTGCATTTTCTAGGTTGTATAACAACAAAGAAAAAAATGTGTGCCCGACTACATTAATATTTGCTTATTTTCTGTGACGTGATGATTATTGTGTATAATTTACAGTAATGCAGAGGGGAAAACACACTTCTTTCTCACAGAAACACTGCATAAACAGAGCTGTTAATCTTTCAAACGAACATATCGTTCTTCCTATTGTCTGTCTTGGGAAAGTGTTCAACCCAGTTGCGGTCATGTGGGCTCTATAAAAGTTACAAACCAGTTAGGTCTTGGCTTTTCAGTGGCCATGCAGAAGTTAGAGATCGAGGAAAACAGATGGGTTCTTCCAGATTTTTCCTGCTGTATATTCCCTATGCACGCAAACAACAAGAGACTGTCTTAAGTGATTAATTTCAATAGGGGTATTGGGGCCACATGAGTCCATTTCTGGTATATAAATCACCCATAAAAGATAGATGCCAATGGGAGAGCTTCCTATCTTTTAAGAGATTTTAGGAAAAATTTCTCTAATCATGAGAGAAGCCTGAACAGAGCCAGTCCTAGGGCAATGGGGACAATGGCCTGGAAGCCCCTTACACTACAGTGACTCAGGGGGTGTGAGAGGGGAGGAGAATGAGATGGCTCTATCAGCTGGCACTGAAAATAGTTGGAGACATAGGCCATTGTGTCATGTCCCTATGACTCACCCCAAGGTCAGGTGGGTGGGACTGCCCCTCCTCCTTTGGAGCATCCCTCCAACTGACAAGCCTTTTTCTGGTTTTAATCTACTTCGTGGTTGAGGTTTATTTTAATTTCATTGTAAGTCAATAAAAATGCTGTGCTTGGAAGATAGGAAAATGAGGGAGGGAAGGCATGTATACTTTGTCCCAGGGTTTAAACACCTTGGTTCTGAGTCACCTTGACTTTTTTAGGTCAGATTCTATCACGTGTTGCAAATCACATCCTAGAAGACTATCCAAAGGCCTTCGGATCCTACTCTCTGTGAAAATTTTTCACTGGCGCTTACCTGACTGACCGCAGAGCAATAAATCTAGAGTAGTAAATTGGTTAAATTAGAATGCTTCACTCTAAAAAGCCCTTAGCCATACGTACAGCCACATGAATGATGGTGGCCTTGTCATCAGTCCAGAATTTGTCACAATCCTGCAATGCGTTGTTAAGTGCTTCCCAGTTTGGGAGAAACCAGGCTTTCCATATTTATTACTTCTTTTTTTAGTGAAGTCAAAAGAACAAAGCAAAATGCATTCGGTGCAACATACAGGATGAGACATCCAGGATTATGAAAGCCGGAGCAAATTCTGGTATGTCAGTAAATGTATTTAAGCCTCTTCCTTTTCCTTCTTGCTTAAAAGAAACTCCCTAACTTTGTGACAAGTGCATTTGATTTAGGCCCACTGAACTCAAAGAGAAAAGCATTTGATTTCTCCAAATTACTATTTTACTTTTTCCCCCCTCCCAAAGAGAGCGTTTTTCCATCTCTTTGGCTTCTCACAATCCTTGGAACTCTTAAGTAGGACAAGAATTCGGACTGACTCAGCTTGGCAGGTGGACTGAGGGTGTTATTCCAGAAGTTCCCTATAGCACTGTGTGAAACAAGAATTGAACTCTGCTGAGAGGAAGGAAAACCCAGACGAGCCCACAGGATCCCCCCTCCTAGGGCTTCTCCGTTTGGCTGTAAGGTCATTTTCTGCTCTCAGGAACTCTGTTCTCATTGGCCCAGGCTATCCAATGAAAGCCAGGCCAACTTTTATGGAGCCAGCCCAAGTCACTTTCCAAGAAGAAAATCACATGAAAGATAGGCTCCAACAACTGGGGTTCCTTCTCTGTCTCTTGATTTCATTAGGACACTGAGAAGCTATTAGTAACCTGAGCTGTCCCCAAATGGGAATCAAAATAACTAACTCGTCAGGGAAGCCAGCCTGACTGGGGTCAACAGGCTCCTTATATTTTGGTTCCTAAGTGCTCTGCACTTCTTTGTTTTCAGTGCCAATTAGTCCATCATGGTATGTATCTCATGTAGAGAACATACTCATAAATCTAACTGGAAACCAGATTGTGGCATGGCCATTTGGTTATGGGGAAAATTGATTTGATTTATGAAGTATCATGACCCAGCAAGCCGCATTGTACTTTCTTTTCCACTGCCTGGCTTAATTGGGCTGGCAATCAAGCGGGCTCCTCGGCCTCACAATCACAGGATTCAGGGCCTGCCTCTAGCAGCACCATGGGTCCTTGGCAGAGGGTGGAGAGCAGGAGCAAGAGCTGCTCTTTAATTACTGCTTATTTGAATATTAAATTACTCCCCATGAAAACAGCTCAATTCAGCAGTCTGTGGCTCGGGCCACATTTTTCTGTTAATGTGACCGTAAGAACTCTGAGAAAGCCCACGCTCGAGTAAATGTCCTGGGAAGCCTTGTGAATCAGAGGCAGGCTGCCATTTCTAAAAGGGACATCATTACAAAGGCCTCACAGTTCAGCTACTTTAAGGGAATTTGGTCAAGAAGGCACATCAAGTAAATCATGAGTCCTCTGGGAATATGTACTTCCATGGACATATTTCTGGCACTCTGATTGAGTAGAGGCTTCTGATTTCCTTTGTTGAGGGCTTGGGAGCAGAAATCAACTTTGCTTCGATTTGTATGGCTAGTGTGGATTAAGCCAAAGCAGGGAGAGCTCAACTCCCTCTACGTAGGTGCAGAGTGGCCAATTCCTGGAGTGGCCCGCCCAGGGACATGGCTTTCAAAGGTGGCACAGTACAGTGATCTGTGTTTCTGCCATCTGCATCCAACCCCAGGACATGCTGGGGACTCCTGGTTATGAGGAAGGCACAAGGCAAGAAGGGCTGGAGTAGAAATGGGGCCCCCAAACCCTCTGGGGATAGCAAATGGGCCCTTGTGTACAGGGAGGGTATGTCAGAACAAATCTCTAAATCTCAAAGAGCTTAGTGAAGGCATGGCGGTCATGGGGCTTCCAAGGAGCAGTGTTAATGGTGTCTATTGAGCAAATAAAAGAGATCCTGAAAGATGGGACCTAGCCTGGGCAAGGGGGTTGGCAGAAACTACTCAAGACTGTAAGCTCCATGAGAGCACAGGTCCCATCTGTTTCATGTACACACCCTTCTGTGCTGGGGGCAGGGCCAGGCACACACTGGGGGCTCTCAAACAATATGGAGAAATGAACAAAATGACTGGTTCCATAGCTGACAAAGCTAGAGCACCAATGGGTATAATGATAGCTGAACCGTCTCAAAGGCGTGCTGTTAGCAGGAAGGATGGCATTAGTTTAGTTAATGCATGTACAATGATTAGCATAGTGCCCAGCACATAATGATTCCCCCTGGATGCCTACTAATAAAACCAGAGGCTATATACAGTCCTTCAAACTAATGGGGGAGCTCCCCCATTAAGCCAAGCCTCCGCTGATTTTAGGACTGAGTGGGACCCAGCCCACAGATGGGTGGGGATAAGACTGGCAGCATCCAACAGACCCATTCAGGTCTGAACAGTCCCAGTTCGGGCTTTCTTCCTCTCTTGTCTGTAACCAAGTAGTTAGGATTGAGGCTTTCAAATCAGAGTCAAATCCCTGCTCTGCCACTTAGGTTCTTTGTGACCCTGGGCAAGTTACAAAAATCTCTGAGCTTCAGATCTCTCATCTGAAAAATGATGATGATAGTACTACTGAAGGGTTGTTGGGAGGTCTAATGAGAAAATGTTCACTTTTCAGCACAGGACCTGACCCATTCTAGCACTGTTATTAATCAGCCATACTATGATCTAGTGTCTTATTCTCACTGTTCTCATGGTTACTGCCCCAAGACAGTGCCTTACACAGACTGAGCATTTAATAATTGCACACGCCTAACTCTTCCTCCTTCTTTACCCCTTCTGCTGGGCTGGCAGTCAGCTGAAGAGCTGCACTCCACTTCAAGCTGCAGGTCCAGCTGGCTCAACAGGGCTCCAAGTATGTCTCATCTTCTTCCTGAGACCAGTGGCTAGTCAAGGCAGATTGTTCTCAGGGTGGTGTCTGAAGCACAAGAGTGCAAACCCAACCACACAGGCATATTTCAAGCCCATGCCTGAGTCATATTAGCAAACATCCCATTGATGAAGCATGTCACACAGCCAAGTCTAAAGTCAAAGTGTGGGGAAACACCCTCTGTGGGAAGAAGCGTAAAGTCACATGGCAAAAGTCATAGCCATAGGGACAGGTGAAGAATCAGGACCAATAATCAGAAAGCCTTCCCTGATGATGCCCTGAAATATAACTCCCACTTTTAGATATTAAATCACAATCCATAATCTCTTCAGTATGTCTCCACGTCAGCACTTACCACACCAGCTTCTAGATATCTGTTTCCTAGGCTCCCCACTAGACTAGGAGCTTTTCAAAGGGAAAAATCATGTCTTATTCCTTACTCTCTCCCCAGCATTTGGCACAAGGCCTGGCACACAGGAGGTATCTCATGAATGAATGGATGTTTGTTTTCATAAATGAATGGGTTCATTACCTATGCTTCATCATACCTTATCAGCCTCTGGGCAATCAAGGCTTAAGATGACGAGGGCTTTGGAAGTTGGTGATGAGCCCACTCAACATCACTAGGGACCCATACTGCAGGTAGCACCCTCTTCCATAAATGGCTCATAGACCTCACTGGTTGCCTTCATCCTTACTCCAAATCTCCAGTTCCCCTTCTCACCCATGTTCAGGACCACTCTTAGGGGCAGGTCTCTGTTTTGTTTCACTCCTAAATTAAGGAAGTATTTTCCTCTCAAATAATGATAACCTTTAGCCACCCTGGGTGGTTACACCACAACTCTTTTTAGGTATTCAGAGGTCACCTTTATCTCTCCATTGTCAAACTCTCATCTATCAAGAAGCTCAAAACAAGTTTTGGGGAGACAGGTTCAAAGAGTATTTGAGTGATAACCAACAAATATCTGAAAGCCACGTACCTTTCCACTCTGTCCTTCTCCAGAAGGAGTTCCCAGTGACAATCCCTAACTCCCTACGCACTATCTATAGAAAGATATGTACAGCTTTCTTCTCTTTTTGTTTTGATCCTTCATCCCACTATCCTGGGAGGCCATGAAGCCCTCATACACTAGAACTGAAGTCTTACCCTGAAAACCCAGATTTCTGAAGGTAGAAAGCAGATTAGGCCCCTGGCATGATTACATTTGATATGTGCTAACAAACAGATCCACCAAGGAAGTTGAGAGTTGGCTTTATTATAAAAAATATTTGGAGGGCTAAAATATTTGGAAGGCTTTTTATTCTTCATTGGATTTCATAATAGTGGACAGTTCCATGTTCTGTCATAGATTACTTGCTTTTCTAAATACACTTTTTACAGTAAATTAAGAAGCATTTTACTCAATAGGATACTTTCTGAATTTCCAATGGGAGTATTTTTGCCCAGAGGGGAACTACTATTGTCAAAGTTGTCTTCATGAATTGCACTTGAGGTCAAATTAAAAACAGTCTTTGGAGCTCAATTACAGAATCATAGAAATCATAGGCCTTGAAGGAAAAATAGCTCTTTTACTTCCTGGGAAAACAGTTAAACTTGAACTTCTAAAGGCTGAGCTAAATGAGAATTATGAAAGAACTATTTCCTCTCTTATTCCAGGGCTGGATTCAACTGAAAAATGGGCCACTCTTGCAAGAGAAGTGCCCCTAACACCTTTTTGGTGCCCAGCTAAGAGCTGAGGGGGAGAGAAAAGAATTAGAAAATATGGTAACTGCTCTTTAGAATCTACAAGTCACACATGAGAAGCAATGAGGAAGAATACCAGACTGTGTAGTGTTCTAGTCTGGAACATCTTAAACTTTAATGTGCACACAAATCACCTCTGACTCAGAAGTTCAGGGGTGGGGCCTGAGATTCTGCATTTGTAACAAGCCTCTAAGTAATGCTAATGTTCCTAGTCTGTGGCCCATACTCTTGAGAAGCAAAGTTTTATTTGTGGAACATACTGGAATCTTGTGTCAGAACATAAAGGTGGAAGAGATAATGAAGGTGAAAGTGATGAGGAATTCTTCACAGAAGAAGCATGCAGTTTTGGAACAATGTGCATTTAGCAGAGCCTAAGTCCCACAAAAGATTCTCATTTACCAAGTCCCCTTGAGGAACCCGAAAAAATCCTAGAGTGAATTATAAACATGGTACCCTTAACTCAGGTTTACTCAAGCAAATTCTCACTAAATTAGTGAAATGTAAAATTGATTCTGCTCCTACCCAAGAAGACAGGGCCTAATATGAAATACATATATAATATTAAGTACAATATATATCATATATATGAATATATAGATATATAAATATCTGATGTATGTATGACACAAAGACACATATGCATATATAAGATATATGTATATATGAGGTATGTGTATATATATGATGTATGTTGCTGATCTATTTCCACCGACTGTCTTTTGACAGGCAAGCACAACCTCCGTGGGTCTCACTACTCATCCGAGTAGTTACAATCTATTGAACTAGTTACAATCAAATGAACTTCTGAACCTGAATAATGTTTGGTGGGGATTGTCTACCAGGAAAGAGTGATAGACTTAAAAAGCTTCATTTCAAACCTCATAACATGCTTCCAAAAAAGTTGTGTGACTTGGGAAATTATAAAAGAAAACCAAAGAGAGAAACAGAAACTCTTTAAAAAAAGACAGAAAGGTTTTGTTGACTTTTTCAGAACATTGACTCCGTTCAGTCCTTGGAAGGGAATTAGAAAGTGAATCTGTTTCTTTATATTATTTTTATTAATACAAACACTAGCTTTTCCCTCCATCACACACACTAAAAACACTGAGTAAATATTTTAAAGAATATCAGTGTGAAAAATGACTAAGTTATTTCCCCATTGTCCCCACCAACTCCCTCTAAAGGAAAAGGGTTTAGATTGGTTGAAGGGAAGAGCATTTTAGGCAGGAAGAGAGTTCAGGCCATGGCGGTAGTACTGTTTGCTTAGAGTTGGAGAGGGCTTGTGGAAAGTAACATTGCCAAGACAGGTTGTGGCCAGATGGTAGGGAACCAGCTGAATGCCTCGCTGGGAGTCTGGAAGCTCTTCTTTAGGTAAGCACATTTTTGACCCAGAGATGAAATAAAATATGAAAAGGGCCATATTGAAGTATTTCAAAGTTGGCACTTGGCAGTGCTTGTCACCCACCTGACAGCTCCTCAGGAAGTTCTAGGGTGATTCAGTTGGGAGGGGTGTCCAAGTTCAATGTAAATGCAATAGCAGATGGCTGAGAGACAGGCTAATTCCCAGTACCTTGAGATCAGGCTCAAACCAGAAACTTCTCAGTGAGCCCAGAAGGCTTAGAGAATAACTGGTCCTCAGAGTGACAACATGCTCAGCAGGTCCCCAAGAGACCGGAGGGCATCCAAATTTTTTTCACTAACTTATTCATGACATGAAGCATTATGTCTTGCTGAGGATGGTGGAAAATATTTCACTGAAGTCTTAAGCTGGAAAAAAAGTTGAGCTTTTTTTTTTCTTCTTTATGTCCCCAGGCCAAAGAAAAAGTTTGTCACTCTGAATGTTTATGAGAGGAGTAAGCCAGAGGAGCAGACACAGCCAAATCCATCTGACTCATTACTGAGCGGTAGGAGCAGTGTGCTCAATATAATTTCCCTAGCCCCCAGGGTTGGAGGTGGTGGGGCATGCAGGAGGGGAGAAGTGAGGTGGAAATTAGAATTTTCAAAGTTATAAATTTACCTAACAGAGTGAGACAGTAGGTGAACCCCTCTGAGTGCAGCCAGGTCTACATGGCTGTCAGCCACTTCTGAGCTCCAATAGGTCACTTGTTTGACCCTGCTGTCTATATAGCTGAAATGAGTAATGGATTAGCAATGTGAGAAGCCTCAAATCATAAAACCAAAGGAGAATAAATCAGCCAAGATTGTCAGGATGTGGAAGAGGAGGAGATTTAGAGCTGGGGACTCCACTAGGCCAGGCAACGTTCTTCGCACTCTGCGGATGCCGATTCCTTCCTCCTGTGCTCAGGGTAGCGCCAGTGCTGCCCAGTAGGGACATCAGCCCTGTACTGGATTTTCTTCTGCTCCTGGTGAGGGAGGGCTGTTGGTGATGAATAGCAAGCCCATGGAGATAATCTTGATTGTTATGGTTTTAACACATTTTTGCTCCCTGATTCATTCTTACATGCTCCATCTTCATTTATTTGTTCATTCAGCTAAGAGTGTTTACACTCTTGCTGTGTTCCAAGTGCTGTGCAAGGCATGGGAGAATAGAGTCTGCCAAGAACCAGGCCTGCCCTCATTGGGCTTTCAGTAGAGAGGGGGTCCAGGGATAGTCTGTAAATGTTGGGTTCTAGATTATTCCAGAATGGCCCATGCAAGAGTCCACTCCAGACCACAGGGTAGTATAAGCCCTCCACAGGTCAAACTGAATTTCTATTCTGGCTTGGACTGCACAAGAAGTCCCTGACTGCCTGCCTCGTGGGATGAAAGGGAAGGAGATTTGGGGGAAATTAGTCTAGAACTTTCTTCTTGTCATCCTGTATAAGATGGGATGTATGTCTCTCCACATGGATTCTTTGAATCAAACCTAGGCCAACATATGTGAAGTTTCACTCCCTCTTCAGACCAAGTCTGAGCATTAGGTACTTCCAACCCCTGTACCATACTCACAAACCAAGCTGCTCTGTCAGAAGTGGCACTGGCTCCTCCCTAGTGCATAGCATGATTGCTTGCTGGTGAAGCCACAGGAATCTAAAAGTGAGGGACTGAGTTTCATACTATAAAACAAAAATACATACTTATTACAACATTCCTGAAAAGGGGTGGGCCTCCTAAGGAAAACTATTCTACTACCATCTTAATGTGACAAGATAATCTTTGAGGTATTAATTTATACCCTTTCCTCTCCCTATGTATTCTTCCCTTTTCCTCTTCCTGTTCCCAGCTGATAACTAGGCTCTGGGCTTCTTCAACTCAGAGAAAGCTGGCAGTGAGACAGCTGAAGTTGATTATGTGGAGTGCCATTGGGGCTACAGGAGAAAAGAGCAGGTGCCTTAAGGCAGTGAGCCTGTAAGAGAGAGATGCAGGGAAACCCAGAAGGGGCCACGTTTTGTGACTTCTGAGAATAGAGAACTACACTCTGGGGAGGGGGGCCAAACAAACCTCAGTAGAGAGGATGTGAGGTGTCCCTAAGGAGGATTCTAATGGGAGCCACAAGGGCTCCCATTCTAGAGAACAGTGCTGTGCTCCAAGCACACCTGAGAGGTGAGGGGAGCACGGAGGCCGTGAGGAAGGGCTTCTCAACAGTAACAAGTCCAGAGAGCTAACCTAAAGACTTAAAGATGTGTGTGTGCACATGCACATGTGTGATTCCAGATGTCTTGTCACTTGTACAATCACAGGGCCTTTGCATCACCCTTGGAGTAGGGGTAGCTTCTAAAGATTTGGATTTCCTATCAATCTGACCTGATGGGATTATAATAGAAATTAAATTGATTTAAGTAAAATTAAGAATTGAAATATTTCTATAGTCTGGAGGGTATCTACTGAGTCACACCTGCTATTCTCCCAGACCCTCCTCTCCTTTCCTGTGTTGGCTGGAGAGCAGATATCAGGCTTGGAACTCAGACCTATCTTAGCATAAAGCCTGCTCCTATGAGGTAGAAAGCCTCACCTGAAAAAAATCTTTCTGGAGTAGAACCCTCCAGAATGTACATGTATATTCTATACTCCATGCCTCCCTCCTCCTTTCTCCCTTTTTCTTTCCCTTTCCCTCCATCCCCCCAATTTTCCCTCCTTTTCTCTCTGCCTTTAGCTTCATGGCTATGCTCTTAATCATTACACTATACTCCTGCTGTCATTTTGTAAATACCAAGAAATGATAGTCAAGTCTGTCTGGGCTAACATGGAAACATCTCCAAGAGTCAAGGTGCAGAGAGTGTGTATGGAATGATTATTTTTGTGTAAAGGTAGAAATTTGGATAGACAAGATAGATAGATGATAGACTGATTGACTGATTTCTTGTCATATGCCTAAATAATTTGGAAGGTGAAAAAGAGAGATAAAAATATATTAACAGTAGTTGTCTTTGGGGAGAGAGACTAGAGGTACAAGGAGAGAAATATTCAGCTTTAATTTTGATTATTTCTGTGCTGATTCAGTTTTCTAACCATGTATATGCTTTTCTTAAAACTCTCTTCCAAGATTATATAAAAAAGTGAGATTTAGGTAAAACCTCTTTTTTCTTTCTTCTCTAAATATTTCTGTGTACAAACAAGTAATAAATATGAATTGCCAAAAAAAAACTTGGACTACATTTGTCAGTTCTAACATTGTGATCCCAGCTCCTATAGGCTAGAAGAATTCTGAGGTGATCCTGAAGACACCCCCAATGTCATGGCTGGCTCTGGCAGGGGGCCAGGCTCTAGCATGGCCTGGATTATGTGCCAGATGATGAAGACACCCCGTTGATTACTTCTGCTTCCCCTACCTCTAAACCTCAAAGGCCTGTGAAGAATCTAGAAACTGCTGTGAGGTCTCAACTTCCATGTGGACTTAAAGCTGACTCTGCCAAAAGCATTTTTAAATTAAAAAGGAAAACAACAATATTAACTTGGAAGCTGGATCAAGGTTACAACTGGTGTTTTTTTAGAAATTAATGTGACATTTTGATGATGTTTGGCCCGGAACCCAGGAATGCTCAAATGCTATTTGTGATAACTGCCCCC
Organism: Manis pentadactyla; assembly: GCF_030020395.1. NCBI lineage: Eukaryota > Metazoa > Chordata > Mammalia > Pholidota > Manidae > Manis > Manis pentadactyla. The sequence goes on from NC_080038.1 coordinate 38,204,303, forward strand.
AGCTCCCGCAAGGAGGACTTAGTCCCAGGAACAGTGTCTATGGATAGCAGGATTCAGCAGACCTAGTAGCTGGAGCTTCAGGCCCAAACCTTTAAGACAGAGGCTCCATTGCAAGAGGGAACCCATCTTGGTTTGCCCCAGACTGTCCCAGTGCCCCAGGAAACCTTCATTCCCAGACAAACAACGATGGTGGTTATTCACCCTACCAGTGGGTGTCCCTGCAGAATTCTAGACTTGGAAGGAACCTCAGTGACTAATTTAATTTTCTGTCTACCTGAAATTTAAGTAACAAGTTGTTATTGGCTTCAATATGCTTTATATGTGAAAGGTGCATGCATATGTGTGTGTGTGCATGTATGTGCTTAAGAAAGAGAAAGAAATAAGATGGAAAACGAAACTGCTTTGTTCATCTAACAATGATTTACTGATCACTTACATTATTGTAGGAACTATACTCAGTAAGGTTTGTTGCAGTCTTCAGAAGGAAATCATTAGAATCTATAATACTTTTAATTTTTAAAGAATAAAGAATTCAATAGGCTTTGATGATATTTAGTATGTTGGTTGAATTGGCATCCTCTCAGAGGTCATATATGACACACAGTAGGCACCTTATTCTGAAGGAAAGGAAACTTCAAAATATAGTGGGGATAGAAAGCAGATTGGTGATTGCCACAGGCTGGGGATGGTAGAGTAGAGAGTGACTGTTCAATGGGTGCAAGCTTTCTTTTGGGGGTTCTAGAATTAGATAGCAGTGATGTTGCACAATATTGTAAATATGCTAAAAGCCACTGACTTACACATTTTAAAATGGTTAAAATGCTAAATTTCGTGTTATGTGAACTTTATCTCAAAAGGAAAATTTTTAAAAATACAATGGGATGTATGGTGACAGATGGCAACCACACTTAGCATAGCATTTTGTCATGTACATAGCTGTTGAAACACTGTTGTGCACCTGAAACTAGTGTCATAGGGCACACTACCTATGGCAACAGTAAAAAGATGAGTGGGTACCAAGGGTTAGGGAAGAGGGAAGGATGAGTAGGTGGAGAACAGAGGATTGTTTTAGGGCATCAAACCTGGTCTGTATGATACTGCAATGGTAGATACATATCATTTTACATTTGTCCAAACCTATAGAATATACAACAGTAAAAATGAACACTAATGTGACTTTGAGTGATGATGTATCAATGTAGTTTCATTTTTTGTAACAAATGTACCATTCTGGTGGGGGATGTTGATATGGGAGAGTCTCTGCATTGAGGGTATGGTAAGGGGTAAATGCGAGCTCACTGTACTTTCTGCTCAATTTTGCCATGAACCTAAAACTCCCCTAGAAAATTAAGGTTATTTTAAAAATAGAATGACCACAGACCATCTAAAGCAGGGCTCTCTCAATATTTTTTTTTAATTTTGGTATCATTACTCTACAATTACATGGAGAACATTGTTTACTAGACTCCCCCCATCACCAAGTTCCCCCCACATTCCCCATTGCAGTCATTGTCCATCAGCATAGTAAGATGTTATAGAATCACTACTTGTCTTCTCTGTGTTGTACAGCCCTCCCCGTGCCCCCCCACATTATACATGCTAATCATAATTCCCCCTTTCTTTTCTCCCCCGCTTATAACCTCCCTTCCCACCCGTCCTCTCCAGTCCTTTTCCCATTGGTAATTGTTAGTCCATTCTTGGGTTCTGTGAGTCTGCTGCTGTTTTGCTCCTTCAGTTTTTTCTTTGTTCTTATACTCCACAGATGAGTGAAATCATTTGGTACTTCTCTTTCTCTGCTTGGCTTATTTCATTGAGCACAATACCCTCTAGCTCCATCCCTGTTGTTGCAAATGGTAGGATTTGTTTTCTTCTTATGGCTGAATAATATTCCATTGTGTATATGTACCACCTCTTCTTTATCCATTCATCTACTGATGGACACTTAGGTTGCTTCCATTTCTTGGCTATTGTGAATAGTGCTGTGATAAACATTGGGGTGCATTTGTCTTTTTCAAACTGGGCTGCTGCATTCTTAGGGTAAATTCCTAGGAGTAGAATTCCTGGGTCAAATGGTATTTCTATTCTGAGTTTTTTGAGGAACCTCCATACTGCTTTCCACAATGGTTGAACTAGTTTACATTCCCACCAGCAGTGTAAGAGGGTTCCCCTTTCTCCACAACCTCACCAACATTTGTTGTTGTTGGTCTTTTGGATGGTGGCAATCCTTACTGGTGCGAGGTGATATCTCATTGTGGTTTTAATTTGCATTTTTCTGATGACTAGCGATGTGGAGCATCTTTACATGTGTCTATTGGCCATCTGAATTTCTTCTTTGGAGAACTGTCTGTTCAGCTCCTCTGACCACTTGGGAGGAGGTCTGGACTGAAAAAAGTATGTGGGAATAATAAAAATGCCTGTGCAAATCTTACATAGCAGAACTGAAGAAGGATGGCCCCAGGATTGTACAACTACACATGATATTCCTGTTTTTCAGATAAGATAGGAATAAAACTGGAGCAAGTTAAACCATTAAGTTCTAAGAAGAAAATGGATATACAAAAGTAAGTTTCATAGCCTTGTAAGGGATTAATTCCACAGAATTTCCTGTCGTAAATCACTTCTAGACAATACATGTAACTGCTCTTGACTTTAAAGACCCTTTGATTTTGTTTGGAATAACAGATTCATTAGCAAACTGGAAAAATCCATGTGGTCCAAACCACAAAGCTTTTGGGAAGGACACAAACTTAAAGCTCATATTCAGAGGCTCATTATGAATGGAGTGGTCACCAAATAGTGGTCTGTTGGATAGTCAAGCACTTTACAAACTCCATTAATCCTGACAGCTTTGTGAAGTTGCTATTATTATCTCCATTTTATTGATGAGGAGATTGAAGCTCAGAGAAACTAAATGGCTGCCCAAGATCATTAAGCTAATAAGTGGCAGAGTCTACGTTTAAACCCTATGTCTGTCTGTCCAAACCTTTATATTACTCTGCCTTATGGCATTCTGGAAACAGCATGAGGACATGACATTTATAGAGCATCTTCATCAAAACTGCCCAAGAGCCACCATATAGCTTGCCCAAAGCTCAACAAATAAACACAATACTCATAACAGCTGTACTGTACTACCAGTGGGAAGGTAGCATGAAACCATTCACTTTAACATGACCCTGAAGGTCAGTCTTAGATCTGTTATGTTTTAGTCTTTCCATCAGTGACCTAGAGGATGGAACAATAGGTCTGTGCAACATGTTTACAGATAATGGCATTCTGGGCATGGGGATCTCCAGGGAAGAAGCTGCCCTAGAAGCTGAGGACTGTAGTATCCAAAACCCCTAGTAAAACTCAGGAAACATCCAGAAAGCAAGACAGAGATCAGCAAAGGTAATCAGTAGGATTCAATACAATAAAATTCAATACTCCCATGTCCATATATGACTAAAACACCTGCAGAGTTAACTCCTAAACATGTTACCTAAGTAAGGCTCTATCATTTAATTGAAATTCCAGAGAGACTATCTAATTCAAGAATCTTGTACACAGGATCTAAAAGAATCCTTTCATGGTAGAGTATCAGTCCTGATTTCTGCCATTTAAAAATTCAGAAAGTCTGCAAGAAAAGCTGTAGAGATGATTGAACAGTCTAACTAAAAAGTCTATGAAGGAAAGCAAAAGAAACCAGGATTTTTGCAATAGCCGAAAAGAAAAATAGGAATAATTTCCTCAAGGTATTGAAGGAAATTACAGGCTTACTCTTATTGGAGATGATCAACTGTTGTGAATTACAAACATTTGCCAACTTAGCTCCTAATATTAATCCATTCTAATTAAATCATTCCATCAGGAAGTTTTTTCTTCTACTCAACCCAAATTCCAGATTTTCTTATTCTTTTCTTTCCCTGGAATGGTGTGGGGAAGCAAATGCTAACGTATAATGAAATAATTACTTTAATAGAATTCTATCCTCTGCATTTTAAATGGTCAAAGAAAAACTGAAACAAACTGATGGGCTGGAGTATCTTGGGGGGAAAGTCCTGTAGGAGTTAAAAGCAAAAAATGTAGATGTTTCTCTTCGTAAAAAGCAGGCCCAAGAGTGAACAACAAATCACACAGCACCAGCACTGCCAGATGGGGAATTGGCTTGAATTTGTCCCTTTGGCTTACAATGCCCTTTGAAGTAACTGGGAATCAAAGAGTGAGGAACCGCAACAACAGTTTAGCTTAGTAAAGCACTTTACAGTTTATAAATCATTTTTGCATTCTTGTCCCATTTAATTAGCCCACAATCAGGGAGATGGTGTGGGAATTTGGGTTCTCTTGTGGCAGATAAAAGGCACTCTCTTCCCGGGAAATGTTGACAAGATGGTTGGGGCAAAGCTAACAGGACATTGAAATGTCCCCTGTATTATTAGTCAGTGTTCTCCAAGGAAACTGAAGCAATAGGAAATAGGAGATAGATAGATATAAGTATGTATAAAATATACATAGATAAGATGTGTATAGATATACAAAATAAGAAAGATTTATTATATGGAATTGGCTCCTGAGATTATGGAGGCTAAGAAGTCCCAAGATCTACAGTTAGCAAGCTAGAGACCCAGGAGAGCCAATCGGGTGAGTCCCAGTCTCAGCTCAGGCAGGCAGAAGGAGCCTGCGCTCCTTTCCTCCACATGTTTGTTCTACTTGGGCCCTCAATGGACTAGATGAGGCCCGACCACACTGGGGAGGGCCATCTGCTTTACTCAGTCTGTAGATTCAAAGACTAATGTCTTCCAGAAACACCCTCACAGACACACTCAGAAATACTACTCAGCCAAATCTCTGGGCACCCTGTGATCCACTCAAATTGACATATGACATTAAGCATCACATCCCCTAATCTCACCTCAAGAGGGCAGTTTCCACCTCTGAAGCACGCTACCTTTGCTCTGACCCAGGCTCAACCCCTGTGGTCGCCTCAGTACATTTCCTCCCAAGGAGGCCTGTGTGAAATCCCCTCTGAAAATGCAGTTCAGTGCTGGATACCACAGACCTAGCCAGGTAAAAACAGAACTCATTAACAAAAGCAGGACAGGGCAGCCATCAGTGAGAATTAGAGAACCTCCAAATGCAGAGATGAAGAGAATGGGATTCATTAAGAAAAATACAATCTAAGATATTTGGTGTGGTGCAACCTGAGGGGGAGTTGGAAGTGGCTTCGAAGTCAGACTGAGCTGGAGTCTAATAGCAGTTCTGGCCCTTCTCGCATGACCAGGGCAAGTTAGCTATTTGTGCCAATCTTCCATTTACTCACATGGGGATTAAAATGTCTCACCGGGAGCTGCTGATCCGCACAGCACGAATACCTCTCACAGACCTCATGTGGAGTAAAGAAAGCCAGACACAAAACAGTATCACCATATGATTCCATTCATATGAACTTTCTGAACAGCCAAAATTAATCTCTAGAGATAGAAATGGGAATAGCAGTGGCCTCCAGAAGGCAAAGAATTGACTGAAAGGGGGCATCAGGGAAAGCTCTGTAGTGATGCAAAAGGTTTGCATCTTGACTGTGGTATGGGTTACAAGGGTGTAGATGTAAATCAAGAATCATCCAACTACACACTTAAGACTGGTGCATATTACTGTAGAATATTTTTCTATAAAATGCCTTTCCTATTGGGCTCTTGTGAGGATGAATAGTACGAGGAAAGTGCCTTCTGGTGGAGTAAACACACAGGAGGTGTTCAAGAAATGATGGCTAAAACACCTTTCTTTAAATGAACTAACCTCAGAAATCTTAATAAGTCTGTATCATGCAGAAATCCAAGAGGATTCCAGGGCAAGGACAGATGGTAGGGATTTCCCGCTCCCTCCTTCAGTGGCTGCTTGTGGGCTCCCCACCATTGCAGCATGCTGGCCTGACCAAGCAGGCAGGTGGGTGCCATTCACGGAAGCTGGCTGCAGGCAAGGACCCAAAGATGCACGGGCGTCAGGCAGCCCTCACAGGGCTGCAGTCCCAGGAGGCTGAGGAGGGGCCCAGCTGCAGAGGGATTCCCAGTCCAGATGAAATGGGCCCCAGCTTGGGGTCCCAGAGGGAAATTGAACTGCCGAGTAGGAGTAAGGGGGCAGGGCAAGGCCCTGGCTTCTGGATCTGAGCATCAAGGCTGTGCCTGGGCAGGAGGCAGTGTGCAGCTCTAGGACAAGGCAGGAGGAAAATAAAGGTCTGTTGGAGTATATCACCTGAGCATTAGGCTTATCCCAGAGCCTGGGGTGAAATCAATCCTGGATGAATCCAGTTGGTTCTGCTACCATTCAAGTTATCTAGAATTGTCCTGGATTGAGAACTGGAGCAATACTTCTTATAGGTAAATGCATGCATGAATCGTCTGGGGATCCAGTTAAAAATGTGGATTCTGATTCAGTGGGTCTGGAATGAGGCCTGAGATTCGGCATTCCTAACAAGCTCCCAAGTGATACCCTTGTTGTTTGGGTCCCTAGATCACACTAGTTAGCAAGAACCTCCTAGAAGATGCACTTTGTGTCAGCAGTCAGGTGCCCTGGATCTCTTTAAATATCTGTTTCCTCTGACTCTGGGCTTGATGAAGAGAAAGGGAAATAACAACTACCCCCACCACCACCACCCAACACACACATACACACACATGCACACAACATTAAAACCACAGAAGTCTGTGAGGCATTCTAAGAACCCCACTCCTATTTACCCAGGGTTTAAAACAGCCATAGATGGTGTTGCAAAGAGATTTACAGCTTTTAATCTTCTCATGTAGCACAACTACTAAATACAGTATAATATATGTGACAGGAATTAGTCCAGAATTTATTTAAGACTTTATCCCCTCAGTTCATATGTCAAAAGATTGCCATTTCCAATTATTTATTAGGAATGTGATGTTTTTCAAGGTGGATGCATTACTCTTGTTATCTGCTTTCAGTTAGCTGAGAATTTACTATTCTCAGCCAAATGTCCATTCATCAGTAAATTCCAGATTCCTGGCAGTCTGATTAACTTCCCAGGGCTCTTCATTTATTGCTCAAATAAATGAGTCTGTCTATATCTCATGCTTGCTTGCTTATGCAAGGAGACAGAATAGATTTTGGAAATGAAGGAGGAGGAGGAGGAGGAAGAGGAGGCGGAGGATGAGAAAAAGGAGGAGGAGGAGGAAGAAAAAGCCTCAACTGATCAGGAAATCTTATAGAGCTGAACACCTACCCTTTGACCAAAAGCTACTGTACTCTAAAGGTTTTTCAGCCATATCAAAGCCAGCAGCTCAGAAGTGCAGTGAGAAGGGTCTGAAAGCTTGAATTTGGCATATCATTCCTTGCTGTGGGACCTGGTGTAAAGGGAGAAGCACAAGCTTTGGAACCAGTGAGGCCTGGCTGAGTCCCAGCTGAGCCACTTAAAACTGGAACACCTGGGGGGCACTTACCTCACCTCCATTTCAAAATCACTAAGTTTCCTCTTCCATAAAATCATGACAACAATGACCAACTTGCAGATTGGTCACAAATTTAAATGAAATCGTGTTTATGTAAGAACAATGTCAGCTAAGGTAACCCTGCCCTAGAGTTTCAAATGACATTTGTTCAAACTGCATCCAGTGTGTGCAGAGGACCCCAAATCACTCCCAGTCTCTCTGGGGACTTCCACGGGAATCGGGGTAGAGAGATGGGGGTGGTTTATGTTTGTCCCAGTGCTGGCTGGCCACAAGCTCTTTCTCTTCCTGAACTGGCCCTGTTCCAGATCCCCCACTGTGTGGGCCACATAGGTCGGACCTGTTCTTTGCAAAGTATTCACATACATCCAAAACTCAACCCACTCACACAAGATCATGCGCGTGTAGCAGATTTTATTACTCATGGTCTGGGGAGAAAGAGGAGGTTTACTTCGCAGCAATTCACATACTTAAAATTGAATATGTGACACCCCATAGCCATTTTTGTAAGCTACAACTCCAGTTGTCAAATATGTGACTTAGCCCTCTTTTGGCCTTTCTCTACCTCTCTGTCTGTCTGTCTCTTCCCTTCTTCTTGGGTGGGTGAGAGGGAGCAATAAAACAAAACCCAACCCCCCTCATATCCCCTCACTCAGATCTTTTTAGCCCTCCCTTGAAACTGACCTCACTTTTGGGAGCCCACCTTGGACCTGAGTCTTGACATCCCTTTGACTATTCAATATGTTCTTCTAAGGAAACACAATCCCTCACTCTCAGGGATTTCCATATGAGTGGTTCAGATCACTGCACTGAGTCCTATGTCAATCAGATACACATGGTACAAAGTTTGATGCATGAGACATAAAGGTATTCAGCTAGGTGACAGCTACCTTAGTGTTTGCTAGATGCCAGGCCTGAATTGGGGGAAAGTGACGAGGCTGGTGAAACGTGCCTACCATATGATTTTCTTATTTTTCTCCCCCATGTTTCATTTTTTAGTCTTTTTATTGTATTTTCTGGAAAATTATTTTCAGCTTTATCTTGCAACCCTCTACTAAAAGTTTTAAGCACCCTCTTTTAATTTCCAAAGACTTGTACTTATCCTCCATTTGTTCTATTTTATTATGTCATATTCTTGTTTCATGAATCCACTATCTTTTATACATTTAGGAGCCTTAATTATTATTGGGCCTTTTCATCATTGTTGTTATTGTTGAAGTTTTCTTAAGTCCCCTGAATTTTCTGTCAGTCCCTGCATTCCACAAGTCTACTTGTTTGATCTCTGTCTTTTGTGCGGTGGTTTTCTCCAAATGTCTGCTGCTCATAGGCTGTCCACTCTTATTTAAGAATGAGTGATTGTAGAACTGACTGGAGGTCCTATGCTATGAAGGCAACACTTGTCAACCGGTGACCTTCGTTTTAGGGAAACTGGCAAAACCAAGCTGTTTCACTGGGGAACCCACTAATCTAAAGAATGTTGCTCTGGGATCACTCAGTTTCCCAAGAAAGAACCTTCCAATATTCTCCCCAAAAGGCAAAGGTAGGAAAGAGTTGGAAGGCCAGAGAAGCATAAACCCATTTCTTGCAGTAGGCTAGAGAAAGGAGTCAGAGGTCTCGTGATTTAGCAAGTGGGATCTTCAATTCCTCAGCCTTTCTGAACTTCTATGCTGTAACAGCATAAGGTGGTTCTCAAACTCTGGCTCACATAAAAATTACCTGGAGGCCTTGTTGAAATACACTTTTCTCAGCCCCACTCCAGAGTTCTGATTCCCTTGAGGATGTGATGCAAGTCTTGAGATGTTTTCCCAGCTTCCACCAGTCAAGCCCATTGGACAAAGGAAAGCGGCTGATGGATATGACATGAGACACTCCAAAAACTCCTCTACCAACTTTAGCAAATAAGTGCCCAGAGTTAAAGAGTCATTCCCCTTGGTTAACAAAATCCCCCTTTAAACTATGAATATTCATAGCACTTAAGTCACTAAGGTGTGATATCTATGTCCCCTCCCCTCAAGTCAGGATAAGCTAATGACTGGACCAATGGACTAAGTGGAAATAAGACTGGGTAATTTTTGACTCTGAGTCAAAAAAGGCCATGCATCTGGGAGGAGCCAAGATGGTGGCATGAGTAGGGCAGCAGAAATCTCCTCCCCAAAACCATACATATTTTTGAAAATACAGCAAATACAACTATTCCTAAAAGAGACCAGAGGATACAGTACAACAACCAAGCTACATCTACAGCTTCAAGAACTCAGCATCTCACAAAGGGGGTAAGATACAATCCACAACCCAGCAGGACCTGAGCACTCCTCCCACCACAGCTCACCAGCAGGAGGAAAGGAGTTGGAGTAGGGAGGGAGTGGAAGTGCGGGACTGCTAAATAACCAGTGCTAGAAATCTGTACCTGGAGCGCAAACACACATTGTACAGTGTGCTGGATATTAGAGAAATGGAAAAGTAAAATCTGCAAGCAGGTCCCCACAGCCGGCTCCCCTGGGACAAAAGAAAAGCGGGTGCTTTTTGAAAGTCCTAAAGGGACAGGGGCTTCACAGGTGGATGGAATCATCCCAGCACACTCAGCCCAGCAGGCTGGGAATCCTGAGGAACTTCAAGCACCCCAGCCCCCTGGGTGGCGATGCAGCTCTGAAGCCCCTCACGGTGATAACCAGCCCGCCAGTCTTTCCCCTGGCCAGCGCAGCCCCACCACAAGGGCGGAGCAGCTGGAGAGCGGCCGTGCCCACAGAAAATGCCCAGAGTCTCCTCCCCACACACAGCCGCCCGGGCCAGACCCAGAGGCCGATGCTGGCACGCAGCTTTCCAACACAGGCAGAGGAAGCCAGGGTAAGGTGTGAAGTGTCGCCGTTCTCGTGGGACAGCACACCCGGTGCACCTGCCTCTCCCTGCAGGGCTCTGGGCTACCCTGACAGCTGCCCCACCCACAGTGGCTCAGGGGATTAACCCAGACACTGCTCCCGGGGTGCAGGTAATGGACACAGGCAGTGAAGTAGGGCAAGGAGACCAGCAAGCAGGAAGGGACTTGCTCTCCCAGCTGATACACATGCCATCTGCCTGCAACTACCTCTTTCACTATGAAAAGGCAGAAGAACATGGTCCAGTCCAGAATTACCCAGACAATCCCTGAGAGACAGCCTGGGGGGATAGATATAACCAATGCTCCTGAAAAAAAATTCAAATTAAAGGTCATAACCATGCAGATGGACCTGCAGAGAAATATGCAAGAGCTAAGGATCAAGTCAGGAGGGAGAATACAGAAATAAAACAATCTCTGGAAGGAATTAAGAACAGACTGAATGAAGTGCAAGAGATCGTTAATGGAATAGAAATTGGAGAACAAGAATACACAGAAGCTGAGGCAAAGAGAGATAAAAGGATCTCCAGGAATGAAAGAATATTAAGAGAACTGTGAGACCAATCCAAACACAACAATATTCGAATTATAGGGGTATCAGAAGAAGAAGAGAGAGAAAAAGGGATAGAAAGCGTTTTTGAAGAAATAATTGCTGAAAACTTCCCCAAACCGGTGGAGGAAATAGTCTCTTGGACCATGGAAGCCCACAGACCTCCCAACACAAGGGACCCAAGGAGGACAACACCAAGACATATAATAATTAAAATGGCAAAGATCAAAGACAAGGACAGAGTACTAAAGGCAGCCAGAGAGAGAAAAAAGGTCACCTACAAAGGAAAACCCATCAGGCTATCATCAGACTTCTGAACAGAAACCTTACAGGCCAGAAGAGAACGGCATAACATATTTAATGCAATGAAACAGAAGGGTCTTGACCAAGAATACTGTCTTCAGCACGATTATCATTTAAATATGAAAGAGGGATTACAGAATTCCCAGACAAGCAAAAGTTGACGGAATTTGCCTCCCACAAATCATCTCTACAGGATATTTTAAAGGGACTGCTCTAGATGGAAGCACTCCTAAGGCTAAATAGATGTCACCAGAGAAAATAAAATCACACCAAAGAAAGCAGACCAAACAAATATTAACTAAAGGCAAAAAATGAAATCAACTACACACAAAAGCAGTCAAAGGAAACACAAAAGAGTACAGAATAAAACGCCTAACATATAAAGAATGGAGGAGGAGGAATAAGAAAGGGAGAGAAATAAAGGATCATCAGACTGTGTTTATAATAGCTCAATAAGTGAGTTGAGTTAGACAGTTAGATAGTAAAAAAGCTGCCCTTGAACCTTTGGTAATTACGAATCTAAAGCCTGCAATGGCAATAAGGACATATATTTCAATAATCACCCTAAATGTAAATGGACTAAATGCACCAATCAAAAGACACAGTGTAATAGAATGGATAAAAAAGCAAGACTCATCTATTTGCTGCTTACAAGAGACTCACCTCAAACACAAAGACATACACAGACTAAAAGTCAAGGGATGGAAAAAGATATTTCATGCAAGCAATAGGGAGAAAAAAGCAGCTGTTGCAGTACTAGTATCAGACAAAATAGACTTCAAAACAAAGAAAGTAACAAGAGATAAAGAAGGACATTACATAATGATAAAGGGGTCAGTCCAACAAGAGGATATAACCATTATAAATATATATGCACCCAACACAGGAGCACCAACAGAAGTGAAACAAATACTAACAGAATTAAAGGAGGAAATAGAATGGAATGCATTCGTTCTAGGAGACTTTAACACACCACTCACTTCAAAGGACAGATCCACCACAGAAAATAGGTAAGGATACAGAGGCACTGAACAACACACTAGAACAGATGGACCTAACAGACATCTACAGAACTTGACACCCAAAAGCAGAAGGATACACATTCTTCTCAAGTGCACATGGAACATTTTCCACATACTAGGCCACAAAAAGAGCCTCAGTAAATTCAAAAACATTGAAATTCTACCAACCAACTTCTCAGACCACAAAGGTATAAAACTAGAAATAAATTGTACAGAGAAAACAAAAGGGCTCACAAACACATGGAGGCTTAACAACATGCTCCTAAATAATCAATGGATCAATGACTAAATTAAAATAGAGATCAAGCAATAGATGGTGACAAATGAGAGCAACAGCACAAAGCCCCAACTTCTGTGGGATGCAGCGAAGGCAGTTCTAAGAGGAAAGTATATGGCAATCCAGACTTATTTAAAGAAAGAAGATCAATCCCAAATGAATAGTCTAAAGTCACAATTATTGAAACTGGAAAAAGAAGAACAAATGAGGCCCAAAGTCAGCAGAAGAAGACACATAATAAAGATCAGAGAAGAAATAAATAAAATTGACTAGAATAAAACAATAGAAAAAAACCAATGAAACCAAGAGCTGGTTCTCTGAGAAAATAAACAAAATAGATAAGCCTCTAGCCAGACTTATTAAGAGAAAAAGAGAGTCAACACACATCAACAGAATCAGAAATGGGAAAGGAAAAATCATGACAAACCCCACAGAAATACAAAGAATTATTAGAGAATACTATGCAAATCTATATGCTAACAAGCTGGAAAACCTAGAAGAAATGGACAACTTCCTAGAAAAATACAACCTTCCAAGACTGACCAAGGAAGAAACAGAAAATCTAAACAGGCTAACTACCAGCAAAGAAATTGAATTGGTAATCAAAAAACTACCCAAGAGCAAAACCTCCGGGCCAGATGGATTCACTGCTGAATTTTATCAGACATATAGAGAAGACATAATACCCATTCTCCTTAAAGTTTTCCAAAAAACAGAAGAGGAGGGAATACTTCCAAACTCATTCTAAGAAGCCAGCATCACCAGCACTAATACCAAAACCAGGCAAAGACCCCACCAAAAAAGAAAATACAGACCATTATTCCTGATGAACAAAGATGCAAAAATACTCAACAAAATTTTAGCAAAACAAATTCAAAAGTACATCAAAAAGATCATCCATCATGATCAAGCAGGATGCAAGGATGGTACAACATTCAAAAATCCATCAACATCATCCACCACATCAACAAAAAGAAGGACAAAAACCACATGATCATCTCCACAGATGCTGAAAAAGCATTCGACAAAATTCAACATCCATTCATGATAAAAACTCTCAACAAAATGGGTATAGAGGACAAGTACCTCAACATAATAAAGGTCATATATGATAAACCCACAACCAACATCATAATATTCAGGGAGAAGCTGAAAGGTTTTCCTCTAAGATCGGAAACAAGACAGGGATGCCCATTCTCCCCACTGCTATTCAACATAGTACTGGAGGTCCTAACCACGGCAATTAGACAAAACAAAGAAATACAAGGCATCCAGATTGGTAAAGAAGAAGTCAAACTGTCACTATTTGCAGATGACATGATATTGTACATAAAAAACCCTAAAGATTCCATTCCAAAACTACTAGAACTAATATCCGAATTCAGCAAAGTTGCAGGATACAAAAATAATACACAGAAATCTGTTGCATTCCTATACACAAAAATAATACACAGAAATCTGTTGCATTCCTATACACAAAAATAATACACAGAAATCTGTTGCATTCCTATACACTGACAATGAACTAGCAGAAAGAGAAATCAGGAAAACAATTCCATTCACAATTGCATCAAAAAGAATTAAACACCTAGGAATAAACCTAACCAAGGAAGTGAAAGACCTATACCCTGAAAACTACAAGACACTCTTAAGAAAAATTAAAGAGGACACTAACAAATGGAAACTCATCCCATGCTCTTGGCTAGGAAGAATTAATATTGTCAAAATGGCCATCCTGCCTAAAGCAATCTACAGATTCAGTGCAATCCCTATCAAAATACCAACAGCATTCTTCAACGAACTGGAACAAATAGTTCAAAAATTCATATGGAACCACCAAAGACCCCGAATAGCCAAAGCAATCCTGAGAAGGAAGAATAAAGCAGGGGGCATTGCGCTTCCCAACTTCAAGCTCTCCTACAAAGCCACAGTAATTAAGACAATTTGGTACTGGCACAAAAACAGACCCACAGACCAGTGGAACAGAATACAGAATCTAGATATTAACCCAAACATATATGGTCAATTAACATAAGATAAAGGAGCCATGGACATACAATGCGGAAATGACAGCCTCTCAACAGGTGGCATTGGCAAAACTGGACAGCTGCATGTAAGAGAATGAAACTGGATCACTGTCTAACCCCATACACAAAAGTAAATTTGAAATGGATCAAAGACCTGAATGTAAGTCATGAAACCATAAAACTCTAAGAAAAAAACATAGGCAAAAATCTCTTGGACATAAACATGAGCGACTTCTTCATGAACATATCTCCCCGGGCAAGGGAAACAAAAGCAAAAATGAACAAGTGGGACTATATCAAGCTGAAAAGCTTCTGTACAGCAAAGGATACCATCAATAGAACAAAAAGGCATCCTACAGTATGGGAGAATATATTCATAAATGACAGATCTGATAAAGGGTTGATATCCAAAATATATAAAGAGCTCACACACCTCAACAAACAAAAAGCAAATAATCCAATAAAAAAACGGGCAGAGGAGCTGAACAGACAGTTCTCCAAAGAAGAAATTCAGATGGCCAACAGACACATGAAAAGATGCTCCATGTTGTTAGTCATCAGAGAAATGCAAATTAAAACTACAGTGAGATATCACCTCCCACCAGTAAGGATTGCCACCATCCAAATGACAAACAACAACAAATGTTGGCGAGGTTGTGGAGAAAGGGGAACCCTCCTATGCTGCTGGTGGGAATGTAAATTAGTTCAACCATTGTGGAAAGCAGTATGGAGGTTCCTCAAAAAACTCAAAATAGAAATACCATTTGACCCAGGAATTCAACGTGTAGGAATTTACGGTAAGAATGCTGGGTCCCAGTTTGAAAAAGACAATGCACCTCTATGTTTATTGCAGCAGTGTTTACAATAGCTAAGAAATGGAAGCAACTTAAGTGTCCATCAGTAGATGAATGGATAAAGAAGATGTGGTACATAAACACAATGGAATATTATTATTCAGCCATAGGAGAAAACAAATCCTACCATTTGTAAAAACATGGATGGAGCTTCAGGGTATTATGCTCAGTGATATACGCCAGGAGGAGAAACACAGGTATCAAATGATTTCACTCATCTGTGGAGTATAAGAACAAAGAAAAAAAACTGAAGGAACGAAACAGCAGCAGACTCACAGAACCCAAGAATGGACTAACAGTTACCAAAGGGAAAGGAACTGGGGAGGATGGGTGGGAAGGGAGGTATAAGGGGGACAAAAAAAGAAAGGGGGCATTACAATTAGCATGTATAATGTGCGGGGTGCATGGGGAGGGCTGTGCAACACAGAGAAGACAAGTAGTGACTTTACAACATCTTACTACACTGATGGACAGTGACTGTAATGGGGTTTGTGGGGGGCACTTGGTGATGGGGGGAGTCTAGTAAACATAATGTTCCTCATGTAACTGTAGATTAATGATATGAGAAAATAAATAAATAAGTAAATAAAAAGGCCATGCAGCTTCTGCTTAGTTCTCCTGAAACATTCACTCTTTAATGACTGTCTTGGTATGTTCCCTCTTGAAATTCAGCTTCCCTGTTTTTGATAGGCCTTAGCCACATGGAGAAGCCACATGCAGGGACTTCAGTTAATAGAGCCTGCTGAGCCCTGCCTCCATGGCATCCCAGCCCAGGCTCCAGCAGGGAGAGGGAAGAAATCTCCAGATGACTCTAGCCCCAGCCTTCAAGCTGTCCCAGCTGTAGCCCCAGACATCGGGGAGTAGAGAAAGCTATTCCCTCCATGCTCTGTCCAAACTCTTGGCCTTCCCTGTCCAGGCCAGACTTCATGCTTCACACCTGCTCAGAGTAGCATAAATGGGAGCTACATGTTCACACGAATGCATGTCGTGATGTGTCTCATGCCTTCCTCAAGAACTGTGACAAACTTGAGGTCAGAGATCCACTACTTTGTTCATTTCTACATACCCAGGGCCTAAAACAGCACCTGGCATGTAGTAGGAACTCAATTATTTCACATTACCTATTTATAAGTGGACCACTGTAAGCAAAGCTTCTCAATTCCTATCTTTGAAAGTCCAAATTCTCTTCATTTGGTTCAGAAGAACAAACACGGTCTGGTGCAGGCTCCGTGGTCACACCCATGGACTTGCCTGAATGTGAAGCTCCAGCTCTGCTCCTTCCGTGCCACCATCTGTCATCTGCAATATGAAGATAATAATTGTACCTACCTTTCAGAGTCATTGGGAAGATTAGATACATGTACATGTAATGTGCTCAGTATACACCATTTAACGTTTAGTAGGCACTTAGTGGCTGCCGGCTATTTTATTGCTACTACTACCACTACTGTTATTATTACAAGGCAATTTCTCCAGGAACCAAACTGCATATTCCCCCTTCTCATAAAAGCAGCCCCAAATGGATGCTCCTGGCTCTGAGTTGGCTGTTGCCAGTGTCCATGGCAATTCTCCGCACTTGGCTCATTTTATTTGTTGGCCTTAGTTACAAGGGGACTTACTGCGGTTGCTACTCACCACACATGTGCACATATCATGCAGTGGCACTGGGGACTTATAAAAGCTGTTGGTTTTAACACAGTGAATCTCGGGAGCACTGAATCACCAGGGAAGCTTGCTTACAATGGGAATTCTAAGGCTCTGCTTTACCTAGTCTGGAGGAGCGCCCAGAAACCTGGTCTTGTAATAAGCCTCCCCAGGTAGCTCTAATGCAGGGGGTCCATAGAAGCTTTGTTACGGCAGATGGTCTCCTTAAAACCAGCGACAACTAAATCTTGAAGGCACCACTGATGATGCAAATAAACGGATGGGCTTTTTTTTTCTTCTAATTCTTTAATACAGAGTATCCCCAAATTCAAGACCCTTTGGGATAAATGTCTACTTCAACAGTGTTAGTTTCTATTTAAACAATAGGCTCACTGCTTTTGCCTTCAAATACCACACATCTTCTAAGGTGAACTACCCCTCAACTTAAGGCAATGGGTCCAATAGTTAATTGAAAAAAATTTACATGTAATACATTAAATATATAATCATAACTATATTACAGAATGCCTAAAATGTCTGGAAATACAGAGAAAAGAGTGTATTTACAAATACACATTTCTGAGTTTATAAATAAATATACTCCCGAGTGTCTAGGAGATCTAGAAACATTCTAGCCAACATGCTGCTTGGTAATAAATTTATCTCATGTTTCCTGGATGTTCAGACACCTTGTAGAATATCATTCTGTCAGTATAGTTACATGATTCAGATATCAGGGCCCACGTCAAGGCTCCCTCCCTCTGGCCCTTCTTTCTTTCTTTCTTTCCCTGTCTTCATCCTTTTCTTTCTCTTTATTTTTACAATCATTTCCTGAGCCCCTAAAATGTGCACAGCACTCAGCTAGACATGGACATAATGGATGTACATGTGTGTGTCTTGGGGAAGGGGGTGGGTGTTATAAAAAAAAGAGGCAGAGTCCTGCCCTTAAGAGCATTTTCCTTGGGGTATAAAATGTAAATATGTGATACATATTTTATATATGTATATAAAATTTAAAAGTTATTACAAACCGACATCTCAATTAAGTGAGTGATTCAGAGAGTGTGTGCTATAAAAATCTGGGGCAGAGGAGTCAAGCTGTCCAAGATGGGCCAGGTCATTTGCAAGGCATGTCATTCTGCTATGTGAAGACTTTGTTCACTCTCTCTTCAGCTAGGATATAATCACACTGAAGTCCAACAGTAGGCCATCAATGAGCCCTCTGGTGCAGTGAGAAAATAAATTTTTGTAACTTTTCAAATTTCATTTGAAAGGGGTTTTTGAATCAAGGGGATTATGCTTCGTTGTCCACACTGTGGGGACCGGCCCAAACTCAGGGACAAGGACAATGGCATGTCACCCAGTTTCTATTCCCAGGCTCTAACGTAGGTAGTGAAGTCAATTTTTACATCTCATTTCCCCTGGTTCTTTTCATGCAGGTTACTTCTGTTGGGAAGTCAAGAGGAAAAAAGATGCCATGTTCTCTCCAGAAGGCAGGACAGAGGAGAAATTGCCTTGCTCAGAATTATAATTTATCATCCAGTTATCCTGATCAAGGGATCCTACTAGAATGAAGCCTCAGACTGTTGAAGTGATCATGCAGGGTCCCACGCTCCATGAGAATTTGTCTGGAGCAGGGTTTTTCAACGCAGGCACATTTGCCATTTGGGGCTGGATCATTGTGTGTTGTGAGGGGCTGCCCTATACTGTAGCAAATTTAGCAACATCGCTGTCCTCAACCTACTAGATGCCAGGGGCACCTTCCCCTAGTTGTGACAACCAAAAAATGTTTCCAGACATTGCCAAATGTCCCCAGGGGTCACAATTTATCCTGGGAAGCAAAATCACCTCTTGGCTGCACACTGGAATCCCCGGGGTAGGCTTTAGAAAGTACTGGTGCCTGCGACTTGTCCCCAGAATGTCCGATTTGATTGGTGTGAGTGCAGCTGTCATGTCAGGATTTCTAAACACTTCCTAATGTGTGCTAGGGTTGATCTCAGATTTGACTGCCAATTGTGACTCTGACAGGGACCCCCACTCAGATTGGATGTTCAATGCCACTCACCTTATAATTACACAGCCTGCATCCACCTGGCTTAACTGGCTTGGTGTTGGCATCCACCTGGCTTAACTGGCTTGGTCTTTCAAGTTAGAACATTACCTTTTCCATAAGTTTTTGCCATTCGTCTATCATGTCTTACCAAGGAAATTCAGACATTGACAATAGGTCAAAGGGAAACATATTTGGGGGCAAGGGATCTTTGTGACAGTCCCTCAAAATACCTCAAGAAGGCTTCTCCCCACAGCCCTTCTTGTGAGAGTGAGGGCCCTGTGGTGCATGCCTGGGTGTGTGTTCAGGAGAAAGCCCCAGAAGTAAAGCAAAGGGGATGAGCCATACCTACCTCCCCTTCTCCTCTTGGAATTTCCCAAACTGGCCCTGGGGTGGCAAAATGCCAAAATAACGAGCATCCATGCTCCCACTTCTTCCAACCAAACTTCTGAATGAATCAGAACATCCACAATCGGCTGCCCCATGCCTCCTGATCCAGCAAGTCTACACTTTTAGCTCTACATTCAACAGAAATGTTTATTGATGGTGCCAAAAGGTAAATTCTAGAATGTTCATAGCAACACTCTCCATAATAGTCAAAACTAGGCTGGACATATAGAGTGTAGTGTATTCATTCAAAGGAATACCACACAACCATGAAAATGAAAAGTCTATAATGTCACACAAACCACTGATGAGTTTCACAGATATAATGGTGAGCAATAGAAACCAGACCAAATAAAGGGCAGACATTGATAAGTTAATTTATATAAGCTCCTCCAAACAGGCAAAATTTATTGATATTGTTAGATGTCAAGATAGAGGTCACCCTTGAGGACAAGAGTAGCATGTGGGGAGTATGAGGGGGCTTCTGGAATGTTGCCAGTTATGCTTTGTTTCTTGATCTAGGGATTGGTTATGAGTGTGTTCAGTTTGAGAAAATTTATTGAGCTGAACAATTATAATTTATGTACTTTTCTGCTTGTCTATTATAGTTCAATAAAATATTTAAAACAAAAATTATCTTTTCTTTCTCAGCTGCTCCCTCCTCACTCCCAAACTGGGAGACTGAGGGCCTTGACATGACAGGGCTGAGTCAGGATGTGGGCAAGTCCCAGAAGGCCACTCTGGTCCTTGTCATTGTCCTACCACTGTCACCATCTGCTTGGATGGTCATGCAAGAGAAGCAGACAGCACAGAAGTGAGGGGACTTGGTGTCCCACGGCCTGTCTGCTGAGACTAAGACAATTCTACTGATTATCGACCTCCTGAGACCACAAACAGAGTCCAGCTCCAAACTGTGCAGAGAGCTGTGGGATTTTTTTCTTTTAATCTAGATTGTTTATCTCTAAATCAACAATCTTGCAGCAATGACAGAGTCAGGCTGTGGCCTGAGGGTGGGATCCACTAGTGTGGCCTTTCGGCACTCACCACCTGGCATGTCACACTCCAGGCTGCACATCATCTCTGTCAAAGGCCTCTGCCCATTGCAGCAGCTAATGTGTTTTTCCCACGGATGATACCACTGTATTCTCCTCAACATCTGGGTGATATTCTGGATCACACACACACATGAATTGGGTGTTGATTTTACTAGCAGAGTACACCTGCTGCCTGCAGAGTGCAGGCTGAACAGCTGCTGGTGACTCTGAACTGAGACCTGCGTGAGGAGTTGTAAACCCGGGAGGTTCGTCCTTAGCAAGAAGGATCCAAGACCTTCCAATTCAGTAAATCTGGGCACTATTGAGAGATGAGAGAAATCATTACAGATAGATAATGGTCCCAAATCCCAGCCAGTGAATACTGGGAAAGCAGATGTAAGCCACAATGATTTTTATAGGTTCTGATAGCCTCTGCCAGGTGGGAGATGAAGTAAAAGACAGGTCTGATTGATAACCACATTTGGGCCACTGAGCAATCGTAGAGGTAATAGCAATCAACTTGCCTGTGCTTGCCAGGAGGAAATTGATAGGTTTAAGCTGCTAAAGGCAAATGGTTTTGTCACACGGCTTTATGTGCTCAGACATTC
Source organism: Manis pentadactyla (assembly GCF_030020395.1). Classification (NCBI taxonomy): domain Eukaryota; kingdom Metazoa; phylum Chordata; class Mammalia; order Pholidota; family Manidae; genus Manis; species Manis pentadactyla. The sequence continues at coordinate 38,225,376 of NC_080038.1, forward strand.
TAAGACCCAGTTGTATGATTCACCTATGGTGCTGCTCATCTAGGACAGTTACTATCCCTCACCCCAATGTATTCGTAGTTCAGCTAGTCATTCTGACATTTGAAAAAAAAAAAATTTATATATGACGTGAAGTCCTGGGAATATAATAGTGAAAGATGCGACCCCCTGCCCTCCATCAGTGAGATGGCTGGCTACAGAAGAAACCACCCCCTCCTCCGAAACTGAGGGCTTCAATGTAACAACCACCAGAGTGGCTGCCCTAGTGTGCTTGGGCTGCTATAACAAATTTCATAAACTGGGTGACTTAAAAACAACAGATGTTTATTTCTCACAGTTCTGGAAGCTGGAAGACCAATCAAGGTGCCAGCGCATTTGGTTCCTGGTGAGAGACCTCTTACTGGCTTTTCCTCCGTGTGTGCCCAAAAAGAGACATTGCTCCCTCTTCCTCTTCTTACAAGGGGACTAATCCCACCGTGAGTGTCCCACCCTCGTGACCTCATCTAAATCTAATGACTTCCCAAAGGCCCCACCTCCAAACACCATCATGTTAGGGTTATGGATTCCACATAAGAATTGGCAGAGTGACCCAAACAGTCCATAATAGTCTGAAACTGTGTAAATTTGCTTGAGCTGCCGTAACAAGTACCACAGGCTAGGGGGTTTAAACAACAGAAATGTATTTTTTCGTAACTGTGGAGACTAGAAATCTGAAATCAAGGTGTGGGCAGCATTGGTTTCTTCCGAACCTCTGTTCTTGCTGGCAGATGGCTGCCTTCTTGCTGTGTCCTCACATGGTCACCGTCAGCCTGCCTGGTGCCTGTGTCCTAATCTCTTCTTACAAGGACACGAATCAGATTGGATTAAGACCCATGCCTGTGACCTAATTTCACCTCAATCACCTCTGTAAGTGTCCCAGCACCAAATACAGTCACATTCTGAAGTCCTAGGGGTTAGGGCTTCAACATACAAATTTGGGGGGACACAACTCAGCTTGAAACACCAACCATCCTGATTTGCTGGGGACTGAGGGTATTCCTGGGGTGCAGGACTTCCAGTGCTAAAACCAGGAAACACCCAGGCAAGCAGGGACAAACCACTAATCCTAACAACATTTATTTTGACACAAATCTGCAGCACGGGTAGGGCTCAGAGACAACTCATATCTGCTCTCCTCATTAGTGGGAAGCCTGGAAGGCTGGGAGCTGGAAACATCCCAGGCTCACTCACTCACACATCCGGCGGTTGATGCTGGAGGGACTCAAACAGCTGGAGTTGGGACAGTTGTTGCTCCTTAGGCATCTCTCCCTATCTGTATGTGGTCTCTCCATGTGGCCTCCAGGTAGCCGAACTTCCTACCAAGGCCGTCCCAGATTCAGCAGGGAAAGAAACAGACTCCATCACTTGACGGTGGATTGACAAGAACATATGGGCATACAATATACTGTAGCTGTGAAACATTTTTTTTTAATTGCAGTAAAATACATGTAATATAAAATTTACTATCTTAACCATTTTTAAGTGTAGAGTTCAGTGGCACTAATTACATTCACATCATTATGTGACCAATCTCCAGAACATTTTTCATCTTGCAAAACTGAAATTGTGTACCAGTTAGACACTAACCCCCCGTTCCTCTTCCTGTTAGCCTCTGGCAACCACCATTCTCCTCTCTGTCTCTGTGAATCTGACCATTCTAGGGACCTCCTATAAGTGGAACCATGAGGTATTTGTCCTTTTGTAACTGGCTGATTTCACTTAGCATAATGTCCTCAAGGCTCATCCATGTTGTAGCATGTGTTCGAATTCCTTTCCTTTCTAAGGCTGAGTAAATATTCCACTGTATGGATAGACCAGGTGGTGCAGCCCTGTGGGACACAATCTACCACACTAGAGGAGGACAGTGACCAAGGACCCAGTTACAGCCCAGCTGGGCCAGTGCTGCGATCAGAATACCACGGGATACTATGAAGGCAAGGAGGAGGGGGAAGGCTTCCTGGAGGACGTGATAGGTTTTAGGTAGGCAAACATTGTGAACTCTGCTTTCCAGACAGAACAAACAGGACGCACAGGGGTCCTGGGGACAAGAGGAGCAGGGTGTTTTGGAGAGCTGCTGATGAAGGCAGGGCAGGGCTCCCTGGTTCAGGTCGTGCACTCAAAGCTCAAGGGGATGCCACTCACAAAGATGATGATGGAACTCTCTAGGATGGTGCCATGCACAAACTGCTCATCCATCTTGAGCAGTCCTTTGAAAGAACAAGTCGGGAAGAAGGCAGGGAGATGAAGTGCTCAGCGACTAGGCTACTGGAGCTCAGATCAAGGAGCATCTTCTACAAAATCCTGAGGGTTGGGGAATTTATCCTGGAGGCAACAGAAAGGAAGGGGAACCGGAATCAGAAATTACTATTATTATTAATGGAACTAAAGTTGCCATTTCTTCTAGCTCTTTCTTTATCTCCCATGACTATATCTGAGTTGCCAATTGTCTCCTGGAAGCCTCAGGAGGCCTGGTCCTGAGGTGAGATAAGACCAGGCCCATTTTGCTCCTGAGCCCAGCATTCATAACTTTCAGCAGCCAGCTCTAAGCCTGTGTGGCATTTACATTCTAGTCATGGGAGAAAGACAACATGCAAGCAAAGGAATGGCTGGGGTCATTACAGATGGAGATAAGTGCTATGGGGAAAATAAAACCACGTGATCTGGTAGAGAGTGACTGGGTACAGATAGGTTTCAGGGAAGGGCTCTGGGAGGAGGGGAATTTTGGAGTGCAACCTCCATGGCAAGTAGACAGCGGCTATGTGAATCTGAGAGGAGAGTTTTGCAGGGAGGGGAAGTAACCGTGAAGCCCCAGAGGGAAAACAAGGTTGGTATATTCAAGAAACAGCAAGCAGTTCAGTGTGGCTAAAGACCATGTCTGAAAAAGAGATATAGAAGGAGACAAATTGGGGAATAAGTGCGAGCCCTGTAGGCCAGGCATATTAGATTAAATGAATAGGGAGCCACTGCAGAGTTGGAGGTAGGAGAGCAACATTATATCCAACACCTCTCAGAGATCACTGAAAATCTTCTCAGCCTCATTCAGCTCCGGCAAGTCTGTCTGGCCTGTCTACAGTGGTGACCAGCTCTGTATGAGCTCTGTGATTAACTTCATGTGCACACAAACATCACTTCACCTCAGGCCTCCTCCATGCGCCTCTCACCTCCTCCCACCCCACCCCCAGCATTTTGCCCACTGACAAGAAAGCCTGTACAGAGCGTATACATGTGCAACTCCTAACCGCAGGGGGCTAACATCTTATGGGGAGTTGACATCTTTCGATCCACAGGAAATAGGAGTTGGTAGACCCATCCCCCTTCCTCTCCTTGGATGAACTGTCTTGAAATGCAGTCCTTACATGGCTTCCTGGAAGCCAGCCCATCAGCTTGAGCAGTTTCACTTGATACAAGAGTGGCCAGCTCAGTAACACACCCTCAACTGGCTTGGCATCCTTCCCTGCCTCACTTCCTTTGGCGCTCACTCCAGCTCCTGGGATTGCACATACTAATGCCATACTACCACGTGAGCTTTACCACAGACTCTATTTTCTGGGGGAATCTGGGGTGAAGACAGACATATGCAGATTTGCCCTTTAAAAAGGTCACTCTGGCTTCTGTGTGGGTGGCTGATTATTCAGGGACAAGTGTGGAAGTCGGGAGAGACACATTAAGGGGTTCTTGCAGTTGTCCAGGCAAAAGATGATGGTTCCTGAGAGGAGGGGATGGTAGTGGAGATGGAGGACTGGATAGACGCATGATATGTTTTGAAGGCACAGCTGATAAGAATGGCTAATGGGCTGGATGGGGCACAAGAAAGAAATCAAGGCTGATTCTTAGGTTTATAGTTTGGGCAACAAGCCAATGATGGTGCCTTTTACCAAGAGGGAGAACACTGGAAAAGAAGCAGGTTTGGAATGCTTTATTTGTTCACCAGATGTATTTAGGGGTTTAGAATATGCCACAGTAACACATGGATTATTTTGAGACGAAGACATTTGAGAGTCAATAGCTGCAGGAAGGTACCTTTTCTAAACTCCCTCTTCCTAAAACCAAAGCCTCCCCAGATAATTTAACTGTCATAAATCCCCTCTCAGGACTTTCACAACCAGGGAAGACTAACTCTTATCACTGAAGAGAAGTCCACACAAGTCAGACTCTGGATAAGAAATCACTTAAACAGACATTGTCATTAAACTACCATATCTCCCATCTATTCTTCTATGTGCCCATTTGTTTTTCCTAAAAGTCATTTGTTCTCACAGAATTGCCCCTCTTCCCCTCCTATTAAGGTAGCATGTAAACATTCTAACTACCTCTTTGAGTCTTATTTCTTTGTGAACTCCTGAGCATAAGTATTTCATTAAGTATGTTTTTTTCTCTTGCTAATCTGTCTTTTGTCATTTTAATTTGCAGGACCCCAATTACTGAACCTAAGAGAGTAGAGGAAAAGTTTTTCCTCTCCAACACAGGTAGTATTAGGTGCTTTAGACACAGAGCTGAGAGGCCCAGTCTCTGCCACAAGGGGCTCAACAATGACAATATTGTAAAGCTGTGAGCAAGAGGCCATGAAAATACCACAAGTGACATCAAATGTCACCTCTCAGGGAGCAGGGGATGGGAGGAACCAGGGAGGGAATCTTGGAAAAGCTTAGGAGGAGTTCTAAAAGGAAAGAGAGTTAGCCAGGAAAAGGAGCAGAAAAGGGGTGATTAAGTTAGCAAATGCCAATATGCAGAAAGAAGGGAAGGCTTGGCTCTCGTGGAATTAAAATTTGGAGAGAAGGTAAAGGAAGGGAAACAATGAAAGAAGAATCTCAGAGGCAGAGATGCCAGCCAAATGGAGGGCTTTGTAGGCAAGCTGTGGTGTTTGTCCTTTAGCATAATGGCTAAGGAGAGCCATCAAAGGGATTCCCAAAACCATGGATATGTCTGATTAGTCTGCGCTTTTTACACATGGGGATTCCTCAGCCTGGAATATTCTCCCCAACTGATACTCCCACTTGTTGACAAAATCTTACTCTTCTTTCAAGGTCTTAATCCCTGGGTATCCTCTCTCAGCTAGGTCCCCTCCCTGCCTCCCAAGCCATAGTTCATGGCACCTCACTGCTGCTCAGCTCCAGGAAGCCATGAGCTTGGCATGCCCTTGGCCTTTCCCTTCCGTGTCAGGCTGTGAGCTCCTTAAGGCTTGGACTCTGTCAGATTAGAGCCCAACCAGAGACCTGGAGGTTGTAGAATCTGCTCAGGAATTCGCTGAATTGAATGCCTTTGAAACGTGAGAGAAGCATGAGACCATAGAGGAGAGATGACACCCACATCCCCCAAAGAAAACCAGTCTATACAGTCAGAGGAGAGGAGGTGGTGAAGAGTCAGCCAAGACTAAGAATGCTTCAGGTCAGCCTTGACCCAGGGACATAAGAGATGCTCTCCATTGAGGCCAACCACACTTCAGCTTTTGTGCCATGGAGTCCATGCTGTTGGCCTCAGGCCAATAATGTAGGCAGTTCCCCACAGAGACCCACCAGACCAAGACCACCAGCCTTTTTCCCACAGCACAAGAAATGGCATTCACTGAAAGGCTGATCTATTCTGCCAATGCAGACATGGCTGGCCCTGAACCAATGGCTTCAGGGAGAAGGTGAAAGTTTCCATGTCTCCTTTTCTGCTGTTATTCCGTCTTGCACATATGGGATTTATTCTTTTCAGGTTTAAATGTTACACCAAAAATAAACTCAAATGACCAAAATATTTCACTGAACAGTCCATAACAGAGATAAAAGCCACATGCACTGGGACAGGCACCAACCGCCAACTCTAAAGTTGCTGTAGCAGTTGGAACTTCCTGAATGGAATTCTCAAGCACTTCCCAAACAATTTAAAGAGCTCATCTGTCCAGGGTTGATTAGAACTGTCCAAAAAGGGGTCACCTACTTCAGTCAAACAAGCAATGGAGGAAAACAAGACTTCCTGGAAAGACAGAGGCAAAACAAAATAAAACAAAATCACAACGACACCCAGCAGATATGAGTAACATTTGGGTTTGAACATTTCTTGTTCTTGTACAGAATCTAGTATATATATATATACGTATGTGTGTATATACCTATACCTATACATATATATATATATATATATATACACACACATACACAGAAATACATGTAATTCTTATTTATTCCACTATGGAATCCCAGTCTAAGATCATGACCCTTCTAAAAAAAAATACTAATGTAATGGAGAGACTTTTATGGTTATCTCTACTTTTACGGTCATCTTCATGATTGACCTCATAAAATAATGAGAGTTATGTACATGCATGTACACACAGGCCAGATTCTCAACTTACGTAATTCTATGGGAATTCACAGTTATATTGGTTGAGAATTTGGCTTCAGCTCCCCTTTATAGACATTCCCATCAACTAGCCTGAGAGGAGGCGGCTCCATGCACATTGCCACAAAGCTTCATAGGCTGAGAATCTGGCTGCCAGCACAGAATAATGTCCATCCAAACATTAGCTTGGATTTTATCTGGCCTTGCTTTCCACAGCAGCTTGCATGATGGAATGAGCAAATGCCTTTGGCCTCTGGAGTTCTATGAATCAGTGTTTCCCAGTATGGGAAGCCCCATGCTGTCTGTCCATCCTAGAGAGGAACAGCCCCTTCCCACGTCAGTCTCTCTACCTGTTAATTGGGTGAGACTCTTACTTGCCACTCCCCTCTCCCTCTTCTGAGCATTTGCTGCTGTTTATGAAAGTGCAGTTTGTAACTAGGACTCCCAGAAAATAGGCATTAAGAGCGAAAGCCTGGCATTGTTTGCCAGGGAAAATGCATTTATTTACTAGGTTAGCAAGTGCCAACACTACTAATTGAATTTGTGCCAAAACATGCATTTTTAAAAAATGTTGTTCTGGTCCATTCATTATTTATATATAGAACATCACCTAAGAGCAGTGCATGCTACAAGCCAAAAATCTCATCATGCATTTTACCAGAAACCCATTGCAGGGAAGGGGAGAAAGAAGAGGGAGGAGAACAATAAAATAAGGTTTCTGGAAAAAGCTAAAGGAACTTTCACGTGTTTTGTCTGGACCAGCAATGCCCATAAGGCAACTTGATAATAATCTCCAAATGTAAAGGGACTGGAGAGCATCTGCTCTCTCTTCCTTCTCAGGGCGGAAGAAGAAATGAACCTCCACTGCAGCACAAGAGATTTAGGCTGGTTAGAAAAGAAAACTTTCCACAGGGAATGTTATCAAGTGAAAAGTGAGAGCAGGGAAGACCTTGAGATGCAGGAGGTCTCTCATGTGTTCTAAATAGCTTAAGCTAAGAAGTCAATTCAATGTTTCCTCAACCCTGAGACCACAGAAGTTGCTAGGGGTCATTGCTACCCCAAGGAATTGTCCTGGTCCATGATGCTTTGTCATAATGTTCTGAGCATGGGTTTTGGTGTGAGAAACCTTGCTCTGAATGCCAGCTTGGGAAAATTCCTTGACTTCTCTATGCCTGCTTAAGCATTCATAAAATGGGGATAATCAGTCCTTCAACACTACTACCAGCTTAGGCATTGTTCTAGGAGATGGGATACAGCCAAGAACACAACAGACACAAAACCATGCTGATTCTAGTGGGGGAGGCAGGTTTATTGTAATAATAAGGAATAAATAATCAAAACATACAGTATGTCAGATGGTGATAAGTGTTATGAAGATAAATTGGGCAGGAATGGGGACAGGGGGAAGTTTCCATTTTAAGTAGAGTAGTAGGAGAAGATAGCACACTGAAATGGCATCTTCTGAGGAAAGATTTGAAGGAAGCTAAGGAGTGAGCTTAGAGGTGTAGTGGGTTGAGTGGTGGCCACCCAAAGGTTATGTCCATTTTCTAATCCCTGGAACCTATTAATGTCAGTGACTTTATTTGGAAAAAGGGTCTTTGCAGATCTGATTAAAGATCTTGAGATGAGATCATCCTGGATTACCTGGGTGGGCCCTAAATCTAATGGCAGGTATCTTTATAACATAATTGAGAGGAGAGACACAGAGGAGAAGGCCATGTGATGATGGAGACAGGGATTGGAGTGATGCAGCCATAAACCAAGAAGCACCTGAAGCCACCAGAAGCAGGAAGAGGTACGGCAGGATTCTTTCCTAGGGCCTTCAGAGGGAGCATGGCCCTGTGACACCTGGGTTTCAGACTTCTGGCCCCCAGAATGATGAAGGAATCAATTTATCTTGTTTTAAGCTACCAAGCTTGTGCTGTTTTTCATGGCAGCCCTTGGAAACCAATACAGAGGGTATCTAAGGAAAGAGTGGTTGAGCAGAGAGATCAGCAGGTGCAAAGGCTCAGAGGCAACCTTTTGTCTGTCTGCTTGGGAAAAAGCAGGGAGGCCTGTGTGTTTGGAGGGGGTGATGGGGCTCTCTGCAGCTGAAGCACACTCCAAAGGAGTTAATAGCTAAAGGCTCTCTGCTGATGACACTCCCCACAGGTGGGCAGCAAGTCCTTCCTGGAAAAGGCACATGGATGGCACATCCTGTGCCCAACACAAGCAGTGAATCTAGTGAGGATGTCATTGCAAAACAATGACAGCTTGGACCAGGTTGATGGGAGTGGAGGTAATGAGATTCTGAATATGTTCTTGAGAGATACAGACAACTGGATTTATGGTAGATTGGATGTGGCATATAAGATAAAGAGGGAGGTCAAGAATGGTTCTAAGCATTTTGGCCTGAGAAACTAGAAGAATGGAGCTGCCATCAACTGAAATGGGGAAGGCTGTAGATAAGACAGGTTTAGAGGAAAAGACCAAGAGTTTGGTGTAGGACAGGTACAGTTTAAGAAGCTTATGAAACATCCAAATGCGGATACCAGATAGTTAGATATATGACAGATGGGGAGATATGACTGATCTGGAGCTGTACATTTGGAAGAACTTTTAAATTTATTTTTTAACTTACAATAAATTCTTCATGTTTGTTATTCACCTTTATGAGTTTTGAAAAATGCACAGTCATGTAATACCACCTCAATCAAGATACAGAACCACTCCATCATCTTAAAAAGTTCCCCCATGTCACCCCTTTGTAGTCAAACGCGACCTTCATCCTCAGCCCTTGGAGACTACTCATCTCCTCCATCCAAGAGCTCTGCCTTCTCCAGATTGTCATATAAATAAAATCACACAGTATGTGGAATTTTGAATATGGTTTCTTTTGCTCAGCATAATGCATTTGAGATTCATCCATGTTGTGTTTATCTATAGTCATTATTTTTTATTGCTGAGTAGTATTCTACTGCATGGATGTACCATCGTTTGTTCACCTGTTGACCGATTGAAGGACATCTGGGTTGTCTTCCCTTATCGGCAGTTATAATAAAGCTGGTATAAACACTCATGGTTTTTTGTGTGGGAACAAAAGTTCAGTTTTCTTGGGTATATAACAAGGAGTAGGATTGCTGGGTAATACAGTAAGTGTATGCTTAAATTTCTTTTTTGTATGCTTAACTTTACAAGAAACTGCCAAACTGTTTTCCAAAGCAGCTGCACCATTTTGTGTTTCCACCAGCAAATTCAAATTTTTAATTATTTTTAAATGTATTTTTCTAACCATTCCTATAGGTGTGTAATAATATCTCACTGTAGTTTTGTCCTTTTATTTTGCTCTTTTTTTTTTAATTTTAATCCTTTTTTCTCTATAAATTCTTCAGATTGCATCATTTCTAATTATCTATTTTCAAGATCACTTACTTTTTTCTCTATAATCTCCATTCTGCCATTTAACTCATCCAGTGACTTTTTTTTGGGATGTCGTATTTTTCAGTCCTAACATTTTGATTTCTTTCTTTAGTTTCTATTTTTCTCTTGAGAGTTTCTATCTTCCCATTCATCTCAAGAATGTTCACCCTTACTTCATGGAACATGGTTATGATAACTGCTTTAAAGTCTTTGCTAATGCCAATGCCTGGATCACTGTAGTATTGGTATCTGGTTCTTCTCCTTTCCCTTGAGAACTGGTTAGATTTTCCTGGTTCTTTGTATGTTGAATAATTTTAGATTTCATTCTGTACATATTAACTAGTATGGTATGAGACTGGGTTCTGTTAAAATCCTCTTGAGAGTGGAAGGTTCATAGATTTTGCTGTTGTTTTAGTAAGAAATCAACATAATTAGGCTAAGAACACAAGTTTTGTCCCACTCTCTGTGAGCAGTGGTTTAAATGTCATTTCAGGATTCAGTGCCATTGTTTGTATTGTCCCACTATATGTAATACTCAGGAATGTGTTTGGTTTATATCATAGCTCAGTTCTCAAAGATTTTCCTCAGCTTCCTTGGGTCATACACAGCTTGGGGGTGTGCCCAGGACTTGTGTCAGTTCATATACAGAATTATAGGGATTCCCTTTTTCAACTCTCTTTTCTCTAGGATTTTCTCCACATTCTCTGGCTCCAAGGTCCTCTTTACCAATTCCTTTGGCCAGAAAAATGGATTTTCCTTAGACGTTTAGTCTTCCCTCTTCCTTCCTCCCACTACACTGTCATATAGTTCTGTGTCACTGGAGCCACCCTTAAGGTGGAACATCAACAACAAAAAAAACTAATAGGGATTCCTCCCACACTCTTCATGCATAGGGGTCCCTTTTCCCCCATTCCACTAGCTAGAGGGAGAAGGTTTGGGTGCCTGCACCACCACTGACATTATCACAAAGCAGTGCAGATCCACCACTGGGGCTGGTCTCAGGACAAAGCCAGGAGAGAGAAAAAAAAGAAAAAGATGGAAGGAAAGCAATATGAGGATTCCTCCATACTCTCTGGCTCTCAGGGATCCCTTTCTGCAGTCCTCTGTCCAGAAAGAGTGGGATTTCTTTTGGAGCTTTGGAGGTACACCCCTATATCAAAGGTCTATGACTCAGACCTCTGGGTCAGCCTCACATCAAGTCAGGAGATACAAGAGCCAAAAAAGAAACAGGAATCTCACTGGTACTGGTCACTTTTTAAACTGTGACTGCCCTCCCATGTTCACCTGCTATTGCTTACTTCCCAGGGTTCTCAGATAGTTGCTTTGTGTATTCTATGTAGAGTTTCTGTTGTAATCAGTGGGCGACATGGACTAAGTGAACTTACCCCACCTTGGATGGCCCTGGAAGTTCTGGGAATTTTACTCATGTGTGTGTGCATGCATGATATTTCAACCATTTAAATTGGATAGTTATGATATTGAAACAATTATTCAGATTAAATGAGATCACCAAAGGAGTGGGTTTAGACAGAAAAGAGAAGAGGCCCAAGAACTGAGGCCTGGGGCACTCCAATAATCAGAAGTCAGGGAGGTGAGGAAGGTGAAAAGGAATGACCATGGCTTGGAAGAAAACTCAGAGAGCAAAGTGTCCTAGATACCAAGCAGAGTGTTTCAAGGAGAAGGGCATCACCCACTGGGTCGAATGCTGCCAATAAGTAATATGAAGGCTGAGAATTTGCCTTTGGGTAATTCCAATGGTTGTGGAGGAGCCAAGTGAGTGGTGTAGAACAGCTCAGTGAGTGTGCCAGTAGAAAGCATCATGAAGCTCTGTAGTGTCCCTCATCCCTGCCCTGGGCATTTTGTTTCTTTACCCGGTATTCTCTCCTCCGGTTACCCATCCTGGGAACCAACTTGGAGCCTACCTGTTCTCTGAAACCTTTCCTGGGTACACTACTCTAAATCTCAGGGACCCCCTTCCTTTCTGGGATCCCCTGACTCACAAGGCCTGTGCTGCAAAGCTACAGAAGGCAGTGTGGTATGGCAAAGCTTGCCTAGATTTCTGAATGACAGTACCTGCACTTGAATTCCAGCTGTACCACTTACTAGTGGGTGAAGTTATTTCACCTCTCCAAGCCTCATCTTTAAAATCAGGATAAACACAACCACCTCATCTGCATTGTCATGAGGAATAAATGAGATCAAACATGTAAAACCTTTGGGCTCAGCACACAGTGGTTCTTTCTCCTCTTTCCTTCTGCATAGCTTAGCAGTTTCACGCATGCTAGTCCTATCTTACCAATAATTAATAAGCTTCTTGAAGGCAGGGCTTATGCTTCAGTGTGCCTTTTGTTCCCTAAGGCACTAAGCATGTTAATGGGTTCCGCAAGTACTTGACTGGCATAAGTAGTATCTTCCAACCCAGAGATCGAATTGTATTCTGTTACAAATACACAGCTGTGCTGCTGGTTTGCAGGGAGCAAGTCATGAGGCATGCTTAGCATGTCTGAGCCATATCAAAGAATATCTGAAATGGAAGATATTCCTATCGAGGTATGCATCTGCCATCCAAGGAAAACTTGAATTTTGTTTTGATGGTGACAGTTACAAGCTATGAAATTTGAGATAGTAAGGAAACAGAAGACATAAAGTAAACAAAGTAATAGAGAATTAACTAATTTCAGCAAAGCTAAAGCAAGCAAGTCTGAAAGCGATAACAGAAGTTGGTGGCTAATGCACCATGGGGTGATGGAATGAACAATGGGTAGAAGGTCAGGCAAACTGGTTCTGCCTTCAGTTTTGCCCATTACCACGTGGGTGGCTTTGACTGCGTCAATAAACCGCTCCCCCCATAACGCAGCTTGGTCTCCTCTGAAATAAGGAAGCAGGGGCCTAGGTGGGTGACCTCTGATCTCCCTTTCAACCCAAAGACCCATTCATTCAACATACATTCATCAAAGTCTCCTGTGTGCTTGGTACTGGAAAAGACACTTGGAACAGAGAAAAAAAAAAACTACAAAATTGCAGTAGTTCTGGGGATACCCCATGGGTATATTGAATTCTGAAGGGAAACAGAATTTTCAACTTCAAAATATGCCTCTTTGGCAAAACGATTATTTTGAGCTGGTTATTTTTTTAAAAAGAGCAAACACAGGAGACGCTCTGAAAAATGAGCAGAAGTTACACTTTTGTAAGAGACATTTACAGGTGTAAGGCAACTCTCCATTTGTAAAGGTGCTTCCCTCTCTGTACCAGGAAGAGAAGGATAACCCAGTATCTATAAACTCTTCTCACTGGAGAAGACAAGGACCTAAATCTGCATAACAACCTGACCCTTGTTCACTGTGCTTTTCCTGGTCACCTCCCATAACTGGCTCCCCAATCCCCAACATCTTCTTTTGTCTTTAGCTGCAGATGGTATTTAAGGTGGTAGCTTGGGCCATTTCAGACAGTTACTCAGTTTTCCTGGGTCTCTCCCATGAGCACAGGAGTTATACATGTTATTAACTTCTGTTTGTTTTTCTCCTGTTAATTTGTCTTTTATTAAAGATGGGTCTTAGCCAAGAACGTAAAAGAGGGAAATTTATTTTCCCTCCCCTAAAATTCCAGAAATTGTATCCTCTCAAATAATATAGGGAAATCAACAATCTGTCAAGATTATTTCCTATTTCAACTATTGCTCCTATAACCAGCCTCCTATAACCAATGCAAAATTGCAGTGAATTTGAAGGAACAGACTCCTTCTTACCTATTCTTCCCCTCACTTGGAGAAAAGCACATTCCATGTAGAATTATCCCTGAAAGACACCACCCCATGTTTCTTGGAGGTCACAAATGGTGACTTGCTAACTTACTTATATCCTGCTTCCATTTTCTGAAAGTTGTGCCACAGTTATTCTAATAAGAGGGAGAGTCCTTCAGGGAGACATTGACCTTACTTAGGGAAAAATTAATTTATGGTAAACAAACTGTTTATTTCTGTCCTACATCAGCGTCACCTATGGATAGGATTGTAATTGGGTATCTCAGCTATTACTGTGATTTGGCATGAGTTGGTTACCTGGACAATTGTTCCCTTACTGAAATAAAGTGAGAAAAATCAAATTAATCTTCCATTCAGTGAAAGGTATTCCAAATGGTGATTTTCTTTATGCTCAGAGACCCTGGCAGCTGTGGGTAAAACTGCAAAATTTCCAGAATCTGTCACCTGGCCTTAGTGCATCTCTGTATCAATCAGTGTTTCCAAAGGGTGGAGAGAAGTAGTCATCTCCATGTCAATAGGTGATTACAAAGGGGAGTGAGGGCGTATCTGGACCGGAGAGGTTGGGTGGGGTCCGTTTTTTTGCAGCCAGGTTGCAAGAGACATGGGGAGCAGAAGTGGACAACTGCTTATAAGCAGTAAATGGGTTTCTCCCACTTTATTTCTACCTTTGACTGATTTTGGCTTCAAAGGTAATTTGCCCCGGGGCTAGGAACATATTCCCCCCACACACACCCCCCAGAGCTACAGCAGCCCAATCAGCTAGTATGAAGTGATAGGCACAGCTGCCCAGCTGGCACAATGTTGTTCTGCAAGGGTTTATCCGCCTCCAATACCTCCAATCATTTAGCACTTCTGTTTGGCAGTGTGTGCATATGTGTGTGTGAGAGAAAGAGAGAGAGATTGAGCATGTAGGCAGCCAGGGTTGTTTGAGAGCCCAGGGCTGCTGCAATAAATCAAAATCTCCAACACCAGATGCATGCTTATCCTTTTGCATTAATTTATTGCAGGGCTTTATTATTATTATTCACACAAAGAGAGGCTACATTTATTTTTCTGGGTCAGGAAAGGCAGAATTCTACATTTAAATCTCTGAACAAAAGTATTAAGGAAAAGTGAAGCCAAGCTGGGGTGGGGGCTATAAATTCAGCTGCACCCCCAACCACCCCATGTTTGGCTTGCCTAGAGATTGACTAGTCTGTAGGAAAACAGCACACATTCTCAGTCCTCAGAAATACCACCTTGCTTTTCTGAGTCCGTAAGGCCATTGTAAGTCTAAGACTTGGCCTTGGTTTTTCAGCGTCAAAGTGACTACATTTCTAACCAGAAATCTTTATGGATGTAAGGTTTGTATTTTTGTCTCAAGCCTCTCCCAGTGAGTTGCTAACTCCCTCAATCTTCTCCCAGCAACCTCCGATGACTGCATGAGGGGAAAAATTTTTTCAGATGCATTATTTTATCTAATCCCTACTGTTCCTAAAGCTCCCTAGATTTTACTTTGTTGCACTGGGAATTAGAAAGATTCTGAGGCTTTCTTATATTTCTGAAAGTGAAACTTTTGCATATACTGATGATGGCTAACCACCCTGCAAATATGTTAACTTTTCTTCTCATAGAACATAAATTCAGCTGTGAAGTTAGACTTCCCAAGAGGGAAGTGCCAAGTGTCAGCAGAGAGCATTCATGCAGGCTGGCTGAAGATGGGAATACACAGCTCCTTGATCCGTATCCCAAAACTCTCCTGGATTGAGCAACATGGCAACGTGCTTATAGAGAAAGCAATTTTTTTTAAGTGGCTGGGTTTATTTATTAGAAATTAACATGCCTCTGCAGGGACTAGTTTTGTGACAAGTTGTGTCATTTGTAGGACTGGTTGGGGGTCCATATACCACAGCTGTTCATTTTCTCAGGTGCTGAGTATTCCCCATGAGGTAGACTTCATCCACCATTAGCCTCATCCCTAATGGCCTATATTAATTTATAACTGCAGGGAATTGCAAAAATGTACTATGGTTCACAGAAGCAAGGCAAGCTCTCACAACCCTTTTAAAGTCAAAATAAATTAAGCTGCAAAGAATGCTTGTATTTATCTTGCATTATTTTTATAGTTATTGCTGCTGTTTTTCTCTTGCTCCCTTAATTAAGATATGTCTTTGGGGGATTAACTTCTGTTGAGAAAAAGCAGAATTTTTTAAACTACCTTTGGTTTTCTTCTGTGAATGAAGAGCAGGTGCTGTTGGTTGACTAAACAGTAGGGAGAGGTAGAGAACTCTGGCTTTGCAGTCTCTTTCCAGGTGACTTAGGTGTTACTTTTCCCCCTGGGCCAGGAAAAAGAAATTGGATGGGGCAATTTCTGGGGCCCCTTCCCTGATTCTTTGACTACCCTTAGGTTGATAACTAAACAATCAAGCCAATTGCTGCCAGATTTGTTACCATCAATCATGAAACTCACTGAAATAGTTAAAATCTATGTTCATTTTTAATGACTAAACTGAGTAGGCCATTCAGTGTCTAGACTGATCATTCCACAGCTGGTTGTTATGACAACCAGAAACACTGCTGCAAAAACCATGAACTCGGTGGAGAGAAATGGACACTACCAGAGGCCCCTCTGCTATGGAAGCCTTAAAGGAGCAGAGCTGGCCCTGTGGATTTGTTCTCTCCAGCCCAGGGCCAACACTGGCACCATTCATCATTCTATCTGATCCAAGGTTTTGTGCTTAATCATTTTACGACAGCTTTGTATTTAATCTACAAAGCAACCCTGTTTGACTTGAAGAGTCCCTTGGTGTAGCCAACCATATTCCACTCTTCAAGCTAATTATATTCTTTGTTTATGAAATCTATGTGCCTAGTAAATTCTTGTCCATGTACATCTTTATTTTCTTTAATTTTATGCAACATAGCTCAAGCAATAACTCAATCTGATTAAGGGCATACAATGCCTTTTAAGATTTTGCAATCACAAGAAATTTCCCCTCTTCAGTTCTTCATGAAAAGGCATACTTTTTTCTAAATCAAAGATAAATAACACAGCAATCATTTCAGCCAGGCTCTCCTTCAAAAGGCTACACTCCATCAGGCAGGACACTGGCCGTCACCACTTACAGTAAATCACTAGGTGGTGGGGCCATCTTTGCCAGTCAGAAATATTTCCTCACCACACTGGTTCTGTTTGATTGGTCATGGATTTATGCAGTTCCTGGCACAGGGAGGGCCTTTTCCTTCTCTGCCAGGTTTCTTTCAGACTTGCTGCAGCCCAGTTTCAACTCTCGCTTGGAAGCCAACCCACAAAACTACCTTTCCAATCACTCCTTTTAGCCTAGAGAATGTCATCCAGTTTCCAGCAAAAGCCTCAAAGACCTTGTTGTTCTGGGAGCTCGTACCCCAATGGGATGGGCCATTGCCAACTACATCTCCCTCACCCACCCTACCCCTGGGGACAGTCAGGGGACTCTGAGTTCCCACAGCCCCATAAGCAGGCACTGAGGGTCTAGGATGTCATTGGACAGGTTGCATGGCATAATTATGGGGTTCTGAAACCCATGATTTTTAAAGACCCTGGTCAAGCTGACTCTGAAAAGAAACAAGTTTTCAAGCAACAGCAAATAATAATATGGATTAGGTCTTGAACTACACAAACTAATTTAGGATTTTAGACCACTTAGCAGGAGACCTCCTGTCCATCTTCCCAGACTTTACCCCTCCCCTTTGTCCACACTGTTCCCTTTCTCAGGAAGTAATTTTTGTTAAACAGTTTTTATTGCCCAGTTTATGGGGATTTCATTCTCAGATTTATAATACCTCTCAGGCTCCAAACGCATAAGCCATGGGATCCTGATTTCTGAAGCGGAAGTAGCTGCTGATGTCTCCTGAAGATGATGTCAGAAGTGGCCAATGCCTTAACTCTTTAGGCGAAGAGTTCATCCCTGGAACTGAGAAATGAATAATGCTCAAAATGCCATGTTGTCAGCGATGGCTGAGCTTCATATAAGCCAAGTTACATGACCCCACCTCTCTCCATCCCTGCCCCTCCCATTACCATTCCCATTTCCTTGACAATGGGATGGGAGACATCAAGCCAAAATATTTATGAAGCACACTCTGCAGGCAGAACACAATCCAAGGTGAAAAAAATGAGGAGAAGGGAATCAAAACTGATAGCTCGGGTCTTTCCAGTGTCCCTCTAGGGCTGCCACTTTAGCCTGATGGTGGTCTCCATGCTGCCAACTTCTCCTCCACTCTCTACTCCAGTGGTTCTCAAAATTTAATGGGCATCAGATTCATGGAGGGCTTATCCTTAAAACACAGGTTTTGGAGCCCTGCCTTCAGGTTATCTGATATAGTAGGTCTGGGATGGAGGCAAGAATTTGCACTATTAAAAAGTTGCCAGATGATTCTTATGTTCACATTCCAAGGATCACACTTGGAGAACCACTGTTCTTTTCAATTCTTCTGTTTCCAGAATGATCCTCTAGAATAGGAGTCTGATCAAGTACTTACCACCCAGTCACCAAGCAAAAAAGTCTCACCTCAACATGACATTTAAGGCCTTCACAATGTGGTCCCAGTTGATGTGTGCAGCTACAGTCTTACACATCCCATGTTCTAGATCTTAACATTGGGTTCCCTCAGCAGCAAACCCTGAGACAAGGATTTCAAGGGTGTGGGGAAAATGGAACTTTCTGACCAGGATTCCCCTCTGGCCTTATAATAAGAGCATGCTTGCATCTTTATGGGATGTTTGCCCACAGCAGAGCCGCTGGTCAGTCACTTGATTGCTGGACCAGGGTAGGGGTGGAGAGGAAGCACACATTCTCTCCTCCTGTCTGTTCCTGGTACATAATTGGTCACATGCCTGCCAGTCACCAGGGACCCACCCACAGAGTTCCTCCATGCAGGGTAGCCAGGCTGAGTACCAGTAGAGGGAGATTGCTGAGCAGCCTGGGATCAGAGGGAGGAGAGACGGAGCCTTGAGAATAAACCCTTTCATTCCCAACTTCTGAGCCCTTGCCTTCCTTTGGTCTCACCCAATTCATAGAGAACTTGCCTGGGGTGGGAATGCTCTTCTCCCAGAGCTACAAGGGGTAATGGGAGGAAGCAATGGTATGGACAGCAGTGAGACAGCAAAGGAAAGGAAACCAACATAGGCTGTTAAGGAGACATTTACTGCTGTGGGTAACTGGAGCTCAATCTCACTGGAGCCTCTAGAGGACTGCACAGAGCATACTCGAGTCATCCTGCCTAAAGGCTGAGGGCCCTGGGGTATTATTTATCGATTTCTTTCAGTCACTGGTTGAGGGCTACTTCTAGACCCATTAACTGCCCATCACTTCTAGCCTACCCGTATACAAGTCTAGCTCACTCCAGAGGCCAGAGAAAGCCCTCAGGCAAAGTCCTAGGTACTTGAGTAGGAATCAAAGCAGGAGTCCATCAAGTCAGAGTATATGAGAATGTTGAGTGCTGAGGGCTCTTTGATGGGGCACCATTAGCTTCTCCTCTATAAACCCAACCCATCCTCCTAAGGCGCAGGTCTTTCACACATCTGCTCTTCCACATGGATGGGCCCAAGCCTACCTTCTGCTCTGGCTTCTGGAAGACACAGCTTTGGACTAGGCTGAGGTGATTCTTTGGGGATTGGGTGGGCAGCAGCCTCAGTGACCCTTGGTTCAACACATAGAAGTTTGTATGACCAGATGAAGTTAAGAACCCCAGGGGCAGGTGGTGAGTAGAAACAGCAGCTCCAAGAGGACCATGAGTACTAGAGAAAGATGCTGCAGGGTAGGGTGGTGACATGTGGGGCTGACAAAGTTGCTAGGGAGGGGTCTGCAGGCACAATCTTTCAAAGTCATCCTTGGGACAAATTCTGAGCCTTTTTGCCTTCTTTAGGCCAATGGTGGTCACCTGCCGTGCAGTGATTATGAAATATAATAGAACTGAAAGAAAATAATGGAATTAGATCATCCTATTGCCAGAATGGTAAGCCTTTTTTAACTGAATGTATTTGACATACAATATTGTATAAATTTAAGGTGTATGATGTGTTACTTTGATGCATTGATATATTGTCCTATGATCTGTTGTATCGATATTTATCATATTACATAATTATAGTTCTATATTGTTTTCTATATTAATTATACTGTGTATTAGATCTTTATGGCTTGTTTACATCTCATTGCAAGTTTGTACCCTTAGCAGCATCAATTTTATCCCCCATGCTACCCCGATACCCACCATTTTACTCTACTTTTTACAACTTTGAATTTTTTTCAATCTACAAGTGAGATCATACAGTACTCATCCTACTCTGTCTGACTTGTTTCACTTCGCATTAATATGCTCAGGGTCCATCCATGATGTCACAAATGACAAGATAGCCTCCTTTCTAACAGATGAATAATATTCTGTTGCCAAATGGGAAGTCTTGTAGAGCATAAGCTGGATGAGCAGGGCCTGCACATCACTCATGGGTGTGGTCTCTGTGACTGTACCCTGGCATTTAGGTGAAGTGCTGGTGCCCCCTCCCAAGTTTTGTAAGAACCCCCTCCTTTTGTGTCAGTCTTTGTCTCAGGCACTGAGCTTCAGAAATTGCTAATTCCTTGAGAACCCAACAAGTTGAGAACATTCTCTCCTTCAATTTTCAGACAGACTTTCTTTTCTTCCATGGATATTATGAGAATACACATTTATAGATAGCTTAAAGTGATTCAGAGTAACCAGTGTATAACCTTGCCGTGGGTGGGTGGTCAAGACAAGAATAATAAACAAAAAATTCCTATTTAATATTACACAGTAACTTATTATTCATTATATAAAAAATAAAATGTCTTCTCTAAAAGAAAGTCAAACTTTTTCCTAAGGAGATCTTCTTACCAAAATAGTCTTATGCTCACAAAATGTTAGTGAGTGGCTGGTTCACATCCTTCTTTTTTAATCCCCTTATCCTTTTTAATCACAGTTGAAGTGATATACACATGAACTTTGCAAGGCATAAGAAAACATAATTTACTTGACATGATTTGGGGAGAGAAAAACTGAAATATATTAAACATCACTCAACCACATTATTTAGAAAGAAGAAAATCTGAGACACTAATTGCCCATGATGGCTATTTATACAATGCATCACTGGAGTGAAGGGATAATGGCTGCTCTTGAAATAGGCAGTTTAAATTTGATCCAGAAAGCAACCAGTGGAGCCAGTAAAGACACATAATCTGGGAGGTGCCATGTTTTCTCTGTTAAAGTTCAGCTATTGAGGGTAAAGAAACAAGACTAGGCCATAAGTCTAGTTTAGAAACCTTAAGTGAATGAAGAGTGGGAAAATCTTTTCCCCTTTCGTACCTCATTCTCCTGCTTCATGTCCTTCCCTCAGATGTCCACTGTCCTAAGGATGACCCCAAAGTATCCCAAACTCAACTGGGCAATGACTCCTGCCACAGAACAATCCTTTATTTCCTCCACATCAACCAAAACATACTTGTTCTGTATCTTAATCTTCAAAAGTTTGCTCTGTGATTAATTAGCTATCAACTAGAATCTAAAAAACATATTCCCATAAAGAGTCAAGGACTAATGGTACAAGGAGATTCCATTAGTCTCCCATTTCAATCTGGGTATCACATAGGAAGGTCATTTTTCTTAATGGATCCTGTTAATGTGAATAGTAAAACTGAAGTGAATAAGGGTACCCAAATAAGAATATCTCAATGGTTTAAGGATTCCAGAAGTTCCCAAAGAAGTCAAGATGGGGATGAACAGGTTCAGTTGCCAAATCATTTTGTCCATGGTGTTGAAATTAGAGGATCTCCATTTTAGACAGAAAAAGGAGAAAGGTCTACATTCACATTCTTCCAAATATACAGGTGGTTTGAATTTCTCAAAAATAAAAAATCTAAGGGAATTGCCTTAGAATTTTAAGGTCTAAAAAATTAGAGATAGATTTTTATCTTTCCAGGGTGGAATGTAAGTTCTAGTTTCCATTTCTGACATCATTCCTTTAGGCAGTGTACCTGGAATGGTACTTGGTCTCTGTAAGCCTTAAGATGTCTTTGTTTTGACTCACAGCCAGGCACTATGAATTGTCATGACAGTAAAAGATGACCAGCACAGCCACACACAAGACACTAATCAATCTGTGCCAATGGAATGGAAGGGGCACCTCCAGCTTCTCC
This sequence comes from Manis pentadactyla, assembly GCF_030020395.1. NCBI lineage: Eukaryota > Metazoa > Chordata > Mammalia > Pholidota > Manidae > Manis > Manis pentadactyla. Next base: position 38,247,069 of record NC_080038.1, read on the forward strand.
AAAAAGGACACTTGGTGTAAAGGTAACTTAGGAACAGTTCATACAATTTCAAAAGCTCAGCAATTTGTGTCTCAATAAGCCCTCCAGGTGATACCGATGCTCCTTAAAGTTTGAGAAGCCCTGTTCTAGCCCACCAGTCCACCATAACCATATCCAAGGATGAGCCAGGCACAGCTTGGCTGGTACCAGAGGCATTTAATCATTACAAGCCTAGATACAAGCTTATTCCTCTGTAATCTCCCTGTACTCAGATGATCTCTTCCTCTTCTTAGCCCCAGTAGCCGTCATTGTCTATAATCCTTTTGCCAATTTATCACTATGTCTTAGGGCAACTCTTCCACTGTGGCCTGAACCTCTTAGACCTTCACAGTGACTTAATTTTTCACATTTGTCTTCCATTTAACAGTGCCTGACAGTAATGGCTTGCATAAAGCAACAAGCTCTGTAAATATTTGTTTCCATGATGAATGGATATATCAGAAGTGCTAACAATCGCTTTGTATACCACAATACTGGAATATTCTTCAGTCTGGAGAGCACCTAATAAATGAAATGCTGACAAAACAGAATGTGCCAGTGCTTCTTAAACTCTAATGTACACACAAACCACCTGGAGATCTTCTTCAAATGCAGAATATATTCAGGATGCTAAATTCCTACAAGCTCCCAAGGTGATAACCATGCTGCTAGACCACAGACCACACTTTGAGTAGCGTGGTTAGGGTACCCATGATCCTTAAGGGTCTGAAACTGCGACACAGGAAGAATAGTTGAGGTGGGGACCTATGTGACTGGCTTGGATATTTGGAGGTGAGTACATTCACCTTTAGTTGGCCCAAGGGCAGTGAGAGGGAGCTCTATTACATTTAGATTTCAATTTCAGCTCAATACAGAGGGACTTCCAATCAGAATAATCTATGCAGTAAATGGGTTGCCTCCAAATACCTGTGCATGCTCCACCTCCCCTAGCCCTGGAAGTGCTGGTGCAGATGAGGAACTACTGAGCAGAGGTATCACAGGAGGGAATCCTGAATGGGACCAGTTGGAAAAGATGTTCCCAGGGCCTATCCAGCAAAGTTTAAGTACCATCTTTCTTTCTCCAGCTGAGCGCAGAGACCACATCTCATTCTTATTAATAAGGTCATCAATGTTCCGAATACAGGTAAGAAATGTTCTGAAGAAAATATGAATTTATAAAAATGTAAAGGAAAAGTGAAAGTCAATTAAATCCCATTACCCAGAGATGACTATTGTGAATATTTTAGACTATTTCCTTTAAACACATTCTAAGATTATCTTTTTAAATAGTGGAAATTTGCTGGATATAAAATTTGGAACTCTGATTTTTTCCCCTAGTATTTATATCTTAAGTAATTCTCCTGTCATTAAAAAACGTTTCATGCTTTTTTAATAGCTGCATCATATTCTTTCCTTGTATGTATTGAAAAGGATTTAGTGAAGCCCTAATTGTAGGCCATTTCTGCTATTTCCAAGTCTTCACCATTTTACATGTTACAAAGATTAATTTAGTGCATAAATGTTGGTTTGCATCTCTGCTTATTTCTTTAGGATGCTTTACTAGAGTAGGGATGTTTTAAGGGCTCTAAATAGATATTCCCCCATTGCTTTTCAGAAAAGTTGTGCCACCAGAAAGTACAGATTCCCCATTTTCCTCAGCAATAAATTACTTCTTAAACTTTATGACATTGATTTCATAAAAATAGAACCTTACAGTATTCCATTTATATTTCTTTGATTACATTCAATTTTAGGTTTGTAAACCATTTTTATTTGCTTTGTGACTGAGTTCTTTAGTCATTTTCCGTTAGTCCTAGAATATTCCATAACAAATGTGTATGACACTTTTTACATATTGAAGATAAATCTGATAAGCCATCATTTCTTGTTTCTGTTTAAAATATTTGTCTGATTTTATGTTCTAGATTTTGCAAAGTATTAATTTCACTATCAAATCTATTTTTTCTGCTGCCTTCAATTTATTTTACACTTGGAAAGTTCTTCTCCATTCACAGTATACTTTGTCAGTAAATGTTCAATTGTTATGGTTTGAATTTTGATAGTGAACTTTAATCCACTTATAATAAATTTTCAGTTAGGCTATATAGGTTTCTTTTCTGAAGAGCTGGTTTTCTATTCAATAATGTATTGAATAATATATATCTTCTTCTACTGAATTTTTTTACAGTGAAAATTTTTGTTTGTTAAAGGTACAAAAACACTTTGCTCTTTAAAAATGTATTAATATTTCTAATGACAGCATATGACTATCAATCATTTTTTTAAATCTTGATTTAAAATTTGCAATAAGCTATCTTACAGTCTTCAAGCAGTTTTACTTTATTATTTCTCAATTTTTCATTTTGAAAAAATTTAAAATTACAGAAAAATTGAGAGAATAATACAGTGAATACCCACACATTCTTCACCTAATATTCCAATTGTTAATATTTTGGCACATTTCCTTAGCTCTGTCTTTTCTCCCTCCACCTCTTTGTTTTTTGTCTTGTTTTTTTCTTCCTGAACCACTTGATAGATGGTCTTTTTGACACTTGCACCTCACCCAAAAATCTTTGCCATGTACCTCCTAAAAACAAGAGCATTCTTCTTACATAAACAAAATATTTGGGAAACAACACTCTAATACAATACTGTTATCTAATAAACTGTCCATACTAAAAATTCCCCAATGGTTCCAGTTATATCCTTTAGAGTTTTATTTTTCCTAATGTAGAATCCAATCAAGGATTACACATTTTGTTTAGTTATTGTGGCCCTTTAATCTTTGTCTTTCATGATACTGACAGTTTTTTAGTATTTCAGGCCAGCTGTCTTGTAAAATGCCTCCATCTTATTAGCCTGAGAATTTATTTAAGAGTAGATCCTGTTAAATATTTTTGTTGGAAAAACTTCATAGGGATGTTGTGCCTTTCTCAGGTCATTACATGGGAAGACTCTTACTGATATTTTTAAGATCAGCTTAATTGCAGTAGACTTTCCATGCACTAAAATTTGACAATTTTAATGTAAAATTAGATGAATATTGGCAAACATATAGCGATGTAACTGAGTTACATGATTTAGAACATCTGCAACAACTCAAAAGGCTCCCATGTGGCCCTTTGCAATCAGTTCCCTGCCCATACCCCTGGCATCCACTGATCTGTATTCTATTACTATAGTTTGCCTTATCTAGAATATCATATGAATAGATCATGGAGACTTCTCATCAGTTTTTTCACCTAACATGACGCTTTTAAGGTTCATTCATGTCATTGCATGTATCAATAGTTTATTCCTTTTTATTGGTGACTAGTACTCAATTGTATGGGTGTATCTCAGTTTCTTTATCCATTCACCAGTTGATTGACATTTGGATTCTTTTCAATCTGGGGCTATTATTAACAAAGCTGCTATGAATATTTGAGTGGAAGTCTTTGTGTGGACATATGTTTTCATTTTTCTTGGGTATATACATAGGCTTGGGATCCCTGGGTCATATGTTTATGTACATTCAACTTTATAAGAGATTCCCAAACCATTTTCCAAAGTGGCTGGACCACTGCACATTCCCACCAGTTGCTCTGCATCCTAATCAGCCTTGGTATTAATTTTACTTTAACCATTCTAATAGGTGTGTAATGGTGACACATTGTGGCTTTAATTTGCATTCTCTTAACAGTGACTAATGTTGAACTCGCTTTGGTGTCTTATGTACTACCCAGATACTTTATTTGGTGAAGTGTCTCTTCATGTATTTGAGCCATTTTAAAAATTGGGTTGCTTCCTTAATGTTGAGTTTTGAAAGTTCTTTATATATTGTAGATTGAAGTCCTTCGATATGCAATTTACAAATAAGTTTTCTCCTAATCTTTGGCTTCTCTTTTGATTTTCTTAACTACATCTTTTGAAGAACAAGTTTTACATTTTGATCAAATTCAATTAATCAATTCTTTGTTTCATATTCACTAATCTTTTCTCCTGCAGTGTCTCATCTGCTATTATCCTATTCAAAGTGTTTCTCCTTTCAGGTATTGTATTTTTCCCTTCTAGGAGTCCCATTTTGAACTTTTTAACATCTTCCTCTCTCCTCATCATGTCCATGTTTTCTTCTACCTTCTTGAACATATAGACATATTTTTATTAGCTGTTTTAAAATTCTTGTTTCTCAGTTCCATCATCATTATCATTTCTGGCTTCAGTTGTATTGATTTAATTTTCTCCTGGTTACTGGTCTTATTTTCTTGCCTCCTTGCATGCCTGTTAAATTTTGATTAGATGCTGGACATTTACAATTTTACTTTGCTGAGTGTTGTATTTTTTTTTTTTGCATTTCTTTAAATAATATTGAACTTTGTTCCAGTATACCATTAAGTTACTTGGAGTCAGCTGCATCCTTTTGAGACTTGCTTTTAAGCTTTGTAAGTGCAGATCTAGAACAATCTTTAGTCCAGGGGTAATTTAGCCTTACTAATAAAGCAATAGTCTCCTGAGGACTCTACCCAAGCCCTTCACCTATGACAAGGTTTTTCTACTCTGGCTAGAGGGAACACAAATTATTTCCAGTCCTTGATGAGCTATAGGAATTTTGGGGGCTACTTCTGTCCACTGTTTATTTCCCAGACTTGGGTGATTTTTTCTTACCCATCAGAAGATCAGTATTCAGTCAAACCCAAAGACTACAAATGATCCCTTTGCAGATAGCCAGAGCTCTCTCTTGCAGCTCCCTCATTTCAAGACTCTTCCCCACAAGCTTCAGACTCCTTGGCTTTCCTGAATTCCAAACCTTGTCTTCTCAACTTGGTGAGATCACCAGGGTCTCTTTGGATTCCCCCTCCCTCAACTATGGCATAGAAACTGCCTCTATATAGTATCCTGGGACAATCATAGGGCACACTTACCTTGATTCCTTATTCTCAGGAATAAGTCCTGCCCTGCTTATTGACCAATATCTGAAAACCATTGTTTCATAATTTTGCTTTTGAGTTTTTTTAGTTCTTTAAGGTAGGAGGGTAAATTTGGGCCCTGTTACTCCATAATCACCAGAGAAAGTGAAGTCCTCTTACTAATTGTTAATGTTTCCTTTATGGACACACACACACACACACACACACACACACGTTTGTTGTTTGTTTCACAGATCTGCAATTTATTTTTATGTTACTGTCATGCTGCTTCAATTATTATAATTTTAAAATCTGGGGAGAGTTTTTGTTTAATAATATTTTCAATGTTTTAAAACTATTTCCATATATTTATATTTCCAAATACATCATAATCATTTTGTTAAATTCTCTCCTTAAACCCCATTGGGATTTTTATTTATATTATGTTAAGCCTGAAATTTAATTTGGGAAAAACTGACATCTTAACCATATTCAAACTTCCTATTCAGGAACACAGTATTTTTCACTATGTCTTCCTTTTTATTTACTGCTAAATTTTAGTTTACTTCAAATGGTAATTCCATTTTTCAATTTAAAGTTATTCCTGGATCTTTTAAGAGATTTTATTTTATCATAAATATATATAATCACTGTCATTATGAAAGTGATTTTTTTCCATTGTGCTTTCTAAATGGTTATTGCTTGTTTTCCAGAAAACTGTTGGTTTATATATATTTATTTTATACTATTCTAAATCATCTCATTAATTCCAAAATGGTCTTTAAAAATTACTTTCCTGGGTTTTCTAGGTAGACTATCTTATCTGAAAACAGGAATTTCTTATCTTATCCATATGCAAAAGATGAAATTGAATCCTTACCTTGCACCAAATACAAAAATGAACTCAAAATGGTCTTCAGACCTACATGTAAGACCTGAAACTGTTAAACTACTAGAAGAAAACAATAGAAGCTTCATGACATTGGATTTGGCAATGATTTCTTGGATATGACATCAAAAGCACACGCAACAAAACAAAAATAGACAAACAGCACTACATCAAACTTAATTTCTGCAGCAAAGGAAACAACCAAAAGAGTGAAAAGAAAAACCTACAGAATGGGAGAAAATATTTTCAAACATATACGTAATAATAGATTAATATCCAGAATATATAAAGAATTTTACAATGCAATAACAACAAAAATCCCATTTGAAAAATGGCAAAGGACACGAATAGACACTTCTCCAAAGAAAATCTACAAATGCTCAACAAGCATGTGAAAAAATGCTCAATGTCGCTAATCATCAGGGAAATGCAAACCAAAGCACAATGACTTATCACCTCACACCCATTTGGATGGTGACTAAACAAAGAACAAAACACACTAGAAAATAAAAAGTGCTGCTGATGTTGTGGAGAAACTGGAACACTTGTGGACTGGTAGTAGAAATGTAAAATGGTGCAGCTGCTAGAGAAAACAGTATGGAGGTTCTTCAAAAATTAAAAAACAGAATTACCGTATGATTCACCATTCCCACTTCTTGGTATATATCCAGCACAACTGAAAACAGGATCTTGAAGAGATATTTACACACCCATGTTCACTGCAGCATTATTCACAATAGTCAAGAAGTGGAAGCAACCTATATGTCTATCAAAAGATGAATGGATAAAGAAAATGTGTACACACATACAGAATATTATTTAGTATTAAAAAGGAATGAAATCCTATCACATGCTAAATATAGATGAAATCTGAGAACATTACATTAAGTGAAAAAGTCACAAAAAGGTAAATATTGCATGATTTTACTTATATGGGGAATCTAGTCAATCTCACAGAAACAGAAAATAGAATGTGGTTACCAGGCGCTGGAGTAGGAAATGGGGAGTTACTGCTCAGTAGGTACAGAGTTTATATTTTGCAAGATGAAAAAGTTCTAAAGATTTGTTGCATAACAGTATGTATATAGTCAACCCTGCTGTACTGTACACTTAAAAGTGTTTTTTTTTGTAGATAACTATTTTTTATTGAAGGGTAGTTGACACACAGTATTACATTAGTTTCAGGTGTACAACACAGTGATTCAACATTTATATACATGATAATTCTAGGTACCAGCTATCACCATACCAAGTTGTTACAATATTTTGACTATATTCCTTATGCTATACATTACATCCCGGTTACTTATTTATTTCACAATTGGAAGCGTGTACTTTTTTTTTTCTTCTTCTGTGAGGGCATCTCTCATATTTATTGATCAAATGGTTGTTAACAACAATAAAATTCTGTATAGGGGAGTCAATGCTCAATGCACAATCATTAATCCACCCCAAGGCAAATTTTCGTCAGTCTTCAATCTTCTGAAGCATAACGAACAAGTTCTTACATGGAGAACAATTCTTACATAGTGAATAAGTTACATGGTGAACAGTACAAGGGCAGTCATCACAGAAACTTTCAGTTTTGCTCATGCATTATGAACTATAAACAGTTCAAATATGAATACTAATTTGATTTTTATATTTGATTTATATGTGGATACCACATTTCTCTCTTTATTATTATTATTTTTAATAAAATGCTGAAGTGGTAGGTAGATACAAGATAAAGGTAGAAAACATAGTTTAGTGTTGTAAGAGAGCAAATGTAGATGATCAGGTGTGTGCCTGTAGACTATGTGTTAATCCAAGCTAGACAAGGGCAATAAAACATCCACGGATGCAGAAGATTTCTCTCAAAACAGGAGGGGTGAGGTTCTAAGCCTCACCTCTGTTGATCCCCAATTTCTCACCTGATGACACCCCTGCGACTGTGCCTGTCTTAGGTTGTTCCTCCCTTGAGGAATCTTACCCGTCTCTGGCTAACCAGTCATCTTCTGGAGCCATACAGGGAAATGTAAAGTTGGTAAGTGAGAGAGAAGCCTTATTGTTTGAAAAGCTTAGCTTTTTACTTCTTTGCATATTTATGCCCTGTGGCTTCTATGCCCAGCATTTGTCTTGAGGTATCTTTACCACTTGGAAGAATTATGATACTCGGTAAATTTGACATGAGGCACGAATTCTATTTAAGGGTTGTAATTAGGAAGGGAGAAGAAAAGCTATAGAAGTAGCAGGTGGAAGAAAACATGGGAAGATTGATTATTTCTTTGACATATCTTCTTGTAGATTAACTTCATCATGCATAGGTTTTAAACTACTAATTAAATTGCACACACACATTAACATAATAGGAGTATAGTTACGTAACCAAAGCATACCTGTAATTACCATCCATCTCCAGGGAAAACAAGAAAACCAGTTAGGCACCTTAGGCATTTGTGAAAACTTATCTATGATATGGTGGATATTGTCCAACTGAACTTGAACAGTCTGAGAGAAATCAGACAAATTAAAACAACCCATTCCCGGGGAATGTTCACATCCCATATGTTCTTTTAACAGTAAATAGTCTGTAGTTGTAAGATTTTGGAGCACTACAATTTGCACTTCTCCTAATTCTTGGTTGAGTTCCAACAGTATAGATCCAGTCAAATTTGTTGTTTTACTGTATGCACAGGCCAGCTTAGATATCTCCTTCATTCCCATGGCAAGTCCAGGAGCTGCTGGGATGAGTGCATCTACAGCTGTAGCAGTGTGTGGATCTTTGTTGGGGTTTTTTGATGATCATCTTCTGGCATGAGTCTTCCAGAGAGTGCTGATGTTGGAAGTTCTCTTTCATATCGTATCTTAGTTCATTTTCGGGGTAGCCCAATTAGGCTTTGATCCTCTTTATAAACACAAACAGACCCTTTGCCTACACTTTTATATGCCGTTTATACCCTTGTGTAGAACTCATTGGAGGTCACCACACAGGAACTGCCCTTTTTTTTTTTTTTGGTATCATTAATCTACACTTACATGACGAATATTATGTTTACTAGGCTCTCCCCTATACCAGGTCCCCCCATAAGCCCCTTTACAGTCACTGTCCATCAGCATAGCAAAATGTTGTAGAATCACTACTTGCCTTCTCTGTGTTGTACAGCCCTCCTCTTTCTCCCACCCCCCCATGCATGCTAATCTTAATACCCCCCTTCTTATTCCCCCCCGTTCCCTCCCTACCCACCCATCCTCCCCAGTCCCTTTCCCTTTGGTACCTGTTAGTCCATTCTTGAGTTCTGTGATTCTGCTGCTGTTTTGTTCCTTCAGTTTTTCCTTTGTTCTTATATTCCACAGATGAGTGAAATCATTTGGTATTTCTCTTTCTCCACTTGGCTTGTTTCACTGAGCATAATACCTTCCAGCTCCATCCATGTTGCTGCAAATGGTTGGATTTGCCCTTTTCTTATGGCTGAGTAGTATTCCATTGTGTATATGTACCACCTCTTCTTTATCCATTCATCTATCGATGGACATTTAGGTTGCTTCCAATTCTTGGCTATTGTAAATAGTGCTGCGATAAACATAGGGGTGCATTGGTCTTTCTCATACTTGATTGCTGCATTCTTAGGGTAAATTCCTAGGAGTGCAATTCCTGGGTCAAATGGTAAGTCTGTTTTGAGCATTTTGATGTACCTCCATACTGCTTTCCACAATGGTAGAACGAATTTACATTCCCACCAGCAGTGTACGAGGGTTCCCCTTTCTCCACAACCTCGCCAACATTTGTTGTTGTTTGTCTTTTGGATGGCAGCCATCCTTACTGGTGTGAGGTGATACCTCATTGTAGTTTTAATTTGCATTTCTCTGATAATTAGCAATGTGGAGCATCTTTTCATGTGTCTGTTGGCCATCTGTATTTCTTTATTGGAGAACTGTCTGTTCAGTTCCTCTGCCCATTTTTTAATTGGGTTATTTGTTTTTTGTTTGTTGAGGCGTGTGAGCTCTTTATATATTCTGGACGTCAAGTCTTTATCGGATCTGTCATTTTCAAATATATTCTCCCATACTGTAGGGTTCCTTTTTGTTCTATTGATGGTGTCTTTTGCTGTACAGAAGCTTTTCAGCTTAATATAGTCCCACTTGTTCATTTTTGCTGTTGTTTTCCTTGTCCGGGGAGATATGTTCAAGAAGATGTCACTCATGTTTATGTCTAAGAGGTTTTTGCCTATGCTTTCTTCCAAGAGTTTAATGGTTTCATGACTTACATTCAGGTCTTTGATCCATTTTGAGTTTACTTTTGTATATGGGGTTAGACAATGGTCCAGTTTCATTCTCCTACATGTAGCTGTCCAGTTTTGCCAGCACCATCTGTTGAAGAGACTGTCATTTCGCCATTGTATGTCCATGGCTCCTTTATCAAATATTAATTGACCATATATGTCTGGGTTAATGTCTGGATTGTCTAGTCTGTTCCACTGGTCTGTGGCTCTGCTCTTGTGCCAGTACCAAATTGTCTTGATTACTATGGCTTTATAGTAGAGCTTGAAGTTGGGGAGTGAGATCCCCCCTACTTTATTCTTCTTTCTCAGGATTGCTTTGGCTATTTGGGGTCTTTGGTGTTTCCATATCAATTTTTGAATTATTTGTTCCAGTTCATTGAAGAATGTTGCTGGTAGTTTCTTAGGGATTGCATCAAATCTGTATATTGCTTTGGGCAGGATGGCCATTTTGGAGATATTAATTCTTCCTAGCCACGAGCATAGGATGAGTTTCCATCTGTTAGTGTCCCCTTTAATTTCTTTTAAGAGTGACTTGTAGTTTTCAGAGTATAAGTCTTTCACTTCTTTGGTTAGGTTTATTCCTAGGTATTTTATTTTTTTTGATGCAATTGTGAATGGAGTTGTTTTCCTGATTTCTCTTTCTGTTGGTTCATTGTTAGTGTATAGGAAAGCCACAGATTTCTGTGTGTTGATTTTGTATCCTGCAACTTTGCTGTATTCCGATATCAGTTCTAGTAGTTTTGGGGTGGAGTCTTTAGGGTTTTTTATGTACAGTATCATGTCATCTGCAAATAGTGACAGTTTAATTTCTTCTTTACCAATCTGGATTTCTTGTATTTTTTTGTTTTGTCACTTAAAAGTTTTTAAGATGGTAAATTTTTGTCTTGTGTTTTTTGCCATATATACACACAGAAAAATGTGGTTCTTCCATGAAGGAAAATTATAAAACAAGACCAAATTCCTCAGAAAATTACTTATTTTCAGCAAAAAGTAATTGTGGCACTCTGACTCACCAAAGTTCAATAGATTCTCTCCACTTGTCACTGTATATTATAAAGACTTTTAAAATCCAACAGTTATTTTATAAGTCACACCCTTTATTTGAATGTTCAGAGCAAGAAATCAAAATTCAAAGATTGTGCTCAATTGCAGAATCATCTCTATAAAGTAGTAGCTAAATAATGTTTCATATAAGAATTCCAGAATAAACTGTCTTTTTAAAAGAAAACTAAGAGAATTATCCTATCTGGTAGTACTACTTCTCATTTTTGTTCCATATTTTATGATATTTGCTATATATTCTAAATAATAGCAAATAACACCACCATTGGTCATCCTTGTTTCATTTAAGATTTAACATGAGCACCTTTCAAAAATGTTACCTGTTTGAAATAGATGTATCTGTCTTGCTAAGAAACTGTTCACATATTGCTAACTTTTGAATATTTCATAAGAAATGAGTGGAGTTTACCTAATATAATATTAGCATTTAACGTGAAGACCATATGCTTAATGGTATGGACTGAATTATGTCCCCATAAATTTATATCTTGAAACCTTAACCTTCAGTGTAACTCTGTTTAGAGATAGGGCCTTTAGGAAGTAATTAAGATTAAATGAGGTCTTAAGGGTTGGACCTAATCTGATATGATTAGTGTTCTTCTAGGAGGAGATACCAGAGAATTCACTCTCTCTCTCTCTTCACCATGTGTGGACACAGTGAGACTGGCTTTCTGCAAGCCTTGAAAAGAGGTCTCACTGAAACCGACCCTGACAGACCTTGATCTGGGACTTCTAACTTCCAGAACCGTGAGAAAATTTATTTCTGTTATTTTAGCACCCAAGTCTGTGGTATTTTGTTATAGCAACCCAAGCCGACTAAGCCGTCTAAAGATACAATGTTAACTGACTTCTATAATTTTACTGTTTTTTATTGCTGTGATGTAACTTACTTGGTTAGAACAAGTAACTCTTTTAATACACTGTTGGATTTGAGTTTACAATTATTTAAGATATTTTCATGTATATTTATGTGTGTGATATTGAGTATCGTTTTCCTTTTCACACAATTTTTGCCCATTATGGAATGAATGTTATGCAGTTTTAGCAAACACAGCTAAAGCAGCTTCTCTTTACTGTGGTAGTGAGGGGCACAAACTCTAGAACCAGACTACCTAGATTTAGTCCCTGATTCACCACTAGCTAGCTGGGTCACGTGGGCAAGTTGCTTAACCTCCCTGTACCTTAATTTCCTCAACTGCAAAATTTGATGAAAAGCGTATTAGAGGGTTAAATTAGCTAATATATATCCGAGGCATAGAACAAGGCCTGATACAGAAAACCTAAGGGATTACGTGTTTTCTTAGTTTTAAAAAATATAATCAGGAGTCCAGTATATTCTACTTGGTTTCCCCTTCCTGTGCATAGGCCAGAAACTTTCTTGAGACAGTAATCTGGGGCAATAGCGAGTTCACCACATTTGTTTCCTGTCTCTCATGGATCACTCCCCTTCGTTGCCTGAAATATAGTGTCTTAAAAAGCACTGTTTCATATATCTTGCCTTTTTTCAGTTGCTTCAGGCAGGAAGGTGTATCTTGATCCTGTTACTATACCTTGGACAGAAGCAGAACTCTTAAGAGTAATGATTTATTATTCCAAAATAAAAGCATCTCAGAGAGATGTCTGCACTCTGATGTCATGTTTATAAAATAGCCAAGATATGGCAACAACCTAAGTGTCCATCAGTGGATGAATGGATAAAGGTACATACACACACCTACACATATATATACATATACACACAATGGAATGTTATTCAGCTGTGAAAGAGATGAAAATCCTGCCATTTGCAACAATATAAATGAATCTGGAGGGTGCTTGGCTACATGAAGTCAGACAGAGAAAGACAAATACTGTATGATCTCACATGTGGAATTTTAAAAGCCAAACTCACAGAAACAGCAGCATAGTAGTTACCAGAGGCTGAGGGGTGGAGGAAATGGGGAGAGGTTGGTCAAAAGGCACCAACTCCCAAGTTGTAAGATAAATAAGTTCCAGGGATGTGATGCACAGCATAGTGACTGTAGTTAAAAATATTGCATTATATACTCAAAAGTTACTGTGAGTAGATCTTAAATGTTCTCACACAAAAAAGAAATGGTAATTATTGAGTGGTAGAGGTGTCAATGCTAATAACATTTTCCAATATATAAGTGTATCAAATTAGCACCTTAGACTTACACACTGTTACATGCCAATTATATCTTCAGTAAAATTGTAAAAAAATTATTATTCCAAAAATACTATTACTGATTTGGGTGCATTCATCTTCAATGGCTCCTTCTTATCATTTCCTGGATATTCTTAGTGTTCTGCAGCTTAAGGCTACTCAAAATTGCATGGATGCTAATTTAACAGACTGTTAGGAACTAGTACTATATTTCTATAATAACTTGAAGAATTTTATGTATATTGCACAAACCCTGCACACCATTCCAAAATCCTCTTGGCCTCTCCTCTTACTCCAGCCACTGCTGCAGTGACCAGTTGCATTCAGACTTGCTCTGGCTTCACAAAGGTGCAATTGGACAGTTTCTCCCCTTGGCTGGTGTCATGCATATTCCACCTCCTTCCCTGAGGTTTCTCTGATTGCATCAGTAGGAACCCCCGCTACATTCACATAGGGACAACCAGAAAATGTGGAGTTTCATATACATGGAGCCACTCTTGACCAGTGGGGAACAAGAGACAACAGATAAATGATTTCTCTTTTGATCCTTGTACAGACAGTTTAGAGACTCATTTCTTAACATTTTATAGATAATCTTAGTTGGATTGAGCACCAGTCTTCTATAGTAGAGCCAATCCTTTTCAACCTCCTCTGTTCCACTTCCTTTTTGTGCACATCTCCTTTTTGGAATCACATTTCTGAATAAACTACCTACTTACAAGACTTAATCTTAGGATATGCTCTTAGGGGGAGCCAGTCTAAGGCAATAGAGCATATATTTACATGTACATGTATATATTGACATATTATAATAACCAGTTTTGACAGTCATTCAGTGACACTAGTGAAAACTAATGTGAAATCAGGTAATAGGACCCACAGTATTTCTGAAAGTTTGCTGCAAAAAAACTGATGAACATTTTAAAAATTAAATTAAAAAATCAATTCAAGCATTTATTGAGTGCTTATGACATGTAAGGCATCATGCTAAATGGTGGAACATAGCAGCAAGTATGATGCATATGGAACCAAAAAGAAAAATGCTTAGCAGGATGCTTATCTTTAAAATACAAAATTAGAACCCTACCAATGAAAAATTATGTAACTATAGAACACTACTAAGAAAGCTACTTCTACTTTTACCTTGAAACAACAATAAGACAAAGAGAAATATGTCAAACCATAGTTTCTAAGACATTGGGTATCAATCAACAAAAGGCACTGATCTCTGAGAGACAGGAAACAAATGAGATAAACCCTATTTTTTCCATTTACAGTTGGAGATAATTTCAGAAGTGTAGGGAAAAAAGTATCTCAGGCAGAGGTTAGGAGCCTTCCTCAGTTGAGTAGACAGAGCCTGGAGTTCAGAGAGGTCAAGACTAGAGTTCTCAATCAGAGTGCTGGAAAGGAAAAGTACACAAACTAGAACTCCAAACATCTGTAGAAGGTCCTGCGTGAGTTTTCCACTGAGTATGTATGCACATGAGAGAAATACTTGAGGCCAGGAAAAGAATATGAAAAAAATTCTCAGAGGTCACACAAGGCCAAGAATAGTTCTATATATTAATTTTCATTTGCTTGTAACAAACTGTCACACACTTGGTGGCTTAAAATAATATACATTTACTAGTTCACAGTTCTTTGGGTGTTATGTCTGAATGTGGGTTAGCTGGGTTTTCTGCTCAATGTCTCACAGGTTGATGCCAGAGCATTGGATGGGCTGGGTTCATTTCTGGAGCCTCTGGGCAGAATCGACTTACAAGCTCATTTGTTGCTGCCAGAATTTACATCCCTGTGATTTTTGGACTGTGGCGCCATTTTTTCCCTGGACATTGGCAAGGACTGCTCTCATGCTGGAGGCTGATCTCAGGTCCCTGGCATGTAGCCCTCTCCATCTTCAAAACTATCTCTCATGTTGAACCCTTTTCATGCATCAAATTTCTTTCATCAGGAAGAACCTAGTTCTTTTTAAGGGTTCATTTGATTAGGTCAGACTCACCCAAGGTAATCAGTCTCTCTTAACGTCAACTCTGCTGATAATATCACTTCATTGTGGGAGCGACTATCCTATCTTTTTATCCATACTCAATGGGGAGGCAATTATATAAAGGTGTGGGTCATTGGGGGTCATCTTAGAATTCTGCTTACCACATTCTTTTTCCCACCAGAGTATAGGACTTCATTAATGAAAGGGAATTGGGTAGAATACTCATAAGGTTTTTTGCCTCAGTATTGCACAAAAATTAGCCCTAAAGGCCACTTTTCTCCTAACCAATCTTAAAACCATGATCTGAAATGACTAAATCATTTCCAAGTAATCTAATCATACCACAGAAGTTCAAGACCATTTATAAGAATACAGTTAATCAATCACAGGAAGATGGTGGTGTGAGTAGTTCAGTGGAAATCTCCTCTCAAAAACATATATATTTATGAAAATACAATAAATACAACTATTCCTAAAAGAGACACCAGTGGATGCAGTACAACAGCCAGGATACATCTACATCTGCAAGAACCCAACATCACACAAAGGGGGTGAGAGACAAGCCACGGCCAGGTGGGACCCGAAAGCTCCCCCACCCCAGAACCCGGCGGGAAGAAAGGAGTCGGAACTGGGAGGGAGTGAAAGCCCAGGACTGCTAAACAACCAGCTCTAGAAATCTGCACCTGGAGCACAGAAACAAGGTGCACGGGGTGCTGGATATTAGAGAAATGGAAAAGCAAAACCTGAGGGCGGGTCCCCGCAACTGGCGCTCCTGAGACAAAAGAAAAGCGAGTGCTTTTTGCAAGTCTTAAAGAGACAGGGACCCCACAGCTGGACGAAGTCGTCCTGGCACACTTAGCCAGCAGCTGGGAATCCTGGGGAACTTTAGGCGTCCTAAATCCCTGGGAGGCAGCGCAGCTCTGAAGCCCCTCATGGCACTAAGCAGCCTGACAGTCGTTCCCCCAACTGGCGTGGACCCCGACACACCGGCCCAGTCGTGGGAGAGTGGCAGCGCACGCCGGGGGCGGTGGCGCCAGAGGGGACCAGGAGCGGCTCGTGCAAGCCCACTGCAGCGGTGACTGAACAGCCTGGGAGTGGCCCGTGTGCACCAGCAGCACTGGCACCAGAGGAGCCCTGGAGAGGTCCGCATGGGAGAGGCCCGCCCGCACCTACAGCAGTGCCAGAGGGAGCAGCCACGCTCCCAGCAGCCGATTGGAATACCAGCCCAATGCACAGCCACCTGGGCCAGACCCAAAGGCCACTGCTGGCATACAGCTGCCCGGCAGGGTCACCGCTATTGTGGAGGAGTGCAGCTGGTGTGCCTGCCACTCCCTGCAGGGCTCCGCACTGCTCTGATGGAGACCCTGCCCACAGCAGCTTAGGGGATTAAACCAGTGCCTGTGCCAGGAGTGCAGGTAACCACCACAGGCAGTGGAGAAGGGCAAGGCATCCAGCAAGCAGGAAAGGACTTTCTTCTCCCAGCTGACATGCCCACAACCTCCCTATAGCCACCGCTATCACCATGAAAAGGAAAAAAAATTTAGACCTGTCCAAAATAGTTAAGACAACCCCTGAGAGAGGATCTGCAGAGACAGACCTAACCAGACTCCCTGAAAAAGCATTCAAAATAAAAATTATAAACATGCTGACAGAGCTGCAGAGAGATATACAAGAGCTAAGGGATGACATCCGGAGGGAGATTATATAAACGAAACAATCTCTGGAAGGATTTATAAGCAGAATGGATAATATGCAAGAGCTCATTGATGGAATAGAAACCAGAGAACAGGAACGCATAGAAGCTGATACACAGAGAGATAAAAGGATCTCCAGGAATGAAACAATATTAAGAGGACTGTGTGACCAATCCAGAAGGAACAATATTCGCATTATAGGGGTACCAGAAGAAGAAGACAGAGAAAAAGAGATAGAAAGTGTCTTGAAGAAATAATTGCTGAGAACTTCCCCAAAATGGGGGAGGAAATAGTTCCTCAGACTATGGAAGCACACAGAACTCCCAACAGAAGGGACCCAAAGAGGACAACACCAAGACACATAATAATTAAAATGCCAAAGATCAAGGACAAGAGCAGAGTATTAAAGGCAGCCAGAGAGAGAAAAAAGGTCACCTACAAAGGAAAACCCATCAGGCTATCATCAGACTTCTCAACAGAAACCTTGCAGGCCAGAAGAGAATGGCATGATATATTTAATGCAATGAAACAGAAGGGCCTTGAACCAAGGATACTATATCCAGCACAATTATCATTTAAATATGAAGGAGGGATTAAACAATTCCCAGAAAAGCAAAAGTTGAGGGAATTTGCTTCCCACAAACCACCTCTACAGCGTATTTTAGAGGGACTGCTCTAGATAGGAGCACTCCTAAAAAGAGCACAGAACAAAACACCCAACATATGAAGAATGGAGGAGGAGGAATAAGAAGGGAGAGAAATAATCATCAGGCAGTGTTTATAATAGCTCAATAAGCGAGTTAAGTTAGACAGTAAGGTAGTAAAGAAGCAAACCTTGAACCTTTGGTAACCACGAATCTAAAGCCTGCAATGGCAATAAGTACATATCTTTCAATAACCACCCTAAATGTAAATGGACTGAATGCACCAGTCAAAATACACAGAGTAATAGAATGGATAAAAAAGCAAGACCCATCTATATGCTCCTTACAAGAGACTCACCTCAAGCCCAAAGACATGCACAGATTAAAAGTCAAGGGATGGAAAAAATTTCATGCAAACAAGAGGGAGAAAAAAGCAGGTGTTGCAATACTAGTATCAGACAAAATAGACTTCAAAACAAAGAAAGTAACAAGAGATAAAGAAGGACTTTACATAATGATAAAGGGGTCAGTCCAAAAGGAGGATATAACCATTATAAACATATATGCACCCAATACAGGAGCACCAACAGAAGTGAAACAAATACTAACAGAATTAAAGGAGGAAATAGAATGCAATGCATTCATTTTGGGAGACTTTAACACACCACTCACCCCAAAGGACAGATCCACCAGACAGAAAATAAGTAAGGACACAGAGGCACTGAACAACACACTAGAACAGATGGACCTAATAGACACCTACAGAACTCTACATCCAAAGCAACAGGATACACATTCTTCTCAAGTGCACATGGAACATTCTCCAGAATAGACGACATACTAGGCTACAAAAAGAGCCTCAGTAAATTCCAAAAGATTGAAATCCTAACAACCAACTTTACAGATCACAAAGGTATAAAACTAGAAATAAATTGTACAAAGAAAGCAAAAAGGCTTACAAACACATGGAGGCTTAACAACATGCTCCTAAATAATCAATGGATCAATGACCAAATTAAAATGGAGATTAAGCAATATATGGAAACAAATGACAACAACAACACTAAGCCCCAACTTCTGTGGGACGCAGCAAAAGCAGTCTTAAGAGGAAAGTATATAGCAATCCAGGCATATTTAAAGAAGGAAGAACAATCCCAAATGAATGATCTAATGTCACAATTATCGAAATTGGAAAAAGAAGAACAAATGAGGCTGAAGGTCAGCAGATGGAGAGACATAATAAATATCAGAGAAGAAATGAATAAAATTGAGAAGAATTAAACAATAGAAAAAAATCAATGAAACCAAGAGCTGGTTCTCCGAGAAAATAAACAAAATAAATAAGCCTCTAGCCAGACTTATTAAGAGAAAAAGAGAGTCAACACACATCAACAGAATCAGAAATGAGAAAGGAAAAATCATGACAGATGCCACAGAAATAAAAAGAATTATTAGAGAATACTATGGAAACCTATATGCTAACAAGCTAGAAAACCTAGGAGAAATGGACAACTCCCTAGAAAAATACAAACTTCCAAGACTGACCCAGAAAGAAACAGAAAGTCTAAACAGACCAATTACCAGCAATGAAATTGAAGCGGTAATCAAAAAACTACCAAAGAACAAAACCCCCAGGCCAGATGGACTTCCCTCGGAATTTTATCAGACATACAGAGAAGACATAACACCCATTCTCCTTAAAGTTTTCCAAAAAATAGAAGAGGAGGGAATACTCCCAGACTCATTCTATGAAGCCAACATCACCCTAATACCAAAATGAGGCAAAGACCCACCAAAAAAGAAAACTACAGACCAATATCCCTGATGAACATAGATGCAAAAATACTTAACAAAATATTAGCAAACCGAATTCAAAAATACATGAAAAGGATCATACATCATGACCAAGTGGGATTCATCCCAGGGATGCAAGGATGGTACAACATTCGAAAAATCCATCAACATCATCCACCACATCAACAAAAAGAAGGACAAAAACCACATGATCATCTCCATAGATGCTGAAAAAGCATTTGACAAAATTCAACATCCATTCATGATAAAAACTCTCAACAAAATGGGCATAGAGGGCAAGTACCTCAACATAATAAAGGCCATATATGATAAACCCACAGTTAATATCATACTGAAGAGTGAGAGGCTGAAAGCTTTTCCTCTGAGATCGGGAACAAGACAGGGATGCCCACTCTCCCCACTGTTATTCAACATAGTACTGGAGGTCCTAGTAATGGCAATTAGACAAAACAAAGAAATACAAGGAATCCAGATTGGTAAAGAAGAAATTAAACTGTCACTATTTGCAGGTGACATGATATTGTACATAAAAAACCCCAAAGCCTCCACTCCAAAACTACTAGATCTAATATTGGAATTCACCAAAGTTGCAGGATACAAAATTAACACACAGAAATCTGTGGCTTTCCTACACACTAACAATGAACTAATAGAAAGAGAAATCAGGAAAACAATTCCATTCACAATAGCATCAAAAAGAATAAAACACCTAGGAATAAACCTAACCAAGGAAGTGAAAGACCTATACCCTGAAAACTACAAGACACTCTTAAGAGAAATTAAGGAGGTCACTAACAAATGGAAACTCATCCCATGCTCCTGGCTAGGAAGAATTAATATCATCAAAATGGCCATCCTGCCTAAAGCAATATACAGATTTGATGCAATCCCTATCAAATTACCAACAGCATTCTTCAATGAACTGGAACAAATAGTTCAAAAATTCATATGGAACCACCAAAGACCCTGAATAGCCAAAGCAATCCTGAGAAGGAAGAATAAAGTGGGGGGGATCTCGCTCCCCAACTTCAAGCTCTACTACAAAGCCACAGTAATCAAGACAATTTGGTACTGGCACAAGAACAGAGCCACAGACCAGAGGAACAGAATAGAGACTCCAGACATTAACCCAAACATATATGGTCAATTAATATATGATAAAGGAGCCATGGACATACAATGGGGAAATGACAGTCTCTTCAACAGATTGTGCTGGCAAAACTGGACAGCTACATGTAAGAGAATGAAACTGGATCACTGTCTAACCCCATACACAAAAGTAAATTCGAAATGGATCAAAGACCTGAATGTAAGTAATGAAACCATAAAACTCTTAGAAAAAAACACAGGCAAAAATCTCATGGACATAAACATGAGTGACTTCTTCATAAACATATCTCCCTGGGCAAGGGAAACAAAGGCAAAAATGAACAAGTGGGACTATATCAAGCTAAAAAGCTTCTGTACAGCAAAGGACACCATCAATAGAACAAAAAGGTATCCTACAGTATGGGAGAATATATTCATAAATGACAGATCCGATAAAGGGTTGACATCCAAAATATATAAAGAGCTCACACACCTCAACAAACAAAAAGCAAATAATCCAATTAAAAAATGGGCAGAGGAGCTGAAGAGACAGTTCTCTATAGAAGAAATCCAGATGGCCAACAGGCACATGAAAAGATGCTCCACATCGTTAATCATCAGAGAAATGCAAATTAAAACCACAATGAGATATCACCTCACACCAGTAAGGATCGCCATCATCGAAAATACAAACAACAACAAATGTTGGTGAGGTTGTGGAGAAAGGGGAACCCTCCTACACTGCTGGTGGGAATGTAAATTAGTTCAACCATTGTGAAAAGCAGTATGGAGGTTCCTCAGAATGCTCAAAATAGAAATACCATTTGACCCAGGAATTCCACTCCTAGGAATTTACCCTAAGAATGCAGCACCCCAGTTTGAAAAAGACAGATGCACCCCTATGTTTATCACAGCAATATTTACAATATCCAAGATATGGAAGCAACCTAAGGGTCCATCAGTAGATGAATGGATAAAGAGGATATGGTACATATACACAATGGAATATTACTCAGCCATAAGAACAAAACAGACCCTACTATTCACAACAACATGGATGAAGTTAGAGGGTATTATGCTCAGGGAAATAAGCCAGGTGGAGAAAGACAAGTACCAAATGATTTTACTCATATGTGGATTATAAGAACAAAGGAAAACTGAAGGAACAAAACAGCAGCAGAATCACAGAACCCAAGAATGGACTAACAGTTACCAAAAGGAAAGGGACTGGGGAGGATGGGTGGGAAGGGAGGGATAAGGGCGGGGAAAAAGAAAGAGGCCATTACGATTAGCGTGTATAGTGTTTGGGGGGCACGGGGAGGGCTGTGCAACACAGAGAAGACAAGTAGTGATTTTACAGCATCTTACTATACAGATGGACAGTGACTGTGAAGGGGTATGTGGGGGGGACTTGGTGAAGGGGGGAGCCTAGTAAACATGATGTTCTTTCTGTAATTGTAGATTAATGATACCAAAATTTAAAAAAAGAAAAAAGATAAAATGAAGGCAAAATACATTTCAGCAATATAGTGTGGAGTTTATAATAAATGTAAAAGTAAAGTATATAACAATAGCACAATGCTTAGTAGGGGAGAAGAGGAAGTATACTATTTTAAGATTGTTGTACTATATGATACTATACCATCACTGGAAGGTAGATTGTACTAAGTCAAAGGAAACCCTACATACTGTAAACCCTAAATAACCAATAAAATGAGAAATTGAGGGGTTATAGTATAATGGTCCATAACAAACCATTGTAGCAAAAAATCATTTTGAGCTGCATTTGAATTTCTGAAATCCCTTATTTGCCTGATAGCAAAGCCTCCCAAAAGATCTCAGCTGTTATAAATCCCCTCCCAGGGAGCAACTCTAATCTTATCTTTTCAGAGTGAAGTCAACAACTGTGATATTAATGAGTTATAAGAAATACATATTTGGTCATTCATATGACCAAATACATATTTCCTAGGTATATTTGGTCTTCATCCACAGTTCCTGAAAACACTGCAGAGTCTTAAAGGTGAAAAGGATGTTTTGTCGTGTTAATGAGAGACTTTTGGACCCCCACCAAAGGGCGGAGGCTGGAGGCTGAATCAGCCAATGGCCAATAATTTAGTCAATCATGACTATGCAGTGAGACCTCACAAAAACCCCTAAGAGCTTTCTGCTCTGTCTCTGCTCTGCTTTGCCTGCTCTGCTCAGTTGGGTCCTGCTTCTTGGTCAAAGAGAGCTTCTGTGCTTGGGGAACCAGAACACCTCCACATGCCACCAAGCCAGGCCCCAAGCCTCACAAGGGTAGAAGCTCCTTTATTTGGGACTTTGCCCTATGTCTCCATCTGGCTGTTAACTTGTATCCTTTATGGTAGCCTTTATTAAACTGGTAAACGTAAGTGTTTCTTCAGTTTTGTGAGTCGCTCGAGCAAATTAATGGAACCTAAGGGGGAGGTCGTGTAAACCTCTCATCTGCAGCTGGTAGGTCAGAAGCACAGGTAGCCGCCTGGGGCTTGCAACTGGGGTCTGCAGTCAGGGGTGGAGGGCAGCTCTGTAGGAAAGAGCCCTTAACCTGGGGAATCTGGTGCTGTCTCCAGATAGCATCAGAATTGAGTTGCATTCTCCAACAACCTGCTGGTGTTTGAGAATTGCTTGGTGCAAGTATGTGTGGGAAGACCCCCTCCCATATACTTACACACATTGGAATCAAGTCCAGGAACCCAAATGAAGTCATACTACTATTGCTGCTGTGTATAATATTACTATTGTTGTACACATATGTAAGGAAAAAATACACCATTGCATTTGGTGTCAGATGAGTGGAAATCATAGCACCACACCAAACATTTTCACAAAACCATCCTATCTCCCACCTATTTTTCTACAGCCCTATGTACCTTTCCAAAAAGTCATTTGTTTTTCTGTAAGTGTCCTTTCTCACCTCTTCTAAGAAATCATTTGTTTTCCCAGAAGTGCCCCTCTGCCCTTCCACAATCACTATTAAGATAGTATATAAGCCCTGAATTCTAAACACCAACTTCAGTCACATGTCTTTGTGTGAGTCTAATTAAATCTGTTTTTTCCCTTGCTAATCTGTCTTTTTCATTTTAATTTGCAGGTCCTCAAAACTAAAACTGAAGAGTGGAGAAGAAAAGTTCTTCTTCCTTGACAATAGCTACTAATAAAACAAATATGATTAAATGGAATAAAAAATTGATTAACCCAAAAGAAGGAAGAAATAAAGAAAAAATACAATAGGAAACAAGTAGCAAGATGACAGATTCAAATCTAATCATGTCAACTATTACATTAAATGCAAGTAACCTAAATAAATGAATTAAAAGACTATAAATGTCAAACTGGATAAAAAAGCAAGACCCAACTAAATGCTGCCTATAAAATATACAAAATATAAAAACATACTCAGGTTAAGAATAGAAAAAGGCAGAAGAAAATATACCATGTTAACACCAATGAACAGGAAGCTGAAGTGGACTTATTTTCAGACAATGTAGATTTCAGAGCAAAGAATATTGCCAGGGATAAGGAAATTCACTTCCTGATAATGATAAAGGGATCAATTCATCAAGAGGATATAACAGTCCTAAATGTTTATACAGGTACAAAGTTCTGAAATACATGAAGCAAAAACTAATTAAGCTATAAGAAAAAATAGACAAAATCACAGTATGGGCAGAAATTTGAGTACCCTCCTCTTAATAATTGTTAGAATTTCCAGTAGACAGGAAATCAGTAAGGCTATCAAAGATTTGAACAACTTGACCTAATTGACATTTATAGAACACTCCACCAAAGAAGTGTAGAATACACATTGTTTTCAAGTGCACATGATGCATTTACCAAGATAGACTATATTCTGAGCCATAAAATTAATCTCAATGAATTTAAAAGGACACAAGTTATATATGTATACTCTCAGACCATAGGGAATTAAATTAGATCATCAAAGGGATCTTTGGAAAATGCCCATATATTTGAAAGTAAATAAAACACTCCTAAATAACCTGTAGATCAAACAAAAAAATCAAAGAGAAATACAAAAGTGAATGAAAATGAGACACAACGTATCAAAATTCATGCCATTCAAGCAGTCTTTAGTAGGATTTTATAGCACTGAAAGCCTACATTAGAAAAGAAGAAAGCCCTCAAATTACTGACTTGAGGTTCCAAACTAAGAAATTAGAAAAAGAAGAACAAACTAAATCCAAAGAAGAAAGGAAATCAATGAAATAGAAAAGAGAAAAACACTACAGAAAGTTTATGAAATGGCAAGCTACTTCTTTGATTTAATAAAATTAATAAAATTGAAAAGGAAGGAACATTTCCCAACTCATTCTGTAAGGCCAGTTATTACCATGTAACTAAAAACCAGACAAAGACAAAAAACTACCTTCAATAACCTTCATGAACACAGGAGAAAAATCCAAACAAAATTTCAGCAAATTGAACCTAGAAATAGATAAGAAGAAGATGACATCATGACTTGCTAAAGTTTATTCAAGTAATGCAAAGTTAGCTTAGCATGAAAAAATCAATGTCATTTCCAATTTTAAAATGGGCAAAGGATTTGAGTAGATATTTCTCCAAAGAAAATATACAAAAGGCTGACAAGAACATGAAAAGATGCTCAACATTATTAGGGAAATACAAATAAAACCACAATGAAGTACCAGTTCACACCCACTGGGATAGCTATAATATGCAGGAGGAGGGGGGAAGAAATTAACAAGTGTTGACAAGGATGTAGAAAAATTTGGCAGTTTTCTAAAAAGGTAAACATAGAATTACCATATGACCCAGCAATCTCACTCTTGGGAATATACTCAAAAGAAATGAAAACTTGTACTCAAACAAATACACATACATTATGTTCATAGCATTATTCACAAGAGCCAAAAAGTGTAAACAACCCAAATGCCCATCAATGGATAGACACATGGTAGTATATCTATATAATGGACTGCTATTCAGCCATAAAAAGGAAAGTACACAATACAACATGTATGAACCCCAAAAATATTATGCTAAGTGAAAGAAGTCAGATACAAAAGATCGCATATTGTATGACTCCATTTATATGAAATATTTAGAATAGGTAGAGACAGAAAGCAGATTGGTATTTACCAGGGACTAGAGTCAAGAAGTAATGGGGAATGACTGTTTTAATAGGTATGGGGTTTCCTTTTGGGGTGCTGAAAACTTTTGCAACTAAATAAAGGTTGTAGTTGCAAAACACTGTGAATATACTGTCACTGAATTTCACCTTCATATAAAACATTTATGTCATTTACTATTTTAACAAAATTAAGAAATAAAAATTGTATGATTATCTTAATAGATCCAGTAAAAGCATCTGACAAAATCCAATACCAATTCCTGACAAAATCTCTCAGCATAGTAGGAACAGAAGGGAGCTTCTTAAATGTGATAAAAGGTGTCCACCAAAACACTACAGCTAACATCATGTTTAATGGTGAAAAACTAAATGTTTTTGCTGAAGTTACTCTACAAGAAGATATGTCAAAGAAATAATCAATCTTCCCATGTTTTCTCCCGCCTGCTACTTCTATAGCTTTTCTTCTTCCTTCCTAATTACAACGAATTCTTAAATAGAATTCGTGCCTCATATCAAATTTACCGAGTATCATAACTCCTCCAAGTGGTAAAGATACCTCAAGACAAATGCTGGGCATAGAAGCCACAGGGCATAAATATGCAAAGAAATAAAAAGCTAACCATTTCAAACAATAAGGCTTCTCTCTCACTTACCAACTTAACATTTCCCTGTATGGCCCCGGAAGATGACTGGTTAGCCAGAGACGGGTAAGATTCCTCAAGGGAGGAACAACTTAAGACAGGCACAGTCGCAGGGGGGTCATCAGGTGAGAAATTGGGGATCAACAGAGGTGAGGCTTAGAACCTCACCCCCCCTGTTCTGAGAGAAATCTTCTGCATATGTGGATGTTTTATTGCCCTTGTCTAGCTTGGATTAACACATAGTCTACAGGCACACACCTGATCATCTACATTTGCTCTCTTACAACACTAAACTATGTTTTCTACCTTTATGTTGTATCTACCTACCACTTCAGCATCTTATTAAAAATAATAAAGAGAGAAATGTGGTATCCACATATAAATCAAGTATAAAAATCAAATGTGTATTCATATTTGAACTGACTGTTTATAGTTCATAATGCATGAGCAAAACCAAAAGTTTCTGTGATGACTGCCCTTGTACTGTTCACCATGTAACTTATTCACTATGTAAGAATTTGTTCTCCATGTAAGAACTTGTTCGTTATGCTTCAGAAGATTGGAGACTGACGAAAATTAGGCTTGGGGTGGATTAATGATTGTGCATTGAGCATTGACTCCCCTATACAGAATTTTATTGTTGTTAACAACCATTTGATCAATAAATATGAGAGATGCCCTAACAACAACAACCAAGAAAAAGTACACACTTCCAATTGTAAAATAAATAAGCAACCGGGATGTAATGTATAGCATAAGGAATATAGTCAAAATATTGTAACAACTTGGTATGGTGATAGCTGGTACTTAGAATTATCATGTATATAAATGTTGAATCACTGTGTTGTACACCTGAAACTAATGTAATGTAATACTGTGTGTCAACTACCCTTCAATAAAAAATAATTATCTAAAAAAAAAAAAAAAAAAAAAAACTAAATGTTTTCCCCCAAAGTTCAGTAAAAGGAAGGGATGTCCATCTCCACCACTTTTATTCAGCATCATGCTAGAGGTTCTAGACAGTGCAGTTAAGATAAGAAAAGGCAATAGAAGGTATCCAGAATGGAAATTAAGAAGTAAAATTTTATTTATTCATAGGCTAGTATCATCTATGTGGAAAATCTGATCATCTGTGATCTTTATGGTTTGTCTATGCAAAAAAATCTGATGACATCTGCAAAAAACCAACAAGACTAATAAATATGTTCATTAAGTTTGAAGGATACAAGATCAACATACAAAAGTCAGTTTTATTTCTACCTTTTAGAAATCAGAAGTTGAAAATTTTAAAAACTATCATTTATATTAGCATTAACAAATATGAAATACTTACGGAACAATCTCAAATATGTGCAATACCTGTACACTAAAAACTACAAAACATTGCTGAGACAAATTAAAGAAACCTTAAATAAATGTAGTGATACCTGTGTTCAGAGGTCAGAGACTCAATATCATTAAGATGTCAATTCTCCTCAAATTGATGTGCAGATTTAGTGCAATCTCAATCAAAAACCTAGCAGAATTTTAGAATTGACAAGCTTAGTCTAAAATTCATATGGAAATGAAAAAGATCTAGAATACTGAAGACTACTGTGCAAAGAAAAGTGAAATTGGAGAATTAACACCACTAATTTCAATACTTATTATAGAGCTATAATAATCAAGACAGTGTGGTATTTGTATACAGACAGATACATAAATAAATGGAACAGAATGAGAAAATCTAGAAATAGATCTACATACATATCAGCTGACTTTCAGCAAAGGTACAAGGGCAGCTCTGAGGGGAAAAATTAGTCTTTTCAACAAATGGTGCCATAACAATTGGACAATATCCATAAGCAAACAAATAAACTTACACCATAACAAAAATTAACTAGAAATGGGCTACAGACCTAAATTAAAAATCTAAAACTATAAAACTTCTAAAAGAAAGCATATGAGAAAACTTTGTGGCCATGGTATAGATAAAGATATACTAACCATAACACCAAAGAGCACAATCCATAAAAGTATAAATTGATAAAAATAGACTCAACTGGAATTTAAAAGGTTTGCCTTGCAAAGACCCTGTTAAGATAGTGAAAAAACACCATAGTTTGGCAGGAAATATTGAGAAAACACGTATCTGATAAAGGACTTGTATCTAGAAGGTATAAAGAACTCTCAAACTTCAATAATAAGAAAATAAACAACCATAATGCAGTACCAGGGCACATCTATTAGAATGGCTAAAATTAAAAAGATTGACCATACCAATTGGCAAAGTTGTGGAGGAACTCAGATGTCATACAATGTTGGAAGGGAGGTATAATGGTACAATCACTGAAAACAGCTTGGTAGTGAAAGGAAGCAGAATTTGCCACCCCCAAATATTAAT
The DNA here is from genome assembly GCF_030020395.1 of Manis pentadactyla. Taxonomy (NCBI): domain Eukaryota; kingdom Metazoa; phylum Chordata; class Mammalia; order Pholidota; family Manidae; genus Manis; species Manis pentadactyla. The sequence continues at coordinate 38,275,737 of NC_080038.1, forward strand.
CTGGTTATATTTTTTAAAAACCAGTAGACAAAGAAGCTCAAGACACTGATCAAAAGCTACCCTTTTATAAGAAACATTTACACTTATAAGGGAAATCTCCGTTTGCAGGGGTGTCTCCCTCTCGGGAAGCAAAGAATGATTCCAAATCTCTAGAAACGCTTATCAATGCAGAAGTCAATGGCTTGAATCTGTGGAACAGCCTTACCTTGTTTTCCTGTGCTTTTACCTGGTAACCCCCCTGGAGGGGCAGTTTTTCTTCTTCCTTTCTAGGTACTTTGGTTGGTCTAATAATTCAACTGATACAAGAGAGATTAACAGAAGAAAATCAGACAGAAGCTTAGTGACATGTCTACCTCCTGTATACACGGAAGACACCCAGGAAACTGAGTAATGCCCTAAAATGGTCCATCACCCCCTTGAATGCCATCTCCAACTTAACACAAAAGAGTTTGGGAGGTGGGAGGAGCTAGTATGGGAGGGGGCCAGAAGCCCCATAATGAGTATGGTTACTATGTAGATCTAAGTCTTACCTTCCCTGGTAATAAGAGTTTCTAGAGATTGAGTCATCCACCTTTTCCTGATACAATGAGGGAGACACCTTACAAATGGAGAGTTCCCTTATACATGTAAATGTCTCTTATAAAAGGGTAAGTTCTACTTAGTTTTCAGAGCTTCTCCTGTTTGCAGTTTCTTAAAAATAACCAGCTCAAATAATCCCTATGCCAGAGACATATTTTGGGGTGGCAAATACTGCACCTCCATACTCCCAACTCCCCATGTTTTGTCTTTAGCTGGAGATGGTATTAAGGTGGTGTCTTGAGCCATTTCAGGGAGTTACTCACTTTTCCCAGGTCTTTCCCATGTATACAAGAGGTATACATGTTACTAAACTTCTATTTTTCTTCTGTTAATCTGTCTTTTTATGAGAGGGGTGTCTCAGTCAAGAACCAGAAGGCAGAGGGAAAATTATTCTTCCTCCCCCACAAGCAGTTACTCAAAAAGTTAAACATATATCAACCATAGGATTCAGCCATTCCACTTCTAGGTATTTACCTAAGAGAAATGAAAGTATATATTCAGACTTGCACATGAATGTCCATAGCAGCTTTATTTGTAATACTTACTAAATAAAAACAACCCAAATGTTTATCAACATGTGAATGGATTAAACCATGGTAATGTTAGGTAGAAAGACAGACAAGAGCAGCCAGGGAAACAGAAGATGAGGTTCAAGGAAAAACCACCCAGTTATGGGGCCCCACTTGATGACAACAAAGGCTTTGCAGGGAGATAACTTCCTTGATAATCGGAACTAAGCCAAACTGGTCCCAACCAGATCACAATGCAGGTGCAATTGAACAAAACTAAGAACCACCCAAACCACACCCCATCAATTTTATTAAAATAAAATTGTGCCTTTGCTTCTCCCTGGCTCACTGGGCTTGTCTGTGTGCATTCTGGGAAAAGACATGTGCACCAAGAGGAATGGGTGTATAAATAGAGCCGTCAAAACAAAAAGGCACCTCCTGCCTAGGACATGATCAATAGACCCTCCCCTAAATTATCAGGGCCTTTTTCTACCTTGACTCTGCCCCACTTCCCCCTTTGAGTGTATTCAAATAAAACTTTTGCTCTGCTTTGTTACTATGTCTCTGCCTTTTTATTATTCATTTAGGTGGGGATGAGAACCAAGGAGAACATACTCAATCCACAACATATTTGGTGGCATGACTTGGATCACTACTCCAGGCAAGCTGCATGCGCCTCACCGCCTGGCTGGAGGCATTACTTACCTATCCTCTGGGGATCCTTCCCCTCCTCTGTCTCTCATGAACAAAAACAGCCGCAACCTGTGGGCATGGGTAGAGCACTTAAATGCTGTCAGGACACTCACTGCAAGAAGACTCCTGTGACAGGATGTCAGCTGCAGACTGGGAAAGATTGCATTAGGTACCTGCTGACTGTAAGACAACATCTGTGCAATGGAGGTACACTGTAAAAAACATCCACTTTCAACCCCACAGCAAATCCCCAAGCAGTATTACTAGTAAGTCCATGCATGAGACTTCCATTTCTGTGTTCTCAAAATTCTCCTACTCACCGCATTTCTCTTTTTCTTTTGATTTCTATGTTGTTATTTGTAGGTCAGCTAATCAGACCCTTATCATCGCTATCAAACATTCAGGCATGGGATGGCCAGTTAAGAGTCAGCAGGACAGCCACCAATCTTAAGATTCCCATGACAAGTTTCCTTCTGACCTGTTCTGGAGTGATGCCCCAGAGACACTCATCTCATGATCCCCTTGCCCATGAGATGTCCACTAGATCCTGCTGGAGGTAGTACCCACTTGGGCTCACTTTGCAGGGAACCCTTTCCTAGAAGGTGGGTCATGATCAGGTCCTCAGGAATGTCACTCAGAGTGGCCTGAGATTTTTCCCTTTACTCTCTCCTTCACTAACAGCTCCCCACAGGAAATAAAAGCCTCCGGCCTCACCTTGATTCTATGACCTGGTGTCTCTTTTGCATTCCTTTTGCACTCTTTCTATTGTTACGTTTGCTCTATTTTCCATTTAAAGGGGAACAGAGACTGTTACTCTTGATGGCATCTGCAGGTCCAACTTAAGCCCAACCTCCTATCACGAACCTGCCTCTCCTGCCTAAGCAGGCATCTGTGGGAGCAACACAGACCATGGTGAAATCCTCTTCCCCATCACAGTAACTTTTTCCTCGTGGCTGCCTTAGGCCATTGGGCAACCCAACATGATCTTTCCCAACAAATTTGTCAATCTCTCTGGGTCCAAACCTTGACTCAGGCTTCTTCCTCTTGGCCCATGACGAGGCTCTCAGCTCTCCAGGAGGTTTGCCTAGCCAGAAACCTCCCTTTATACCTTTGTTGACTCTGTAGGCCTAGCTACAAGCTGCCTCCCTCCTCTCTTTGCTCCTTTACCCCAGCACCTGAAGCTGCTGCCAAAACCAGGACCAGTGGAGACTCAGCAGGTATCAAGACCAAAGTTACCTTGAGGATTGCTCCCATAGAATCCTGTTTGCCCATTTACTTTGCATACAACTGGAATGGCTGCATCCCTGCCCCTTAAAGAGGCACTCATCAAACATACCAATCTGGACCTGCACTCATGTGAGGGCAAAGTCACGCTGAAAGACAGATTTCTGACCATGTCAGCACCAGAAAGTAGGAGAAAAGCCCAAAAGGTGGTTCAGGACTCAGAGGCCATGAGAGATGAAATGATTACCACAGCAACCTCAGGCTTTTACAGCAGAGAGCAGGGGGTGGAGACTAGGGCTCAGGAGAAGGAAAGGAAGAGTGAGGTGAGGCACCAGGAAGGAGGAGGAATGCAAAAAGAGAGGCTGGGCATGCCCAGAAGATGGCACCCCTACATGGCCGAGGGCAGCCCACTGGTACCCAGCCACATACAAGGGTGGCTCCACGAGGTGCTCTATCTGCCACCAAGCAGGACATTGGGCCAAAGAATGTCACTGAAGGGACAGGCTACCTGTCACTTGTCTACCCAAAATGTGGAAAGGCAGGGAGGGCACTGGGCCGCCTTCTGCTGCTCAAACTGAAGGGACTGGGGGTCTGAGGCAGCCCCAGGCCTGCAGCTGCTCAACAGGACTGATGCGGCCCCTCCAGGCGGCCCCACCACACACACAGGAGATCACCATCACTGGACTGGAGCCAAGGGAACCAAAGGATGCAGCAGGGAGGACAGGAACTTTCCTTTTGGATACTGGGGCCACCTACTCTGTTCTGACTTCCTTCTCCAGACCCCTCACCTCAAGAGCCTGCACTGTCTTGGGACTTACTGGTAAGCTGACTTCTCTGACATTTACTCCCCCTTTGTGCTGTCTGTGGGAAGGCAGTACCTTTCCCCACAGCTTCCTGGCAATGCCTGAATGTCCCAGCCTGTTGTTAGGACAGAATATTCTACAAAACCTGGGAACTCGCATCACTCTGGGAGAATCGCCCTCCCATCAGACTCCCCAACAAATGCTTGTGCTGGCTGACAAGGATCTCCCAGGACAGAGCCCAGAGACTTCAGAAAATGCTATCAACCCTAACATCTAGGACCAAGGCATCCCCAGGACAGCCATTACAGCCTCCCTGTGAGAACTGAACTAAAGGACCCTACTAAGTTACCACCTACCAGGCTGGTTTTCATAAAGGGCAGCCCACCGCCCACACATGTGTCAGTCTGCTCCTAAATCAGTCATCCACTAACTTTTCCATCTTGCTCACACGAGCAGGCTACCAGTTACTCTGGAACCCAGCCAGAGGCACCCTCTTTTCCAGACCCATGGGCCAACCTAATCAAAACATAAGCCCCCACCCAGTTCCTTCCCTCCAATTTAGCAAATGTTAGCTGCCCAGACTCAGCTTCCAGGGCAGAAATTTACAAATGGACAAGGAAGCACCTGCACCACAACTCCCTGTTCATTACCTCTTTCACCGCCCACCTGTCCCCCTTTGGGGACTATATTCAGTGTGTGGACATAGAGCCTATTTTAAGCTCCCTCCCGTGTGAACCGGATGCTGCTCTTTGGTTTTATAGCAACAGACATGTCCTTGGCTATGACCAATCCATCCTTCCCTTATCCAGTGTTATCACCTAAGTTGACCAAACTGGTGGGACCCCAGCTCCCAGTAGTAGTGGGGCTCACAGTTCTCCTGGGAAATGTGGGGACAGTCACTGGAGGTTCCTCCCTAGGGATTCAATCCCAATTTTCACAGGAAATAGCTGAGAATTTCCAGCAAATGGCTGCTGCCTTGACAGGACTTCAGAGCCAATCAGACTCACTTGCTGGGGTGGCTCTTCAAGACCACAGAGCATTAGACCTCCTGTGAGTGAGGGAGGAACCTGCCTATACCTAAGGGAGGAATGTTGTTTCTACATCAGTCAGTCAGACCAAGTACAGGAAGATATCCACTGGATCCTAGACTTTGCAGCTAAGACTCAAACATTGGGCACAGCAGCCTCAAACTAGAAATCATGGCTAATGTCCTTCCTTCTACCCTTGCCATTCCCCCTAGTTTTATTACTTGTAGTCCTTGCTGAACCCCCTTAACCTCTTTATTCGATTTCTCTCTTCCTGACTTCAGGCTCTGCATCTAAAAATGATGATTCAAGATGGCTACCAGCCAGTTGAGACAATCTTACCCTCCATCTATTTGGGACCTCTGGATGGACCAGAACCTTCATCTGGGTGTGGTCCCATAAATCCCACACCCCAAAGGACTTAACCAGCCAGTCATAAACCCCAAAATCCCTACTGACAGAGAACAAGCACTGGGACCAAGTCCATGTATACTGCCCCTCCGTCAGCAGCCACAGCAGTTGTTGTCACAATACCCAAAGAACTGGGAACCCACTGCTTGAGAGGGGAATGTTAGGTAGAAAGATAGACATGAGCAGCCGAGAAAGGGGAAGGTAGGTTCAAGGAAAAAATTGCCCAGTTAGGTGGGTCCCACTTAAAGACAACAAAGGCTTTACAGGGAGATAACTTCCTTGCCTTTTGGGATCAGGCCAAACTGGTACCACCAAATCACAACTCAGGTGCAACTGAACAAAACTAAAAACTTCCCAAACTGCACCTCATTGTAATCTCATTAAAATAATATTGCAGTTTTGCTCTCCCTCCCCCCATGGGCTTTTTAGCATGCATTTTGGGAAAAGACTTGTGCACTAAAAGGAATGGGTGTATAACTACAGCTGTCAATCAAATGACCTCACCCTGTCAGTCAAAGAGGCCCCTATCAGGCTAGAACATAATAAATTGATCCACCCCTAAAAGATCAGGGCCTTTGTCTACCTTGACTCTGACCCACTCCTCCCTTGCAGTGTATTCAAATAAAACTTTCACTCTTCGCTATTGTGTCTCTGCATTTCAATTCTTTGTTCTGGCAGGGACAAGAACTGAGGAGAATAAATTTGACCCGTAACAGTGTATTCATACAATGTAACACTACTCAGCAATAAAAGGGAGTGAAATATTGGTACCCACAATAACATGGATGAATCTCAAAATAATTATGCTAAGTGAAAGAAACCATACCAAAAAAAAGTAAATGCTGTGCAATTTCATTTATGCAAAATTCTAGAGAACACTAACTTTTCTACAGCGACAGAAAGAAGCTCAGTGGTTGCCTGGGTATGGGGTATAGGAAGTGGAGCACAATATGCCACCGCAAAATATCCATCTTTGGCATAAGGATTATTTTGAGCTGGTTATTTTGAGAAACCGCAAACACAGTAATAATTCTGACAACAGTAAAAGTCATCCTTTCATAAGAGACCTTTACATTTATAAGGAACTCTGCATTTGTAAAGGTGTGCCAGCACGAGAGGACAACTCGGTCAAAAGAAACTCCAATCAATGAACAGATTTGCACAGACAAATCTCAATAAACCTTACCCTAACTTGCATGGCTTTTCCTGGTCACCTCCCATACTGCTACCTCCCCCACCACACACACACTGACCTCTCCTAACACACACCTTTCTTTCCTCTTTAGCTGAAGATGGTATTTAAGGTGATGACTTAAGGTCACCTTGGAGGGTTACTCATATTTCCTGGGTCTTTCCCATGTATACATGAGGGTTACATATAACTTGTTTGCTTTTCTCATTTGCCTTTTCCTTTTTCTTTTTTTTTTACAAGTATTAAAGAGTTTATTTGGCTGATTTGCACAAATTTTTATATGGATCATAAAAATCTCGGCACAGTTTATTATTAAAATTTTACAGATCTTAATTTCTCAATCTAAATCAAATCACAAATCTTATTAATCACAATTATTAATTTTTTATTTTAAAAATAGATTTCCTCTTTCCAATTTCCTCTCTGTAAGAGCATGTGTTATAATTTGGAGTGAAAAGAACATAAATATGTGCAATAAAATGCACATATTTCAAGTACACAGTTCAGTGAATTTTAACAAAAGCATTACCTGTGTAACAGCCCTCAAATCATGATATGCAACATTTCCATTATTCTGGAAATCTCTCTTATGCTCCTTTCCAACCAATAAGGAAATCAGTTTGCCATTTTCTTTATAAACATAAATGTAACTTAATAAACAGTGGAAAGAACATGCAATCTCTTAGCAATGAATACACCTAGATCACATTGCTTCAAGCCTGCAAGAAAGCAAGTACTTATGATTCATATTTTCTACCCCAGAGACTTACTTCAGTGCCTAGAACATAGTTGGAGCCCATAACATACTTACTGAATAAAATATTTGAATGCATATTACATGCAGGCACTGTGCTATTAATCTTTTTTTTTGGTATCATTGATATACAATTACAGAAACAACATTGTTTACTAGGTTCCCCCCTTCATCAAGTCCCGCCGACATACCCCTTCACAGTCACTGTCCATCTGCATAGTAAGATGCTGTAAAATCACTACTTGTCTTCTCTGTGTTGCACAGCCATCCCCGTGCCGCCCACGCACTATACATGCTAATCGTAATGCCCTCTTTCTTTTTCCCCACCCTTATTCCTCCCTTCCCACCCATCCTCCAAACTTCCTTTCCCTTTGGTAACTACTAGTCCATTCTTGGGTTCTGTGATTCTGCTGCTGTTTTGTTCCTTCAGTTTTCCTTTGTTCTTATACTCCACATATGAGTGAAATCATTTGGTACTTGTCCTTCTCCGCTTGGCTTATTTCACTGAGCATAATACCCTCTAGGTCCATCCATGTTGTTGCGAATGGTAGGATCTGTTTTTTTCTTATGGCTGCGTAATATTCCACTGTGTATATGTACCACATCTTCTTTATCCATTCATCTACTGCTGGATATTTAGGTTGCTTCCATATCTTGGATACTGTAAACAGTGCAGCGATAAACATAGGGGTGCATCTGTCTTTTTCAAACTGGAGTGCTGCATTCTTAGGGTAAATTCCTAGAAGTGGAATTCCTGGGTCAAATGGTATTTCTATTTTGAGCATTCTGAGGAACCTCCATACTGCTTTCCACAATGGTTGAACTAATTTACATTCCCACCAGCAGTGTAGGAGGGTTCCCCTTTCTCCACAACCTCGCCAACATTTGTTGTTGTTTGTCTTTTCAATGATGGCGATCCTTACTGGTGTGAGGTGATATCTCATTGTGGTTTTAATTTGCATTTCTCTGATGATTAGCGATGTGGAGCATCTTTTCATGTGCCTGTTGGCCATCTGGATTTCTTCTTTAGAGAACTGTCTATTCAGCTCCTCTGCCCATTTTTTAATTGGATTCTTTGCTTTTTGTTTGTTGAGGTGTGTGAGCTCTTTATATATTTTAGATGTCAATCTTTATCGGATCTGTCATTTATGAATATGTTCTCCCATACTGTAGGATACCTTTTTGTTCTATTGATGGTGTCCTTTGCTGTACAGAAGCTTTTTAGCTTGATATAGTCCCACTTGTTCATTTTTGCCTTTGTTTCCCTTGCCCGGGGAGATATGTTCATGAAGAAGTCACTCATGTTTATGTCCATGAGATTTTTGCCTATGTTTTTTTCTAAGAGTTTTATGGTTTCATGACTTACATTCAGGTCTTTGATCCATTTGGAGTTTACATTTGTGTATGGGGTTAGACAGTGATACAGTATCATTCTCTTACATGTAGCTGTCCAGTTTTGCCAGCACAATCTGTTGAAGAGACTGTCATTTCCCCATTGAATGTCCATGGCTCCTTTATCATATATTAATTGGCCATATATGTTTGGATTAACATCTGGAGTCTCTATTATGTTCCACTGGTCTTTGGCTCTGTTCTTGTGCCAGTACCAAATTGTCTTGATTACTGTGGCTTTGTAGTAGAGCTTGAAGTTGGGGAGCGAGATCCCTGCCACTTTATTCTTCTTTCTCAGGATTGCATTGGCTATTCAGGGTCTTTGATGGTTCCATATGAATTTTTGAACTATTTGTTCCAGTTCATTGAAGAATGCTGTTGGTAATTTGATAGGGATTGCATCAAACCTGTATATTGTTTTGGGCAGGATGGCCATTTTGACGATTTTAATTCTTCCTAGCCAGGAGCATGGGATGAGTTTCCATTTGTTAGTGACCTCTTTAATTTCTCTTAAGAGTGTCTTGTAGTTTTCAGGGTATAGGTCTTTCACTTCTTTGGTTAGGTTTATTCCTAGGTATTTTATTCTTTTTGATGCAATTGTGAATGGAATTGTTTTCCTGATTTCTTTCTATTGGCTCATTGTTAGTGTATAGGAAAGCCACAGATTTCTGTGTGTTGATTTTGTATCCTGCAACTTTGCTGTATTCCGATATCAGTTCTAGTAGTTTTGGTGTGGAGTCTTTAGGGTTTTTTATATACAATATCATGTCATCTGCAAATAGTGACAGTGACAGTTTAACTTCTTCTTTACCAATCTGGATTCCTTGTATTTCTTTGTTTTGTCTAATTGCCATGGCTAGGACCTCCAGTACTATGTTAAATTACAGTGGGGAGAGTGGGCATCCCTGTCTTGTTCCCGATCTCAGAGGAAAAGCTTTCAGTTTCTCGCTGTTAAGTATGATGTTGGCTGTGGGTTTATCGTACCTGGCCTTCATTATGTTGAGGTACTTGCCCTCTATACCCATTTTGTTGGGAGTTTTCATCATGAATGGATGTTGAATTTTGTCGAATGCCTTTTCAGTATCTATGGAGATGATCATGTGGTTTTTGTGTTTCTTTTTGTTGATGTGGTGGATGATGTTGATGGATTTTCAAATGTTGTACCATCCTTGCATCCCTGGGATGAATCCGACTTGGTCATGGTGTATGATCCTTTTGATATATTTTTGAATTCGGTTTGCTAATATTTTATTGAGTATTTTTGCATCTACGTTCATCAGGGATATTGGTCTGTACTTTTCTTTTTTGGTGGGTCTTTGCCTGGTTTGGTATTAGGGTGATGTTGGCTTCATAGAATGAGTTTGGGAGTATTCTCTCCTCTTCTATTTTTTGGAAAACTTTAAGGAGAATGTGTATTATATCTTCTCTGTGTGTCTGATAAAATTCTGAGGTAAATTCATCCAGCCCAGGGATTTTGCTCTTGGGTAGTTTTTTGATTACTGCTTTAATTTCTTTTCTGGTAATTGGTTTGTTTAGATTTTGTGTTTCTTCCTTAGTAAGTCTTGGAAGGTTTATTTTTCTAGGAAGTTGTCCATTTCTTCTAGGTTTTCCAGCTTCTTAGCATATAGGTTTTCATAGTATTCTCTAATAATTCTTTGTATTTCTGTGGGGTGTGTCGTGATTTTTCCTTTCTCATTTCTGATTCTGTTGATGTGTGTTGATTCTCTTTTTCTCTTAGTAAGTCTGGCTAGAGGCTTATCTATTTTGTTTATTTTCTCAAAGAACCAGCTCTTGGTTTCATTGGATTTTTCTATTGTTTTATTCTTCTCAATTTTGTTTATTTCTCTCTGATCTTTATTATGTCCCTCCTTCTGCTGACTTTAGGCCTCATTTGTTCTTCTTTTTCCAATTTTGATAACTGTGATGTTAGACTATTCATTTGGGTTTGTTCTTCTTTCTTTAAATATGCCTGGATTGCTATATACTTTCCTCGTAAGACTGCTTTTGCTGCGTCCCACAGAAGTTGGGGCTTTGTGTTGTTGTCATTTATTTCCATATATTGCTGGATCTCCATTTTTATTTGGTCATTGATCCATTGACTATTTAGAAGCGTGTTGTTAAGCCTCCATGTGTTTGTGAGCCTTTTTGCTTTCTTGGTACAATTTATTTCTAGTTTTATACCTTTGTGGTCTGAAAAGTTGGTTGGTAGGATTTCAATCTTTTGGAATTTACTGAGGCTCTTTTTGTGGCCTAGTATGTGGTCTATTCTGGAGAATGTTCCATGTGCACTTGAGAAGAATGTGTATCCTGTTGCTTTTGGGTGTAGAGTTCTATAGATGTCTATTAGGTCCATCTGTTCTAGTGTGTTGTTCAGTGTCTCTGTGTCCTTATTTTCTGTCTGGTGGATCTGTCCTTTGGAGTGAATGTTGTGTTGAAGTCTCCTAAAATGAATGCATTGCATTCTATTTCCTCCTTTACTTCTGTTAGTATTTATTTCACATATGCTTGTGCTCCTGTGTTGGGTGCATATATATTTATAATGGTTATATCCTCTTGTTGGACTGAGCCCTTTATCATTATCTTTTGTTACTTTCTTTGTTTTGAAGTCTATGTTGTCTTATACTAGTACTGCAACTCCTGCTTTTTTCTCCCTATTGCTTGCATGAAATATCTTTTTCCATCCCTTGACTTTTAGTCTGTGCAGGTCTTTGGGTTTGAGGTGAGTCTCTTGTAAGCAGCACATAGATGGGTCTTGTTTTTTATCCATTCAGTGACTCTATGTCTTTTGATTGGTGCATTCAGTCCATTTACATTTAGGGTTATTATCGATAGGTATGTACTTACTGCCATTTCAGGCTTTAGATTTGTGATTACCAAAGGTTCCAGGTTACTTTCCTTACTATCTAAGAGTCTAACTTAACTCACTTAGTATGCTGTTACAAACACAATCTAAAGGTTCTTTTCTATTTCTCCTCCTTTTTCTTCCTCCTTCATTCTTTATTTATTAGGAATCAGATTCTATACTTTTTCTCTATCCCTTGATTGGCTTTGGGATAGTCAATTTAATTTTGCAAATTGCCTCGCAATCAGCTGCTCCACCCTCCCTACCATGATTTTACTACCTCTGGTGACAGCTACCCAACCCTAGGAACACTTCCATCTATAGCAGTCCCTCCAAAATAGACTGCAGGATGGTTTGTGGGAGGTAAACTCTCTCAGCTTTTGCTTATCTGGAAATTGTTTAATCCCTCCTTCAAATTTAAATGATAATCTCACCGGATAAAGTAATCTTGGTTCCAGGCCCTTCTGCTTCATGGCATTAAATATATAATGCCACTCCCTTCTGGTCTGTAAAGTTTCTGCTGAGAAGTCTGATGATAGCCTGATGGGCTTTCCTTTGTATGTGATAATATTTCTCTCATTGGCTGCTTTTAATAGTCTGTCCTTATTCTTGATCTTTGCCATTTTAATTACTATGTGTCTTGGTGTTGTCTTCCTTGGGTCCCTTGTGTTGGGAGATCTGTGGATCTCCATGGCCTGAGAGACTATCTCCTTCCCCAGATTGGGGAAGTGTTCAGCAGGCACCTCCTCAAAGACACTTTCTATCCCTTTCTCTCTCTTCTTCTTCTTCTTCTTGTATCCCTATAATGCGAATATTGTTCTGCTTGGATTGGTCACACATTTCTCTCAATATTCTTTCATTTTTAGAGATCCTTTTTTCTCTCTGTGCCTCAGCTTCTTTGTATTCCTCTTCTCTAGTTACTATTTCATTTATTGTCTCCTCCACCATATCCAACCAGCTTTTAATACCCTCCATCGTGTTCTTTAATGATTGGATCTCTGACCTGAATTCATTCCTGAGTTCTTGGATGTCTTTCCGTACCTCCATTAGGATGTTGATTATTTTTATTTCGAACTCCCTTTCAGGAAGAGTCACGAGGTTCATATCATTTAAATCTTTCTCAGGAGTTGTATTAACAATTTTACTCTGGACAAGGTTCCTTTGGCGTTTCATGTTTGTATATGGCGCCCTCTAGTGTCCAGAAGCTCTATTCTGGAGCTGCTGAGCCCCTGAAGCAATGTCAGGGGTTGCAGGGGAGCGGTACTGGGGGTAGGAAAGAGCTGTTCCTCGACTCCTGGCTCCTGTGCCTATCTCCACTGCCTGAGCCAGTGGGCCAGGCACACAGGTATAAGTTTTTGTCCCAGAGCAGCCAGATATGGATCCCTGCTTTCCACAAGCAGCCAGAAGTCCAGTCTCCACAGGAACTCTGCCTGTATTGTTTCCAACCCGGTAGTCATGCGAGTCTCATGAAAGCACCATGAAATGTAGGTTTGTGCTCCCAGTGCAGATCTCCGGAGCTAGGTATTCAGCAGTCCCAAGCCTTCCACTCCCTCCCTGCCCCGTTTCTCTTCCTCCCGCCAGTGTGCTGGGGTGGAGGAGGGGCTCGGGTTCCACAGAGCCTCAGCTCTGGTACGTTACCCCATTCGCTGAGGTCTGCTCTTTTCTCCAGGTGTGTGCAGTCTGACGTGTCCTCTTTCCTGTTGCTCTCTCAGGATTAGTTGCGCCAATTAAATTTTCTAATTGTATCCAGTTTTAGGAGGAAGCCTCTATCTCTCCTCCCACACCGCCATCTTTAATGTGACCATCTTATTTGCCTTTTCTTACAGAGGGTCTCAGCTAAGAACTCAGAAGGGCAGAGGGAAAAGTGTTTTTCCTCCCCTACAATGGGGATATGTGGGAGAGATCTCAAAGGGCAGTGAGGAAATTTGGGGGGAATATGTTCAATACCTTAAATGGGGTGATATACATATGCCAACTTATCAAACTGCATACTTTAGTATGTGCAGGTCATTGTATATACATTATGGTTAGTTATTCCAGGCACTACGGTTCTCAGACAACTTGCTCTCTCTGGGCAATCTTATCTCACACGTAACCGTCTATATACTCTGATGACTCTCAAAATACGCCTCTTCAACCCAGGCCCTTCTGCTGAGATTCAGACCTGTTATTCCAGTTGTCTTATCAACATCTCCATTTATCTGTTCCACAGGAAGCCCCCTTTAGCATACCAAGGAAGAATTCTTGATATTTCCCCACAAATCTGATTTTTCTATGGTGTGTCTGGCACAAGGAATGGCCACAGCATTTACCCAGCTGCTGGAAGGAACCAATCCTAATTTTGATTTCTGCTTCTTCCTCATCTCCAACACCCTGAATGTGTTGTGACACTACTCACTTCTCTCTAGCTCCACAATCTCACTGACATGACATTAACTCAAACCACCCATCACTTCTCTGGCAACAGCCCCGCAGTCCACCTTCTTGCCAGCAAACTCACTCTTGTAGTTCACACACACAAAGCAGCCAGAGATTTTAAACTATAGACATTGTTGGGACCTTTTGCCTCTTTTAGGCCTGTGACAGCTGCAGACTGGAGTTTTCCATCCTCCCTCGTTACTTCCGCATTCGTGGACTAACTAGCTTCCCGGGCTTACGCTCTTGGCCCTAACTCCACCTCCCCACCTAACCTGAAACCGGCCTAAAGACCCTAGTGACAGATGAGATAATCAATTCCCATTGGTTTCTGTTACTTTCTTATCTTCCCCTATATAACTAAGCCTCTGTTGGAATAAAGCTGAGTTTTGCTGCGCCCTTGAGACTGACACACCTCCCAGCTTGGTGTGGTTTTGTTTTTCCCTGGATCTCAGGGGAGGGTGTCCAAGCCGCTGACACTTGCCCTCTTGCTCAGCCCTGGGGATAACAGGCTGGTCCTGCTTGTCCCCCCGCCATCTTATTGCTGAAGAGCAACAACTGGTGCCCCGTGTGAGGAACGAGGAACTTCGCTGATGAGCTAATCGGACTAGGGGTAAGTGGAATCCCATAAAATATGGGACATTCTTCTTCCAAGCCTGATCCCTCTCTTGAATCCCTTAGGGTCCTCCTCCGAAGTAGAGGCCTAGAGCTCTCTGACAGCCAAGCTATCAAAACCTGGGAGACCTTAGTTAAGGTCGCCCCGTGGCTGCCTGCAAGTAATTTGTTTGACTGGGAAACTTGGGACAGGGTGGAGCAACTCATACGCAAAGCCCAAGTTAATCAGGGTGATATCCCCCCTCTGGGGACCTTCCCCACTTTAGCAGCCCTTAAGAGTTGTTTCCCTCCTTGGCCATCAAAGCCAGCTGCCAAGAACTTCATAGACAGGGAAACCACTGGGTTGGGAGCCCCTTCCCGGGGAGACTCTGATCCCCTTCCTCAGGCTGAGTCCACGCCGGCAGGACAAGAAAGCCATAAAGAGCCAGATGAGAATAGTGGCAATGGTGCCCTCGACCCTTTTGATGCCACCCCCTGGCCTCCCAAATCCATGGCTCCTTTGTACCCACCACTTCCTGGTACTAGTTCCTCTTCTAACCCTTTCAAATCATCATCAGTCCCCCCTCCTCCATACCAACGGGCAGAGGTTCCAGCTCCTTTCCCATATAAGGACTCATGCTCTCCCATTGGCTGCCAACCCCAAGAGAATCCATTGTTCCACCCACAACCTAACCCAGGGCCATGTCAGCTATTTCTGGTCAATGTTAGTCCTGGAGGTAACCGCCCTGCCCCCTGGTACCATTGGGAGCCAGGTGACCTTAAGGAATTAAAGAAGGCCGTTCTTGAGGACGGCCCCAATGCTCCTTGGACTGAGACCATTCTCCAGAGACTTGCTCACCATCCGTGCACCGCCACAGATTGGAGGGCTCTTGCATGGGCGGTTCTCCCTGGCCCCCTTTATATTAAGTAGTGTGCTTTGTATAAAGAGGAATGCCAGCAACAAGCTGAGAGGAATCTGACATACTCTTTTACATATATATGGATGATATTATCTTGGGGGCCACTTGTTCCCACAAATTAGATGACCTCTTTAAAAGGTGCCTTTCCTGCTCAAAAACTATAACTTTCAGATTGCCCCAGATAAAGTTCAACAGGTAGCTCCTTTTAAAATTTTGGGGACTACTTTAACATTAGATGTTGTCTCCCCTGTTAAGCCCTAGTTATGTATTCAGGACGCATATATGCTACCACAGCTCCAGAAATTGCTGGGAGAAATCAATTGGATGAGGCCCTGGATTCCTATAACCACAGCTGATCTTATCCCTCTTTTAGACCTATTAAAAGGCCTTGATCTAGCTTCAACAGTGACTTTAAACCCTGTACATAGAGATACATTAACAAAAGTTCAACATGCCATTGATAATGCTGCCTTAAAAAGATATGATCCAAACTTGCCACTGGTCCTCTATATTATGGCGGGAGAGACCCTCGTCACTGCCCTTTTGGCTCAGAAGGGGGATCCCGTACATTGGATACATCTATCTGTGGGAGGAGCACCCTGAGTGTACTCTATGGTGGATCAAATGGCTGACTGCATTGTCAAGGGATGAGATCTTTCTGTCCGTCTTTTTGGGTGTGAACCCCACTCTTTGATGGTCCCTTTTCGGGTCAATGATTTCTCGTGGCTACAGAGAAATAATTCCAGATTGGCAATGGCCATGGAAAGCTTTCTGGGGATAGTAGACTGTCACTATGGTCCCTATAAGTGGATGAGTTCTTTTAGCCAGTTGGCATGGCAGCCACCAAAAATGTTCCTCACTGAGGCAGACCCCTCTTTCCCCTCTGTTTTTACCGACAGGGGTAAATGGGGAGCCTCTATGGTAATGTTCCCCCCAGGCACAGGTGAGTGCCCTCCGGCCATAACCCTCTTTCATGAGGTACAGGGCTCTGCCCAGTTTAAAGAGCTTTATGCTGTTGTTTTAGCTCTATCTGAGATCCAAGGCCCTCTTAATCTGTTTTCAGATAGCCTTTATGTTGTCAATCTACTGCCCAACCTTGTGGGCACACACATCAGACTTGACAATAATCCCATCACTCCTTTGATGATTCAAGCCCGCAATTTGTTAAAACAGAGACTAGTTCCCCTTTTTGTACAACATCTAAGGGGACATCAAGATTTGCCAAGCTTTTTGTCAAGAGGCAATGCTCTTGCTGACCGACTAGCTTCAGCCTACACAGTACAGGAGGCCACCTCTTTTCATCAACTTACACATGCTAATTGGAGGGGACTACACCATTGGTTCCCTCAGTTCCCTGTCAGAGACTTAAAAAAGATCATTAGGACATGTACGTCATGCCAGCCTTTTCTACAAGTTCCTCCGCTTCAAAAGGGCGGAGTGAACCCTCCGGGCCTGAGGCCCAATAACCTTTGGCAGACTGATGTCACACATTTTGCCCCTTTTGGGAAGCTTAAATACATATTTCTAACAGTTGATACCTTCTCCCATGCTTGTTGGGCTACAGCCCATATGGGAGAAAAATCTAAACATGCCATAAGCCATTTTCTCCAGTGCTTCGCCCTTCTTGGCCTGCCAGATCAAATCAAAACCGATAATGGTCCCTGCTTTATTAGTAAATCTTTCACGGAATTCTTCAGTAAATGGCAAATTTCCCATACCACTGGAATTCCTTATAACCCTAAAGGACAAGCAGTCGTAGAAAAACACAATCATATCCTCAAAGGTCAATTAATAAAAAAAAAAGGGGCGAACACTCCCTCCCCATGATCAACTAAAGATGGCATTATTTACTCTAAATATTTTAAATTTTGCCAAAGGCGAACACTTCTCGCCCTTCCAAAAGCACTGGACAACAACCGTTACTTATCAGATGATTAGAGCCCGATGGAAGGACCCCCTTACTGGAGAATGGAGGGTCCCAGACCCCCTCATTACAGCTGGAAGGGGATTCAGCTGTGTCTTTCCGACCAATGAAAAAAGTCCAATCTGGGTCCCCGCAAGGGATCTCAAGTATTACCCCCCTAAGGAGGGGGAGTTCACTGATGTCAATAATGACCCAGAAGGCCCCCCGCCTCCTGAGGATATCTCTCTTCTTTCTCTCTTTCAGGGTCTGCAATGAACCCAATGATGCTGGTCTTCCTGTTAATGGCAATAAATCTCCCATTAGCTAGGACAGGATTTGGAGATCCCGGTCAAGCAAGAGCCATATTACGAAAAACCATCAGAGACCCCTGCACAGCCTGCGCTCACTCCAAGGCCCCTCCCCCCGCACACTGTTATACTTCTACCAAAACCTGCCCTAATGGGCAATAGGCAGTTACACTTATGCAAGGGACAGAAAATGGATGCCCTGGGAGAGTTCTCTCTCACCATTGTTGGCCAGGCCCCAAAATATCTTCACCTGCCCAAGGGAAATCCCCCTCTGAGTGTCCTTGCACCACTTTTCTTGCCTCCGTTCATGCTCAATGCTATCAGGAGGTTATCCCCTGCACTCACTGGAACAAAACATACTGGTATGCAACTCTGATAAAAGGCAAGGATGAATATGCTGACTGTCGAAAGAATAGGGGAGAGAACGTCTGCTGGAATAAATTTGCCCCTATAGGTGCCTCTGATGGGAGCGGAGTCCAAGATCAGGCTCGACAGAATCAAAATTAAAAAACTGTTAGACAGGCTGATTGAAGACCAAAATCCCCCGATTTACCACCCTCTTAGCCTCCCGGAGATCAGGGGAGAATTGCTTCTTGATCCTGAGACACAATCAATCATACAGGCTGTGTTTACCTTACTCAATAGAACCAATCCTGATTTAGCCAAGGATTGCTGGCTGTGCTTGAGGCCAGGACCATTACAAGCCAATGCTCTTCTTGTTAACCTGTCACAGACCGAGCCCCAGTGCCAGCTGTTACCCCCAAGTTCTAGAGTCTATCTAGACCCTCTTTCCCCTAAAGGCCCATGCTTCAAAGCTGACCCCTGTACTGATAATACTAGTAGGATAGATGTAGGTTGAATCCACTATTCTTTTTGCCAACAAAATATTACTGTGAACAATACCTTTCTCTGTCCCCCAATGGAACAGTCTTCATTTGTGGGGAAGACGCGTTTGGCTTTCTCCTGACAGACTGGACGGGGCTTTGTGCTCCAGCTGTAATTTTCCCTGACATTGGAGTGGTCCCTAATAATCAGAGCCTCCCTATTCCTGCTTTAGACCACATTGGAGGTAGATCAAAAAGGGTCATCCAAGTTATCCCTCTGCTTATAGGCCTTGAGGTGGCCACCAGAGCTGCCACTGGGGCAGCAGGATTGGGGACCTCTCTGCATTATTATAAAGCCCTTTCTCAACAGATGATCGATGATACACAAGCTGTAGCCAGCACAATTCTTGACCTCCAAGCACAATTGGATTCCCTCGCGACAGTAGTCCTACAGAACCGTAGGGGGCTTGATCTCCTCACAGCTGAAAAGGGAGGCTTATGTCTCTTTTTACAGGAAGAGTGCTGCTTTTATGCGAACTGCTCCGGCATAGTCCAAAGTAAGGTCAAGCAACTTCAAGAAGACCTCAAGAGACGCCGAAAAGAATTACAAGCCAATTTTCTTTGGACTGAGTTACATGGGTAGTTGCCCTATATTCTGCCCTTCCTTGGTCCTATCCTTCTTTTGCTCCTACTTTTCACTTTTGGGCCCTGCATTATTAACAAGATTATCCAGTTTGTCCAAAAAAGAATTGAATCAATTCAGTTGATGTGCATGCAGGTAAATTACCAGAGAGTTGCCATGGAAGCCAGTGACCCCTACAATCGCTGTGAACCTTATGATGAGGCCGTGTCCATTAATTCCCCCTAACTATCTCCCCGCACGCCCATGACGGGTAAGATCTCCAAGGTGGAGACAACCTAAGACAGGCCACGGAGGATGAGTAAGCTTGGGACAACCGAAGAGCTGCAAGGTACCCAGTGACGGGTAAGATCACCAGAGGGGGACAACCTAAGACAGGGGCCTTGCCTGCCAGGACATCCCAGAGCATTTATAAAACAAAAAGGGGGAATTGTTGGGACCTTTTGCCTCTTTTAGGCCTGTGACAGCTGCAGACTGGAGGTTTCCATCCTCCCTCGTTACTTCCGCGTTCGTGGCCTAACTAGCTTCCCACGCGCGCGCTCTTGGCCCTATTTCCGCCTCCCCACCTAACCTGAAACCTGCCTAAAGACCCTAGTGACAGATGAGATAATCAATTCCCATTGGTTTCTGTTACTTCCTTATCTTCCCCTATATAACTAAGCCTCTGATGGAATAAAGCTGAGTTTTGCTGCGCCCTTGAGGCAGACACACCTCCCAGCTTGGTGTGGTTTTGTTTTTCCCTGGATCTCAGGGGAGGGTGTCCAAGCCGCGGACACTTGCCCTCTCACTCAGCCCTGGGGATAACAGGCTGGTCCTGCTTGTCCCCCCGCCGTCTTGTTGCTGAAGAGCAACAGACATGATCTTTTAATTCTCCCTATGAAAATCTTTCTGTAACTTCTCATGCCCTTAGGATGAAGCTCAAACTCTGTAATGTGAAGTACACACAAGAGGTGGTCCCATTCTTGTGCCAATGCCCCTCCACAGTTGTCATCTCCTGCCACTTCTTTTCTCACTCTCCATGCTCCAGTCATAGTTAAATCTGGGGAAAATATCTGCAGCAATCTGAAGGCTTTTCAGCTCCTGTTCTGTATTCAATGAGGGGCCTCACAGCAGTACTGAAGAGCAGTGGTAGCAAGGGAGAAAAAAGCAGGCAAAAGGAATTTTATCAAGTTCCTCTTTCAGTCAGATGTTCTTGCATAGGCAGTGTAGAAAAAAGGAGACAAAAATGACTTTGGTGGAATTATTTCTAAATAGGAATACATTGTTTTTCACCAAGCAATCAGCCCCTCTGGGTGAATGTTAATATTACATTGGGGTCATAACAAGCATTTCCCCTACTGTGGGCTTTACACACATGAAAAGCGGTGCTCAGGAAGCTGGGAGATCCATGAATAGTTGGTTTGATGTATTTCAAGCATTCACCACTTTGAGTTAAATGTGCATATTCTGTTCAAAATAGACAGTGGGGAGGGGTGGACCTCTTTTCTCTTTCTAACTTGTATAACATCAGGCCTCACTGCTTAAACTGATGAGTATTTAGAAGTAAAGGCTCCTACTGATTCCAGCCAGTCATTAATTCTCTACTTGCAGAGCCTCTGTGGAGTTTTTCAGCAGCCACACTTTTCAGTGGTACCAGTTGCTCCTGAGCAGCAGGTGATCGCCCTTGTGTTCGTGCGCCACACACCAGACATGTAATACGCTCCAAAGTCCCCTTGGAAGGAATTTTGCTGGGGCCCAGGTAAAAACACAAAGAAGATGCACATTCTAGCCTTAGAACTCTTAGTTTTAGAGAACTTAATTGACCTTGAATGAAAATGTTTCTCTAAACCAATATGTAGCCTGGTAGAAGTTGAGGCAGACTGAAATACAATTTTTCTTAAACTGCTCGCATAGTCAGTGCTACTCTTTGTAATAATGATGTTTGCTCCATTATCACTCCAGGTATATTTGCTAAACAGCTTCATTGATCTTGCCTCAGTGGGTTTTAAATTTTTGCACCTTACATTCTCTTGGGAATTGAAAAGGATTGTGTCTGTGACAATGCTCAGTCAAGCTGAAATGACTCATTTTTGAATAGGTCTTAATATGCCTTCACCTTGAAGTAATTCAAACTTTGCCCAAATATTAGGGCAGAGACTCATCACTTGAGGATATGTTTAATAATTGCTCAGAAGTGGTCTGTCTAAAAGATCACGTACAGACCAATTCTGAAGGCTCCTCAAAGTTTAGGAATCTATATTTTTAACTAAATATATACATATGTGATTGAGAATAATTCCTAATTCAATGGATTCTGCATTATTAGACATAATAAATGTTTTGTGGAAAACCCTACTTCATTAAGCTGTTTAAGAAGACTCCAACTGAATGATGGTGGGATTAAAGATAGTGGCTTGAGAAGTAAGACAGAAACCTTCTCCCAAAACCACATGTAATAAGAAAATATAACAAATACATCAAACCCTGGAAGAGCAACAGGAAAGGAGGCTGCAGCAGACTGTCTACACCTGGGGAAAAAAGCAGACCTCAAGGAAAAGGGTAACATACCAAAGCGATGATCTGGAGGGACCCAAGCCCTTCCCCCACCCCAGCTCACCAGAGGGAGGAATAGAAATGGGGTTGGGAGGGGGTGGAGGCATAGGACTGCTGAACACCCAACCCTGGAGATGTGCTCCGGGAGCACAAACCTACATTACATGGTGCTCTGGAGATTAGTAGGGTTGGAAAACTAAGACAGGTGGAATACTTGGAGAGACTGATATTCCAGCCACTTGTGGAAAAAAGGGATCCACATCTGGCCACTCTGGGACCAAAGAAAGGCGGGCAGTCTGATACACGTCCTAACAGCAAGAGGGCTGCTAAAGGGGCAAGGATTGCACAGAGTTTGCTGCTCAGGAGAAAGGACAGGTAGAAAAAATTGTCCAGTCACACTGTGCCCAGGAGGTTGGGAACATTTAGGAACTTCAGGTGCTCCATCACCCTGGCTGGTTACGCAGCTCCAGGGCCCCCACCGTGATATGCAGCCAGTGGCACCTTCCTCCCAGCAGTCACCAGCTTGCAAACTGGCTGCCCTCACCACTGCACCAGGTCAGCCAGAGGGCAGCCCCACCAATGGCAGCTACAAGTGCAAAGCATAGAGGCTTCTTCCTGCATGCTCAGCCAACTGGCCCTGGCAGTGGAGACAGACAATGCAGCGGGAAGCAGGAAAGACCTCTTTCCTCCTGACAGGCACTAGCACTGCTCCCTTGTGAACCCTGTCATCACTCCAGGGACTGAGCAGCTCCAGAAAGTAGAGAATCTAGGCACTAGAGGGCACCGCCTACAAATATGAAACATCAACGGAACTTGGGTCAAACCAAAATCCTACAAACACCAGAAAGGCGGCCAAGTGAAACTGAACTCATCAACTTACTGAAAGACATTTCAAAATAAAAATCATAAACATGCTGACAGAGCTAGAGAAAAATATTCAAGAACTTAGGGATGAATTCAGGAATGAGATACAAATGTTCAAGAATACAGTATATGAAATGAAACATACAACAGACAGATTTAAAAACATTCAATGAACTAGAGGAGATAGTAAATGAAATAGAAATTAGAGAACAGGAATAGAAAGAAGCTGAGGCACAGAGAGAAAAATGATCTCTAGGAATGAAAGAATATTGAGAGAACTGTGTAACCAATCAAAACAGAACAATATTCACATTATAGAGGAACGAGAAGAAGAAGAGAGCAAAAGGGATAGAAAGTGTCTTTGAGGAGGTAATTGCTGAAAACGTCCACAATAAGGGGAAGGAGATAGTCTCTCAGGCCATGGAGGTGCACAGATCTCCCAACACAAGGGACCCAAGGAAGAAAACACCAAGATATATAATAATTAAAATGGCAAAGATCAAGGATAAGGACAGAATATTAAAAGCAGCCAGGGAGAGAAAAAAGATCACATACAAAGGAAAGCCCATCAGGCTATCATCAGACTTCTCAACAGAAACCTTACAGGCCGGAAGGGAGTGGCATGATATATTTAATGCAATGAAGCAAAAGGGCCTTGAATCAAGAATACTGTACCTGTTAAGATTACCATTTACATTTGAAGGAGGGATTAAACAATTTCCAGATAAGCAAAAGCTGAGAGGATTTACCTCACACAAACGTTCTTTACAGTGTATTTTGGAGGTACTGCTATAGATGGAAGGCTAAATAGTTTCACCAGAAGAAATAAAACCACAGTAAAGAAAGTAGACCACTTAATTAGTAAGCAGATGCAAAATCAAATCAACCACACCCAAAGTCAATTAAGGGACAGACAAAGAGTATAGAACATGACACCACATATACAAAGAATGGAGGGGGGAGAAAAAGGAGGAAAAAAAAGAAATTTTAGATTGTGTTTGTAATAGTATACTGAGTTAAATTAGACTATTAGATAGTAAGGGAATTACTCCTGAACCTTTAGTAACCACGAATCTAAAGCCTGCAATGGCAATAAGTACATACCTATCGATAATCACCCAAAAATGTAAACAGTCTGAATGCACCAATCAAAAGACATAGAATCACTGAATGGATAAAAAACAAGACAACACTATATGCTCCCTACAACAGACTCACTTCAAACCCAAAGACATACACAGACTAAAAGTGAAGGCATGGAAAAAGATATTTCATGCAACTAATAGGGAGAAAAAAGCAGGTGTTGCAGTACTTGTATCAGACAAAATAGTATTTAAAACAAAGAAAGTAACAAGAGATAAAGAAGGACACTACACAATGATAAGGGGGTCAGTCCAACAAGAGGATATAACCATAATGAATATGTATGCACCCGATACAGGAGCACCTAACACATGTGAAACAAATACTAACAGAATTAAAGGGGGAAATATAAAGCAATGCATTCATTTTAGAAGACTTTACACACCACTCACTCCAAAGAACAGACCACCAGAAAGAAAATAAGTAAGGAGGCAGGCACTGAACAGCACATTAGAACAGATGGATCTAACAGACAACTACAGAACACTGCACCCAAAAAGCAGCAGGATACACATTCTTCTCAAGTACACATGGAACACTTTCAAGAATAGATCATATACTAGGCCAAAAAAAAGCCTCAGTAAATTCAAAATGATTGAAATTGCACCAACCAGCTTCTCAGACCACAAATGCATGAAACTAGAAAGAAATAATACAAAGAAAATGAAAAAGCCCACAAACAACTGGAGGCTTAACAAAATGCTCCTAAATAATCAATGACCAAATAAAATGAGAGATCAAGCAATATATGGAGACAAATGACAACAATAACTCAACACTGCAAAATCTGTAGGATGCAGCAAAGGCTGTGCTGAGAGGGAGGTATATTCCAATAAAGGATTACCTGAGGAAAGAACAATCCCATATGAACAGTCTAAATTCAAAATTAATGAAACTAGAAAAAGAAGAATAAATGAGTCCCAAAGTCAGTAGAAGGAGGGACATAATAAAGATTAGAGCAGTAATAAATGAAATAAAGAATAAAACAATAGAATCAATGAAAACAGGAGCTGGTTCTTCAAGGAAATAAACAAAATCGATGAACCCCAGGCCAGACTTACCAAGAAAAAAAGACAGTCTACGCACATAAACAGAATCAGAAATGAGAAAGGAAAAATCACTACGGACACCACAGAAATACAAAGAATTATGAGACAATACTATGAAAAATTATATACTAACAAACTGGATAACCTAGAAGAAATGAACAACTTTCTAGAAAAAAACCTTCCAAGGCTGACCAAGGAAGAAACAGAAGATCTAAATGGACCAATTACCAGCAATGAAATTGAACTGGTAATCAAAAACTACCTAAGAACAAAACTCTTGAACCAGATGGTTTCACCGCTGAATTTTATCAGTCATTTAGTGAAGACCTAATACCCACCCTCCTTAAAGTTTTCCAAAAAGTAGAAGAGGAGGGAATACTCCCAAAATCACTCTCTGAGGCCAGCATCACTCTAATACCAACCAGGCAAAGACACCACAAATAAAGAAAATTACTGACCAATATCCCTGATGAACATAAATGCAAAAACACTCAACAAAATTTTAGCAAATCAAATTCAAAAATACATAAAAAAGGTCATCCATCATGATCAAGTGGTATTTATTCAGGGATGCACAGATGGTACTATATTCGAAAATCCATCAACATCATAAAGCACATCAACAAAAAGGACAAAAATCACATGATCATCTCCAAAGATGCTGAAAAAGCTTTCAACAAAATTCAACATCCACTCATGATAATAACTCTCAACAAAATGGATATAGAGGGCAAGTACCTCAATATAATAAGGGCCATAGATGACAAACCCACAGCCAGCATCACATTTAACAGAGAGAAGCTGATAGCTTTTCATTTCAGGTCAAGAACAAGACAAGGATGCTCACTCTCCCCACTTTCATTCAACATAGTTCTGGAGGTCCCAGCCACGGTGATCAGACAACACAAAGAAATAAAAGACATCCAGACTGGTAAGGAACAGGTTAAACTGTCACTGTTTGTTGATGACATGATATTGTACATAGAAAACTACAAAGAATCCACCACAAAACTACTAGAATAACTGAATTCAGCAAAGTTGCAGGATACAAAATGAATGCACATAAACCTGTTGTATTCGTATATACTTAAGATGAACTAGCAGAAAGAGAAATCAAGAAAACAATTCCATTCACAATTACATCAAAAAGAATACCTAGGTATAAACCTAAACAAGGAAGTGAAAGACCTATACCCTGAAAACTACAAGACACTCATGAGAGAAATTAAGGAAGAAACCAATAAATGAAAACACATCTCATGCTCATGGATAGTTAGAATTAATATTGTCAAAATGGCCATCCTGCCTAAAGCAACCTACAGATTCAATGCAATGCCTATCAAAACACCAACAGCATTCTTCAATGAACTATAATAAATAGTTCTAAAATTCATATGGAACCACAAAAAGACCCTGAATAGCCAAAGCAATCCTAAGAAGGAAGAATAAAGCTGGAGGGATTATGCTCCCCAACTTCAAGCTCTACTACAAAGACACAGTACTCAAGACAATTTGGTGCTGGCACAAGAACAGACCCATAGGTCAATGGAACAGGATAGAGAGTCCAGATATTAACCCAAACATATATGGTCAATTAATATACGATAAAGGAGCCATGGATATACAATGGGGAAATGACAGCCTCTTCAACAGCTGGTTCTGGCAAAACTGGACAACTACATGTAAGAAAATGAAACTGGATCATTGTCTAAATCCACACATAACAGTTAACTCAAAATGGATCAAAGACCTGAATGTAAGTCATGAAACCATAAAACTCTTAGAAGAAAACATAGGCAAACATGTCTTGAATATAAGCATGAGCAACTTCATCCTGAAACCATCTCCTCGAGAAAGGGAAACGAATGCAAAAATGAACTCATGGGACTATATCAAATGAAAAAGTTCTTGTACGGCAAAGGATATCATCAACAAAACAAAAAGGCATCCTACAGTATGGGAGAATATATTTGTAAATGACATTTCCAACAAGGGGTTAACATCCAAAATATATAAAAAAACTTACACACCTCAACACCCAAAAAGCAAATAACCCGATTAACAAATGGGCAGAGGATATGAAGAGACACTTCTCCAAAGAAATTCAGATGGCCAACAGACATGAAAAGATGCTCCACATCACTAATCAGGGAAATGCAAATTAAAACCACAGTGAGATATCACCTCACACCAGTAAGGATGGCCAGCATCAAAAAGCCTAAGAACAACAAATGCTGGTGAGGATGCAGAAAAAGGAGAATCCTACACTGCTGGTGGGAATGTAAACTAGTTCAACCATTGTGGAAAGCAATATGGAGGTTCCTCAAAAAACTAAAAATACAAATACCATTTGACCCAAGAATTCCACTCCTAGAAATTTACCCAAAGAAAACAAGTTCTCTGACTCAAGAAGACATATGCACCCCTATGTTTATCGCAGCACTATTTACAATAGCCAAGATATGGAAGCAACCTAAGTGTCCATCAGTAAATTAATGGATAAAGAACAGATGGTACATATACACAATGGAATACTATTTAGCCATAAGAAGAAAACAAATCCTACCATTTGCGACAACATGGATGCAGCTAGAGGGTATTATGCTCAGTGAAATATGCCAGGCAGAGAAAGACAAGTACCAAATGGTTTCCCTCATTTGTGGAATGTAACAGTGAAGCAAAACTGAAGGAACAAAACAGCAGCAGACTCAGAAACTCCAAGAAAGGACTAGTGGTTACCAAAGGAGAGGGTTGTGGGAGGGTGGGTGGGGAGAGGGAAAGGAATTGAGGGGTATTATGATTGGTACACATGGTGTGGAGGGTCATGGGAAAGACAGTGTAGCACACAGAAAACAAGTAGTGACTGTGTGGCATCTTACTACACTGATGGACAGTAACTGCTGTGGGGTATGGGGGGACTTGGTAATATGGGGGAATGTAGTAACTACAGTGTTTTTCATGTGCAACCTTCATAAGAGTGTGTATCAGTGATATCTTTAAAAAAAAGGACTCTGACTGCTTAACTTACGGCAAAATCATAACATATGGAAGAATGGGACAGGGGAATGAGCAAGAAGTGGGAAAGGCTAGGAAGGAAGCACTGTTCATTCAAATTACGATAAATTCAAGTTAGAAAGGCAAGAGTTAAGTCTGTTTGCTTTTCCTTTGGAGAGATTTCATTTTGTTCACCAATAATTCCCTGCTATTTGAAAGAAGGAAGGGCAGTTTAAGTATTCTAAATTCATGACTAAGGTGTCCATAAAACCTGGAAGCTCTACAACCCCCCAAAAACAACTTCAAATAGCATATAATAGCAAAAGAAAAAAACAAAGACTAAGAATGGCATGTTTGACATTAATTGGATGAGATTAATTGTAATCCATAGACTACTGTTAGGTAGAAAGATAGACATGCACAGCTTGGGGAGGGGAAGATAAGGTTCAAGGAGAAAACTGCCCAAACTCTGTCCAGGTAGGGGGTCCCACGTGAAGACAACAAAGGCTTTGCAGGGAGATAACTTGCTTATGGGAACCAGGCCAAACTGGTCCCAATGAGGTCTCAATGCAGGTGCAATGGAACAAAACTAAGAACTGCAGAATCTACCCCTCATCTTGGGAAAGGACAATGCGCACTGAGAGGGATGGCTTTTCAGGTGGACCCGTCAATCAAATAACCCCACCTTGTTAACGAAAGAGGTGCCTCCTAGCCAGAATGCAATACATAGGCCTCCCTGCTAACACATTGAGGCCTTTGTCTGCCTTGACTCTGGCCTCCTCAGAGTGTATTCAAACAAAACTTTCACTCTGCTTCACTGTTGTGTCTCTGCCTTTCAATTCTTTGTTGTGGTGGCAACAAGGACAGAGGAGAATGATCTCAACTTATAACACTACAATAGGTAAAAAGTTTAAATGATCATAATAGTTGAAAGTTACTGTTCTTTACATCTTCTCTACTGCCTAAAATATTAACTTTTTAAGTAAGCAATAAAGTGAACCAATAGACGTATCCACATTACTTTTCAAATGGCAAGGTCCAAATGGTTCAAACAGGTAAAAAGGAAAAAAAGGCAAATAAAGACTGGAAATTAAGTCATCTGCTGACAACACCCATACTTTACATTACTCAGCAAACCATTTAATGTGAACTTCAAAATCTTTTAATCAGTTTTTTATGAAAAGATATGATTTGATTTCGGCTTTCAAATGACTATCAATCATTCCCAAGGTTCCAGGAACACTAAAAAACAGTTCTTAGTACAAAAGGTTTGCCTATATTAACCTTCAACTCACTCAGACACCCACAGGCAGCACTTGCTTTTCCATCAGAATGAGAAAATGTTAGCAGCTAAAAATGCAACAATGTGCAAAGGTTGTGAAATGTCCTTAAAAATTATTACCCCAGAACAGTAAGTTGGGAATTCTTTCTCAGAGGAAAGAGATGAGGCAGCTAAACACTTAGATGTATGCAAAAGTCATGAAAATTTTTTAAGTTACTACTCTACAATGACAATAGTTGGAATTTCTCTTTTACAGAAGGAAGAGAAGAGGCAGAAACTCTAGCCATCTTCCCCACCTCCCTCAAAGTTTTGAGTCAAAGGGTTTATTTGTGCTAAGAAGGAGAATTATCTACTGCTTGAAATCTAAGCAGAAAGCATCAGCACTTTGGGACCACCTGGGACCAAGGCAGGGCAGGGAGATTTCCAGATGGATTGTAAGACAATTCATTGATATTTACATAAAGAGAATAAATGTTTTTCCTAAGATAGCATTTCCTTTCAGTGCCTTGAGACCACCAGCAAAAGAGGGAGGTACAGAAATTCTATTACATTAAGTCTTTGTTTTTATGGCTTTGGCATTTATTAACTAGTGGGAGCTGTTTATTGGGTCATAAACTTTACTAATGGGGTATTATCTCTAAATTATAAATCTCCTTCAGTATGTGGCTTAATTATAAAAAGAATAATTATTTAAAGTGCCTGTATGGCTGCAATGTATCATGTTTATCGGCATGATTCCTATAATGGCCATTTAATTGCTAATTGTGGGCTTGAACCGCGAATAACCAGGGCAGAGAACACATCTATGCAGCAGGATGGGCAATGGTCATGCCACAAACTCAGGCACATATCACTGGTTTGCTTCCTTTCCTTTTCTCTTCCCACTTTTCAAATGAACTATATTACAAACCTGTACACAGGCTAAATTATCCACATATTTAAAATCTTAAGGGAAAGACAACTGACTGAAGAGTTGAATAGGTAAGTGACAAAAGTGTCAGCCTGAAAAGTTCCAGGAGAGTGTCATCCTTCTAAAAGCTTGCTCTCTGGGGAACAGAAAATCTTAAAGTGACAAAATGGCTTGGCACTGTCAGTTGTCTTAAAAAAAGAAAAAAAGAAAAAAGAAAAATTCTAAAAACCTGGGACAAAAATCAAGCAGTCAAAATTAGATTTTATGGGTAAATGGTTCTAGTATAGAAATTGAGTATTCTAGTTTATTGGAAAGTCCAATGGGGTCTAGTCTAACAGTGGCACACGTAAAACTATCCTAGGTTTATATATAGAAATAGGTTTATTAACTTCAATTTTAAAACATGAAAGAGCTATTGTTATTAAGCCAATTGGTACATCTGAGTGCCCAGCTCATTCCAGGCAAGACACTGCAAATGTGGAGTGAAAGACTGAGATAGAAGCGGCCCTTGAGATGTCATCCATTCCTCTTCCTTTCTTCAGAGCAGTCCTTCAAAGGTAAATGTAGCAGGCCCTTCGCCATAGGCTTCCTCTGTTTCTAAGAACACCAGACAATGGGATTTATGACACGTGGCACTCAACACTGAAGAATGGGGTAGCCTTGGGCAAACTCCTCATGATGAATCTCCAATGGTCCATGGTTACAAGTTTTAATCAAATATACACTACCTGACAAAATGTATGAGTTTGCTTGGACTCATAATGTATAGGCCAAGGAGAAAAATAAAAACAGAATCAGAGAACTGTAGGAAGGAAGCACGCTGAAGTCTTAGAATATTTAAACCCCTGCAGTGGGTGGTGTGTGTGTGTGTGGAGAATGAACCAAAAAAAGATCACTCAAAATCTTCAATATTCACATCCCTAAATATTTTAGATGTAATACATTTTTGGTCATACTATAATTATATACACTTGCATATATTCCTATGTTAACAAACTAAGTTCAGATATAAAAAGGGCATTCAAAATATAAACATGCAAAGTTTCGATTTCTAATTTTTGCGCATGTGTGTGTTTCTATGTGTGAGTATGTTGGAAGGGGGTGCTTTTCTTCTCACAGCTTTGCTACTTACAGAAAATACCTTTTCTCTAGAGAGGTTTAAGGGTTATTTTGATAATGTGGGTTGCTACAAAGTTTAATTATGTAAGTAAATGAGTCAGAAAGATTTCAAAATATGTTTAATACAATCACAACTTATTGCTCTGATATAATTTGCTTTTATATTGTCATGTTTAGCTTTCAAAAGTAATTTTCTTTTTGTGTTTTTAAATTATGTTGAATGGAAAATTACCATATGATTATTTGGTATTAATAAGTCATACACATAATAAACATGTTCAATGTTTCTTTAAATGGCATTTTTAATAGTGCACGTGTATCAGCAGTATGATGTTCTGAAAAAATTAAGTGACAAAAGGAGATTAATTTTGGTCTACATGAACCTTGCTTCTTTTTGTTTTAAGGAAATTTTATCTACTGAAATAAAGTTGGCAAAGTTAGGAAGGGAATCAAAGTTGACCGAAACTGGCACAGTTACTCCTCCTCTAAGCCAAACATGTCCTTAAAAAGGTTTAAATAGTTAATGTATTTCACAGGAATAGGTGACGGCATCCCGAGCCACACATCTTCACATTTCTAGAGGAAAAAAACAAAGATGGATATAATTAAAACCACATTTCAAAGTGCAGTTTTGTAAATGAGACATCAAATTGTTCCTTGTTATTATATAGCTTATTTTCAAAGCAGATATTTCCACCATCGATTTTCAGATCCTAAGCACTGTGTGGGTAGATTGGATTCTTGCGCTTGATTCTTTGTCCTTCTCTGTTTAGAGTTATATATCCATGACCTTTGCCATGTGACTTTGCAAAACTCCCTATGGAGTTGATTTCCCTGTCCTTTTAATATGGGCTTAGCCCCATGCTTGGCTTTGGCTTAGCATAACGTTAGCAGGTGTACCCACTGATTGACAGGCTTAAAGCAACAGAAGTGTATTCAGTCACTGTACTGGAGGCCAGAGGTCCAAAATCCAGGAATTGACAGGGTTGGTTATTTCTGGAGGCTCTTAGGGAAAATCTGTTCCATGCCTCTCTGCTCACTTTTAGTGGTTGACAGCAACCCTTGGAGTTCCTCTGCTTATAGACACATCACTCTAATCTCTGTCTCTGTCTTGTTCCCTACAATGGGTCTCTGCCTTCTAATGGCTTTCTTATAAGAACACCAATTACTCAATACAGGGCCCACCCTAACCCAGTATGACCTCATTTGAATTTATAGCAGATGTTTTAATCACATTTACAAAGACCCCATTTCGAAACAAGTTCACATTCTGAAGTTCCAGGTAGACGTGAATTTTGCGGGGGCAACACTGAACCCAGGGCAATGTTATATGTAAAATAAGGAAAGCAGGAAGAAGAGGAGTTTTATACTTTTTTTTAAGTGGGGAAATAAGAGTCAGAGGGGGAAACTAAGTTCCATTTTGGACACTTTCTATTTGAGGTACCCATAGGTCTCAAGGTGAAGATACTGGTAAATATCTGGAAATCAGGTTCTATGTAGCAGAGAGCAGAGTTCAGAGTTGTGCAAAGGTATGGAAGTCACTGAAATATGGATGATATGTAAAACTATGGAATTAATAACAATGATGCAGAATCAGAAGAGCACCAACTACTAACATCTCTAACTAAGGCATAGAGCCTTCAATTGAGATGATTTATGATGATGATGTCTGGTTTCAGACTTTTGCAGAATTATAGGAACTTTCTAATTACCTAGTAATGATAGTAATAACAATCATACTGAGTTTATTGGATATTTACTACGTGACAGGTACTCTTTTGTTATACATGTATTATTTAATCTTTACAGAAAACTGTAAGCAGTTAATGATACTTACAGAAAAAGAAACTGAGGCATAGAAGGGTTGCTCTATGTTATTTTAAACTCAGACTACCAGTAAGTGGAGAAGCCTGGATCATAACCTCAGCAGTGCATCTCCAGAGCTCTGCTGATCTGCTGGCTACCCTCTCAAACCTATCCAGAGGGGTAGGCCTATTCAGAAGCAGCTGGCTTGCACCCTGCATGGCTGCATTTGATCCTATCATTTTCAGTAGAAAATAATGTGGTTCTTGAAGTGACACTACTCTTCTCTTTCAAGAATGTCTCCCGTTGGAAGTTAGAGGTTGAACCCAAACTGCCAAACTGCTGTGTAAGGAAGCAAATGACCATTCAGATGGATGATGGCTAAACCAGCTCCTGGGGTTTATTTTGTGCAATTCATATCACGTGGAACTCAGTGAAATGTCCTTCCTCTAGGACAATGCACTAAATCAGCGTGTGTGTGTACACATACAAAATGTGTGTGTATATACTAAAAGGGAGCAAATTTTACCACTCCCAGATATCCCCTTTTTGGCATACTCGTTGTTTTAAAGAAACTGCAAACACAGGAGAAGCACTAAAAACCAAGTAGAGGTTACCCTTTTGTAAGAGACATTTATATGTTATTAGGGAACTTCCCTTGCTGTACCAGGAAGAGGGAGATGACTCAATCTCTAGAAACTCTTATTGATGGAGAAGACAATGAATTAAATCTGTGTAACAACCATACCTTGTTTTACTCTGCTTTTCCCCATACTTCCCTTAACTGACTCCCCAGCCCCAACTTCATTTGTCTTTAGCTGGAGATGTTATTAAGGTGGTGGCTTGGGCCATTGTGGAGAGTTCCTCAGATCCTAGGTCTCTTCCATGTATATATGTTATTAAACTTTTGTTTTTTTTCTCTTGCTAATCTGTCCTTTATCAATTTAATTATTAGACCAGCCAAACAACCTTAAAGGAAAGAAGGAAAGCTTTTCCACCCCTACAGATGGTGGTCATAAAGGGACGAACTTTAACTGACACTGCTGCAAATGAGAGATCCTGGGACTTACCTCCAGAGGTAAGAATTCTTACCACATTAATCTCCAGGATCTTTGCCTGTGGGGTCTGATGGAAATGACAGTGGTGAGAGTCCCTTTCTTTATCTGAATTTAGATTAGCAGGAGAAAATATTCATGGAACTAGCTCCTTGAGTATTTGGTAATGAGCACTCTTGGCTTTTACTGATCATTTAACTTCCAAAGATGGCCATTGTTTTTCTTTATCT
This sequence comes from Manis pentadactyla, assembly GCF_030020395.1. Lineage (NCBI taxonomy): Eukaryota > Metazoa > Chordata > Mammalia > Pholidota > Manidae > Manis > Manis pentadactyla. Next base: position 38,309,746 of record NC_080038.1, read on the forward strand.
CTATTGTGTCATTTGTCATCTTCTTCAATGTCCTGAGAGCTTGATTTTGTGACCAGTAAGATGTTTTCTCTGGTCTCTGCCATGTGTAAATCCGTGTACCTTGTTGGCCACATGAGTATGTTAGGTAGAAAGATAGAAATGAGCAGCCAGGGAAGGGGAAGATAAGGTTCAAAGAAAAAAAAAAACAACACCCAGTTAGAGGGTCCCACAAGAAGACAACAAAGGCTTTTGCAGGGAAATCACTTCCTTGTCTACTGGGATCAGGCCAAACTGGTCCCAGCCAGATCACAACTCAGGCACAATCAAACAAAACTAAGAACCACCCAAACCTCCCTTCATCATAATCTCATTAAAATAAAATTGTGGTTTTGCTCCCCCATCCCCATGGGCATTTCAGTATGCATTTTGGGAAAAGACATGCACACCAAGAGGAATGGGTGTGTAACTAGAACTGTTAATAAAATGACCTCACCCTGTCAATCAAAGAGGCACTGCCTGGCTAGGACATGATAAATAGACCTTCCCCTAAAAGACTCGGGGCCTTTGTTTCCCTTGACTCTGGCCCACTCCTCCCGTGGAGTGTATTCAAATAAACTTTCACTCTTCGCTATTATGTCTTTGCTTTTTTATTCTTTGTTTGGGTGGGGACAAGAACTAGAGAGAGTGACTCCAGAGGTAAAGAAATTTGCAAACCGCCTACACCCAATAGATCCTAATTATCCCACAGGGAACACAGCAATCCCACTATAATAAGACTGACCAATGCTGGTTTGAGGACCATTATTTGGTTTGCATAAAGGCTGGGCCTCAGGCTGGCAGATAAGTCATCAGCGGCACAAAAGTCTCTGCTGTGACCCAAGAGCTTGCTGAGAACCCAGCTACCTTTCTGGAAAGGCTTAAAGAGGCACTCATTAAACATACCAATCTAGACCTGCACTCATGTGAGGGCAAGGTCACAAGAGATGAAATGATTACCACAGCAACCTCAGGCTTTTATAGCAGAGAGCAGGGGGTGGAGACTAGGGCTCAGGAGAAGGAAAGGAAGAGTGAGGTGAGGCACCAGGAAGGAGGAGGAATGCAAAAAGAGAGGCTGGGCATGCCCAGAAGATGGCACCCCTACATGGCCGAGGGCAGCCCACTGGTACCCAGCCACATACAAGGGTGGCTCCACGAGGTGCTCTATCTGCCACCAAGCAGGACATTGGGCCAAAGAATGTCACTGAAGGGACAGGCTACCTGTCACTTGTCTACCCAAAATGTGGAAAGGCAGGGAGGGCACTGGGCCGCCTTCTGCTGCTCAAACTGAAGGGACTGGGGGTCTGAGGCAGCCCCAGGCCTGCAGCTGCTCAACAGGACTGATGCGGCCCCTCCAGGCGGCCCCACCACACACACAGGAGATCACCATCACTGGACTGGAGCCAAGGGAACCAAAGGATGCAGCAGGGAGGACAGGAACTTTCCTTTTGGATACTGGGGCCACCTACTCTGTTCTGACTTCCTTCTCCAGACCCCTCACCTCAAGAGCCTGCACTGTCTTGGGACTTACTGGTAAGCTGACTTCTCTGACATTTACTCCCCCTTTGTGCTGTCTGTGGGAAAGCAGTACCTTTCCCCACAGCTTCCTGGCAATGCCTGAATGTCCCAGCCTGTTGTTAGGACAGAATATTCTACAAAACCTGGGAACTCGCATCACTCTGGGAGAATCGCCCTCCCATCAGACTCCCCAACAAATGCTTGTGCTGGCTGACAAGGATCTCCCAGGACAGAGCCCAGAGACTTCAGAAAATGCTATCAACCCTAACATCTAGGACCAAGGCATCCCCAGGACAGCCATTACAGCCTCCCTGTGAGAACTGAACTAAAGGACCCTACTAAGTTACCACCTACCAGGCTGGTTTTCATAAAGGGCAGCCCACCGCCCACACATGTGTCAGTCTGCTCCTAAATCAGTCATCCACTAACTTTTCCATCTTGCTCACACGAGCAGGCTACCAGTTACTCTGGAACCCAGCCAGAGGCACCCTCTTTTCCAGACCCATGGGCCAACCTAATCAAAACATAAGCCCCCACCCAGTTCCTTCCCTCCAATTTAGCAAATGTTAGCTGCCCAGACTCAGCTTCCAGGGCAGAAATTTACAAATGGACAAGGAAGCACCTGCACCACAACTCCCTGTTCATTACCTCTTTCACCGCCCACCTGTCCCCCTTTGGGGACTATATTCAGTGTGTGGACATAGAGCCTATTTTAAGCTCCCTCCCGTGTGAACCGGATGCTGCTCTTTGGGTTTTATAGTAATAGACATGTCCTCAGCTATGGCTAATATATCCCTCCCTTCTCCCACTAGCAGTCGTGCTCACAGATCTCCTAGTAACTATAGGGGCAGCCACTGGAGGTTACTCCCTAGGGATTCAATCTCAATTATCCCAGGAAATAGCTGAGAATTTGGCAAATGGCTGCTGCCTTGATAGGGCTTCAGAGCCAATCAGACTCACCTGCTTGGGTGACTGCAAAACCACACAGCATTAGACCTCCTCACTATGAGTGAAGGAGGAACCTGTCCATACCTAAGGGAAGTATGCTTCTTCTAAATCAGTCAAGCCAAGTACAGGAAGACAAACATAGGATCCTAGACTCTACAGATAAGATTCAAACTTTGGGCATGGCAGCATCAAGCTAGAAATCATGGCTAACGTCCCTCCTTCTACCCTTGACATTTCCCCTAGTTTTACTAGTCATAGTCCTTGCCACTGAACCCCCCTGACTTAACCTCTTTATTTTATTTCTCTCTTCATGGCTTCAGGCTCTCTATCAACAAATGATAATTCAAGATGGCTATCAGCAAGTTCAGACATCCTTACCCCATCTACATGGGACCTCTGGATCAAACAGAACCTTTATGTGGGCATTGTGTCCCAGATCCCAGGCCCCACAGGACTTAAGCAGCTAGTCATAAATGCAAAACCCTGACTGACAGAGAGCAAGCACTGGGACCCAGTCCACGTACACCACCCCACCATCAGCAGGAAGATCCAGAGTGGCTGCTGCCCCAGTGCCCAAAGAACTGGGCACCAACTGCTGGAGAGGGGAATGTTAGGTAGAAAGATGGACATGAGCAGCCAGGGGAGGGGAAGATAAGGTTCAAGAAAAGAAATACCCAGGTAGGGAGTCCCACCTGAAGACAACAAAGGCTTTGCAGGGAGATAACTTCCTTGCCTATTAGGACCAGGCCAAACTGATCCCAAGCAGATCACAATGCAGGTGCAATGGAACAGAACTAAGAACCTCTTCACAATCTCATGTGCAAATTCAATCCACACCTCATCATAATATCATTAAAATAAAATTGCTGTTTTGTTCCCCCACACCATGGGGTTTTTTTTGGTGTGCATTTTGGGGAAAGACTTGTGCACTAGGAGAAATGGGTATATTACTAGAACTGTCAATCAAATGACCTCACCATATCATGAAAAAGGCGCCTCCCAGCTAGAATATGATAAATAACCCCCCACCCCAAAAGATCGGGGCTTTTGTCTACCTTGACTCTGGCCCACTCCTCCTTTGGAGTGTATTCAAATAAAAATTTTGCTGTTTGCAATTGTGTCTCTGCCTTTCAATTCTTTGTTTCAGAGGGGACAAGAACCAAGGAGAGTAAACAACCCGTAAGAAATAAACTGGAGCTCCAAGACACAAAAGCAGCACCCTTTGACTAAGCCAGCTCCCAGGGAGTTTTTCATAGGAGGTTCTGGTCCATAGGACCCTTTGCTGTTTGAACTTTCATTGTCTTGTTAGTGCTGGAAAAGTCTCATTCCAGTAGCGACTGTCCAGTGTCAAAAGATTAGTACATCTGTACTGGAAATGTCCTATGTATGCTCTCATGGGAAACCAGAGACACTGTTTTCACACCATCCTGACCACCTATGTAATAAAGGCCTTTGATTTCTGAGACTGTCTTTTGGAGTCAACTTCCTGGATCTTGTGAGGGCTGCATTTCTTGCATCCCTTTTGGGGACATCTCTTGCATCCCTGTTTAAGCTGTACAAGATTAATAGGTCCTACTCATCAATGGCCATACAATGGATCCTTTGAATTGAAAAAGCTTCTAGACTGAAAAAAGTTATTTTAGAGAGCCCCCATCATAAGCAATTTTCTTATTGGTACCTATGGAAAGACCAAATTAAAAAGAAGTATAAGGGCTAGCCTTAGGGACTCCTTTGACAAGATAAAAGAACAGAAATTATACTTAAGACAAAAATTAATCTCCACATCCAACATAAATTCTCCTTCTCAAGATCTGGCCCCACCTGCCTATTTCAGCTTCCCTTTCCCTACAAGATTTATAGACAGCACTCTGGGCTTATCTCTAGGCCCAAAGTTACTCATGTAAATGCCGAAAGCCAGGAAGTGAATTTAGCAGAAGCACCTAAGATGGGTGATAGGGTTTGATTTCCTGTCCCTTACAATTCCTCCTCCTACTTTCCAGGGCTCTGTAATCAGCCTCTGCCAGCTTTAGCCCTTCCTGTGCAATGTCCTCTGTAGATATATCCTAGGCCCCCCACCAAAAAATTCATGTCCTACAGACAGCAGCAGGTCTTTCAAATTATAAAGCCGTTTTACCCCCACTTCAAAGATCCTACCAAATTTAAAGGGGAATTAGAAAAATTAGTGGCCATTCACAATACCCCTCACAGAGGGAACAGATGACTAAAATTTCTCCTAGGCCCTCCTACAAATAATCAGCTGAAGGCCCATGTTCAGGAGCTGATAGAGGCCAAGGTTAAATTGTATACTCAGAAAGAAGTCTTTTGTCAAAATGCTTCATACAAACTTTACAGAGGCATAAGTCTTTGATTCCCATCTTAGTTGGGAATCTCTCTGATGTAAAGAATCAAGTTGAGTTGGAGAGGTGGGTCCATTCTTGATATTTAGGCTATAATCCAGTTCTTTGGGGGAATTGGAAAAAAAGTTGTTTTTATCTTGAAAATCTCTACACAGTCAGAATTGTGATACTAGAAGCAATTTAAATACCACCTATCTTTACCAACCCCCAGATCTCACCTATTCATCTCAAAATGCTTATAAATATGGGGATGTTAGAAACAGAACTGTCCTGCAGTTAAGTAAAACAGGGAAAAATTTATACCACTGTGGACATCTGATAATAGGCAAATATGCCCCCAAAACTCCACCTTGGAAAAAACTTGGATACTTCTTCTATGCCTTTGTGATGTAGATCTTCTACCCTCATCTTCTCTTGGCCCTAAGAGCCATTCTTTGAAATGTAAACTTTAGGAAGATGTTTCTCATCAAAGGAAAAAAAAGGTGATAATATTTGGTAATTGGGCAAATGAAAACTCTACATATATTGGTAACTATGAGGTTTCTGTTTGCATTTGTCTGTAGGTTTGCATGTATCTATACATGCATGTTATTGATAGGTGATATTTTTCTACCTCTGGACGTTACTGCCAAAATTCATTTTGTAAAGAGCTCTATTTAATTGGCTTAAAAGTAAGTGCTTATACATAGTGGATCTGTTGCATCTTACTACACTGATGGACAATGACTGCATTGGGGTATGGGTGGGGACTGGATAATATGGGTAAATGTAGTAACCACACTGTTTTTTCATGTGAAACCTTCATAAGAGTGTATATCAATCATACCTTCATAAAAAATTTTAAAAAATATATCATTAAAAAAAAAGTAAGTGCTTAAATAAATGGACATGTAAGCTGCTCCCATATCATGGCTACTGTAAATAATGCTGCCTTAAATAAAATGGTACCTATAAATATGTTATTGTTATACAATGGAATTTTACTCAGCCATAAAAAATGAAATTTTGCCATTTGTGACAATATGGATAGACCTAGAAGGTATTATGCTATATGAAATAAGTCAGACAAAGACAAATATCATTTGATTTCACTTATATGTGGAATCTAAAAAACAAAACAAATGAACAAATAAAACAGAAACAGATTCGTAAACATAGGTGGTTGTCATGGGGGGGTGGGGAGGTGAGCAAAATAGGTGAAGGGGAAAAAGGATACAAACTTTCACTTATAAAATAAATGTCACAGGGATGAAAAGTACAGTATAGGGAATGTAGTAAATAATATTGTAATAACTTTGTATAGTTACAGATGGTAACTACACTTATTATGGTGAGCATTTTGTTATGTATATAAATGTTGAATCACTATGTTGTACACCTGAAACTAATATGATATTGTATGTCAACTGTACTTCAATAAAATTTTTTTCAAATTAAGTGCTTATAAATTAAGTATTCCTAAAGTTCTCAGAAACATAACAAAAACTAACCCAAATGCTTTTCAGGTACATGTGATCTGGGAAAATACTCAGTATTAAGCTAGTTTAAGTTTCTTGGTTTAATTAAAATAGACATGTCATTAGAATTATCAGCATTAAATATGATACTTTTATTCTAATTTAGGCTTATTAAATGTCAAATAAATTTACATTTTCTCTGTTAATAAATTTGTCAGCAAGAAAAATAATAGTTTGGGATGATGTTGAATGTCTCATGAAGTTTTCATGGGTAATCTAAATAATTATTAAGAACAAGTAAATTCAACAGATGGAAGTAGAGTAAAAAGTTTTTAGATGAACTTTTTAGCAATAATCATGTGTCATGGTATGTGTACTTGAATAGAAATTCCAAAATCTTTTTGGTAACTTGAAATTTTATAAGAGTTTTGCTAAGTTAAACAATGGATATTTGCTGAATATCTAGATCATTTCAAAATAGGATAAAATACTGAAACATTAATTACTGAACATAGGTTTATTTACTGTTGGTTTCTTATTACAAGGAAATGAAAAATATCTGGATGTATTAGTGCTACATTGGAAAACTGAAAAAGGCATGTGCTTCTAGAAGTTATGAAATGTTATTAATAAATTTGCCAATGTAAACGATGGTGGTATAACAGACACTTTGCAACTGCTTGCTTCTTAGTTTTCACTTGCAAGTGAGGTTTCTAAAAGAATTCTAATAAATGTAATTAAGACTACAGTAAATAATAAACAAATTCTGTATACAAGGAAATAGGATGTGTTTCATTTAGAAAAGGCATGAGGTATGGAAATGTGATTTTGTTTAAGAAAAAAAAGTAATTTTGTCCTCATTTCACAATGGGAGAGAGTGAATTTTACCTTGTGTAAACAAGCTAGCTAAAATTGAATTGATATGATAAGGGTGTTAAAATTAAGCTTAAATATCAGTAATGTGTGTATGTAAAACTAAAACTTAATTTTCGTTCATCTGCTAAAAGGACAAAGTTTTCTTGGACTACTGGTCTCTTCCTATGGGAGATTATTACAAAGGTTTTTTTTCTTTGCCTTTTAGGTAATCTAGTTAGAAATAAAAGATTTTGTGCTTTCTCAAAAAAAATTCACTGTGCTTCAGTTATCTTTGTCGTCAGGTTTGTTATTACTTAGTCTTCTTAATATTAAAAGAGCTAAGTTTTGCTAACAACCATGTAACCTTATGTATTTGCCTTTAAAACCTTTTATTGTCACTTTGGTTGAATAGAAAGTTATGAATTGGTTCATGATGATCTGTAGTCCTACTTAATCAAATGTTCAAACCTTTTGATATTTTTGACAAACTTCCTAAAACCAAATTCTACACGAAGTCTTTTTGATCTAGAAGAAACTTAGGGATATTCCAGAGGGTCCCTGAAACATCTCAAAAGATTTGTTAAAATTAGGCTTATTTATTTGGTACGTTAAATTACATGGAAAGTGATTATATTTATGTAGATACATGTTATTAAAATAAGTGTCCTAGAAATTTTAAGAAATGCCGAGAAATCTGGTATGTCCTGGTATATTTTCACTAATAATCCTAATTATTGTCCTGACATGTTGTGTCACAGAAATAACCAAATTCCTTGTCAACTGCATTGTAATGAACTCTCATTACATGTTTAACCATAGGCATTTTAAAGTCTTGTCACTTACAGTCAGCTATTGTTTCACTCTAGTGCTTCTGCAAATGTGTTTCACCTTCATGGAAAGGACTTCTGAATAATACAGGTTTATGAAACCTTAAGATCATAAAACTGAACTGGGTAGGAATTTCCAGAAGAGTGGAAAACTGGATTCAAGCAGAACAAGAATCAATATCATGGGACTGAATGAACTCAGTAGGATGATTATAATTTTTATGACTTTTTTCTTTAAGACATTGCTCGGTTGTTTTAATGTTTTGTTGTAAGAAAACTTGAACTTAAGGAAAATTCTTCTCTTAAGCTAACTATGACTTAAAACAAATTTGAAAAAATACACTTTTGTAAACAAATTGAACTGTTTATCTTTTTCTCCCTATTTGATCCCTCCAGAATTTGGAAACTCTTAATGAGTATTGTTCTATGTTCTTATCAATACGTTTATTTATGTAAGTTCAGTAAGAATCTGTTCTCTTAAGAGTACATAATGGGAAATATTGGTTATTACCACCAATGCTTTGACTGGAATGTCACATAAAAAAGGCACATATAGACTCAGATATGAGTAGACAGCTTTAAGTAACTAAGGTTGACTTTTTGGATCCAATAAAGACCCTTGGAAAAACATCCTGGTATCTTGCTTACAGGGTTCCCAGCCTTACCAAGTGAGTAAGGAACATTACTTCCTAGCAGGTGCAGGAACTTCAGGATATTTTGGTGACCTCAAGAAGAGAGGAATTCACCCAAATCTATAGATATTGCAGGCAAGTCTGACAGCAAGTCCTTGGCTCAGTTATTTGGGCTTGAGAAGTTTTCAAAAGTTAAATCTTAGATTTCACATGAAAAGTCCCAGCAAAGTGGACTTAAAAGAGCCTACATGGGGAGGAGCCAAGATGGCGGTGTGAGTAGGGCAGCGGAAATCTCCCAAAACCATATATATTTTGCAAATACAACAAATACAACTATACCTAAAAGAGAGACCAGTGGACACAGTACAACAGCCAGGCTACATCTACATCTGTGAGAACTCAGCATCTCACGAAAGGGGTAAGGTACAAGCCGTGGCCCAGCGGGACCCAAGAGCAACCTCCACCCAAGCTCCCTGGCGGGAGAAAAGGAGTAGAAGCAGGGAGGGAGTGAAAGCCAAGGACTGCTAAACAACCAGCTCTAGTAATCCGCACCAGGAGAACAGACACACAGTGCACAGTGTGCTGGATAACAGAGAAACGGAAAAGCAAAATCTGCGAGCATGTAACCGCAACCGGCTCCAAAGGGACAAAAGAAAAGCGAGTGCTTCTTGAAAGTCTTAAAGGGACAGGGAACACACAGCTGGAGGAAATCATCCCGGCACACACAGCACAGCTGCTGGGAATTCCGGGGAACTCCAGACGCCCTAACGCCCTGGGCAGCAGCGCACCACTGAAGCCTCTCAAGGCAATAAGCAGCCTGCCAGTCATTCCACTGGCCAGCACAGCCCTCGACACAGTGGCCCAGTAGCCTCAGAATGGCGGTGGTGGCGGAGCAGCTGCACGTGCCTGCGGCAGCAGTGCAAGAAACAGGGAGTGGTTGAGCATGCGTACGGCAGTGGCGGAGCAGCCTGGGAGACATGGCGCCCCCAGCAAACACCCAGAACATCCTCCCGGCACACAGCCATCCAGGCGAGACCCAACGGCTGCTGCCAGCACGCAGATGCCTGGTGCAGGGAGAAGAAACCAGGGCAAGGCACAAAGGGTGGCCGCCCTCACAGGAGAGCACACCCAATGTGCCTGCCACTCCCTGCAAGTCTCTGGGCTACCCTGATGGTGACCCCGCACACGGCAGCTTAGGGGATTAATCCAGAGGCTGCTCCAGGAGTGCGGGTAACCAACACAAGCATCAGAGAAGGGCAAGGTGACCAGCAAACAGGAAAGGACTTTGTTCTCCCAGCTGACACATGCGCTACCTGCCTACAGCTATCTCTATCACCATGAAAAGGCAGAAAAATTTGGTCCAGTCCAGAATTACCCTCACAACCCCTGAGACAGGGCCTGGGGAGATATATTTCACCAATCTCCCCAAAAAGGAATTCAAAATAAAGGTCATAACCATGCTGATTGACCTGCAGAAAAATAAGCAAGAGCTAAAGGAGCAAGTAGGGAGGGAGAATACAGAAATAAAACAATCTCTGGAAGGGCTTAAGAACAGACTGGATGAGGTGCAAGAGGCCGTTAATGGAAAAGAAATCAGAGAACAGGAATACAGAGAAGCTGAGGCAGAGAGAGATAAAGGATCTCCAGGAACAAAAGATATTAAGAGAACTGTGTGAGCAATACAGATGGAACAATATTCGCATTATAGGAGTACCAGAAGAAGAAGAGAGAGAAAAAAGGAAAGAAAGTGTCCTTGAAGAAATAATTGCTGAAAACTTCTCCAAACTGGGAGAGGTAATAGTCTCTCAGAGCATGGAGGCCTACAGAACTCCCAATACAAGGGACCCAAGGAGGACAACACCAAGACACATAATAATTAAAATGGCAAAAATCAAAGACAAGGACAAAGTATTTAAGGCAGCCAGAGAGAGAAAAAAGGTCACCTACAAAGGAAAACCCATCAGGCTATCATCAGACGTCTCAACAGAAACCTTACAGGCAAGAAGAGAATGGCATGATATATTTAATGCAACGAAACAGAAGGGCCTTGAACCAAGAATACTGTATCTAGCACAATTATCATTTAAATATGAAGGAGGGATTAAACAATTCCCAGACAAACAGACGTTGAGGGAATTTGCCTCCCACAAACTACCTCTATAGGATATTTTAAAAGGACTGCACTAGATGGAAGCACTCCTAAGGCTAAATAGATGTCACCAGAGAAAATAAAATCACACCAAATAAAGCAGACCAACCAAATATTAACTAAAGGCAAAAAATAAAATCAACTATGGACAAAAACAGTCAAAGGAAACACAAAAGAGTACAAAATAAAACATCTAACATATAAAGAATGGAGGAGGAGGAATAAGAAGGGAGAGAAATAAAGAATCATCAGACTGTGTATACAGTAGCTTAATAAGTGAGTTAAGTTAGACAGTAAGATAGTAAAGAAGCTACCCATGAACCATTGGTAACCACAAATCTAAAGCCTGCAATGGCAATAAGTATATATCTTTCAATAATCACCCTAAATGTAAATGGACTGAATGCACCAATCAAAAGACACAGAGTAACAGAACGGATAAAAAAGCAAGACCCCATCTATATGCTGCTTACAAGAGACTCACCTCAAACCCAAAGACATACACAGACTAAAAGTCAAGGGATGGGAAAAGACATTTCATGCAAACAATAGGGAGAAAAAAGCAGCTGTTGCAGTACTAGTGTCAGACAAAATAGACTTCAAAACAAAGAAAGTAACAAGAGATAAAGAAGGACATTACATAATGATAAAGGGCTCAGTCCAACAAGAGGATATAACATTATAAATATCTATGCACCCAATAAAGTAGCACCAACATATGTGAAACAAATACTAACAGAATTAAAGGAGGAAATAGAATGCAAAGCATTCATTCTAGGAGACTTCAAAACACCACTCACTCCAAAGGACAGATCTACCAGACAGAAAATAAGGAAGGACACAGAGGTACTGAACAACACACTAGAACAGATGGACCTAACAGACATCTATAGCACTCTACATCCAAAAGCAACAGGATACACATTCTTCTCAAGTGCACATGGAACATTTTCCAGAGTAGACCACATACTAGGCCACAAAAAGAGCCTCAGTAAATTCCAAAAGATTGAAATCCTACCAACCAACTTTTCAGACCACAAAGGTATAAAACTAGAAATAAATTGTACAAAGGAAACAAAAGGACTCACAAACACATGGAGGCTTAACAACATGCTTCTAAATAATCAATGGATTAATGACCAAATGAAAACAGAGATCAAGCAATATATGGAGACAAATGGCAATGACAGCATGAAGTCCCAACTTCTGTGGGACACAGTGAAGGCAGTTCTAAGAGGAAAGTACATAGCAATGCAGGCCTACTTAAAGAAAGAAGAAAAATCCCAAATGAATAGTCTAAAGTCACAATTATTGAAACTGGAAGAAGAAGAACAAATGAGGCCCAAAGTCAGCAGAAGCAGGCACATAATAAAGATCAGAGAAGAAATAAGTAACATTGATAATAATAAAAAACAATAGAAAAAAAATCAATGAAACCATGAACTGGTTCTTTGAAAAAATAAACAAAATAGATAAGCCCCTAGCAAGACTTATTATGAGAAAAAGAGAATCTACACACATTAACAGAATCAGAAATGAGAAAAGAAAACTTACAACGGACCCCACAGAAACAAAAAAAATTATTAGAGAATACTATGAAAATCCATATGCTAACAAGCTGGAAAAACTAGAAGAAATAGACAACTTTCTAGAAAAATACAACCTTCCAAGACTGACCAAGGAAGAAACAGAAAATCTAAACAGACCAATTACCAGCAAAGAAATTGAATTGGTAATCAAAAAACTACCCAAGAAAAAAACCCTGGTCCAGATGGATTCACCGCTGAATTTTATCACACATATAGAGAAGACATAATATGCATTCTTCTTTAAGATCTCCAAACAGTAGAAGAGGAGGGAATACTCCCAAACTCGTTCTATGAAGCCAGTATCACCCTAATACCAAAACCAGGCAAAGACCCCATCAAAAAAGAAAATTACAGACCAATACCCCTGATGAATGTACAAGCAAAAATACTCAACAAAATATTAGCAAACCAATTTCAAAAGTACATCAAGAGGATCATACACCATGATCAAGTGAGATTCATCTCACAGATGCAAGGATGGTACAACATTCGAAAATCTATCTACATCATCCACCATATCAACAAAAAGGACAAAAACCACATGATCATCTCCATAGATGCTTAAAAAGCATTCAACAAAATTCAACATCCATTCATGATAAAAACTCTCAACAAAATGGGTATAGAGGGCAAGTACCTCAATATAATAAAGGCCATATATGACAAACCCACAGCCAACATCATACTTAACAGCGAGAAGCTGAAAGCTTTTCCTCTGAGATCGGGAACAAGACAGGGATGCCCACTCTCCCCACTGCTATTCAACATACTACTAGAGGTCCTCACCATGGTAAACAGGCAAAACCAAGAAATACAAGGTATCCAGATAGGTAAAGACAAAGTCAAACTGTCACTATTTGCAGATGACATGATATTGTACATAAAAAAACCCTAAAGACTCCATTCCAAAACTACTAGAACCAATATCCGAATTCAGCAAAGTTGCAAGATACAAAATTAATACACAGAAATCTGTCACATTCCTATACACTAACAATGAACTAGCAGAAAGAGAAATCAGGAAAACAATTCCATTCACAATTGCATAAAAAAGAATAAAATACCTACGAATAAACCTAACCAAGGAAGTGAAAGACCTATACCCTGAAAACTACAAGACACTCTTAAGAGAAATTAAAAAGGACACTAACAAATGGAAACTCATTCCATGCTCTCGACTAGGAAGAATTAATATTGTCAAAATGGCCATCCTGCCTAAAGCAATCTACAGATTCAGTGCAATCCCTATCAAAATACCAAAAACATTCTTCAACGAACTGGAACAAGTAGTTTTAAAATTCATATGGAACCACCGAAGACCACGAATAGCCAAAACAATCCTGAGAAGGAAGAATAAAGCAGGGGGCATCTCGCTTCCCAACTTCAAGCTCTACTACAAAGCCACAGTAATCAAAACAATTTGGTACTGGCACAAGAACAGAGCCATAGACCAGTGGAACAGAATAGAGAGTCCAGATATTAACCGAAAAATATATGCGGTCAGTTAATATATGATAAAGGAGCCATGGACATACAATGGGGAAATGACAGTCTCTTCAACAGCTGGTGTTGGCAAAACTGGACAGCTACATGTAAGAGAATGAAACTGAATCACTGCCTGACCCCATACACAAAAGTAAATTTGAAATGGATCAAAGACCTGAATGTAAGTCATGAAACCATTAAACTCTAAGAAAAAAACATAGGCAAAAATCTCTTGGACATAAACATGAGTGACTTCTTCATGAACATATCTCCCTGGGCAAGGGAAACAAAAGCAAAAATGAACAAGTGGGACTATATCAAGCTGAAAAGCTTCTGTACAGCAAAGGACACCACCAATAGAACAAGAAGGAATCCTACAGTATGGGAGAATATATTCATAAATGACAGATTCGATTAAGGGTTGACATCCAAAATATATAAAGAGCTCACACACCTCAACAAACAAAAAGCAAAGAATCCAATAAAAAAATGGGCAGAGGAGCTGAAGAGACAGTTC